>NC_086449.1:130038280-130638280 GCF_028390025.1 Pseudophryne corroboree | reverse complement strand
CATTACTTTGTTAATGAGATGGACTGAAATAGGGCCTTCTAAAATATATTGAATATAGCTTTTAATATTTCATATTGTTTCTATGACAAACAAATAAGACTCTAGCAGCAATGTACTGTATGTGCTTGGTGGTGTTTCTGTACAAATGTGCATAGTTTATATCATACCTCCCAACTGTCGTGATTTTCATGGCAGAGTCCTGTTTTTTTGGGACTGTCCCACCAGCGGGTTGCAGTGTCCCGTGGAGGGGGTTCAGTAAGGAGGCCGTCTGTCCCTCGCTACACTGCTGTAGAGCAGTGATGAATAGATGCTGTGCGCATCCGCACACAGCATCTATTCACAGAGACAAAAGAGACTGGGGGCATGGATAGCAGCTCAAAGAGCGCTGGCCTTGCCCCCACTGTGACAAAAAATGGGGGCATTTTCTTTTTTTTTTAAACTAAAATCATTTTGGATAGGGTTAATTTTAAGTTTTTCATCACAGTCACTCATAACCCCCTCCCCCCCCCCGACATTTCTGAGCAGTTTTTGGGAAAAAAATAATTAGTTAAGTGGTAAAGAGAGGAGGAGCCCTGGGTGCAGCCTCCTCCATTGGGGTCACCTCCTCTCTGCCGGCTACACTGAGAATCTGAGCACTAGAGGGCTCAGACTCTACTGCACATTTGCAGATCTCCAGGAAAATGGCATGGCAGGCATTTTCCCAATGATTTCTCTACTGCGCATGCACAGAACTCTAAAAATGGCGTAAGCGCTGACATCGGCCTGGGACTCCAGTGGGGTGAGTATTCAAATAATGGGAGTAGCATGTGCCCACCTGGTCCCCCCCACCCACACTGCACCCATTATAGATACGCGAGTGCTATATATATATATATATATAGATGAAGTAGAGATATAGTTTCCAACAGATGATTAAGTAAAGAAGAAAGTGTATTGCTGGATAACAAGGGAAAGTCAGAGTAGGCAATAAGAAAGGGGGGAGGGGGAGATGTACTAAGCCTTGGATAGTGACAAAATGGAAAGAGATAAAATACCATCTTATCAGCTCCTAATTGTCATGTTTCAGGCTGTATAGAAAAATTACAGTTAGGAGCTGATTGGTTGGTAGTTTATCTCTCTCCACCTTATCCCACGCCCATGCTTACTACATCTGCTCCTGGGAGAGATCATCAATATCACAATTAAAGTCTCCTAGTATGACAAGTGACTCTTATATGGTAAAGAATGCCAGAACAAATGAGGATGTAGGATATAGAGTTGGTGTAGCCTATAAATATGTGCAATTATAAGGGGAAACTAATGCATGGACTTTAAAGGAAGTGAGATTGAGGCAAAGGGTAACATTTAGCTATAGAGAGGAAAAATTATATTAGCACTGCCTCTAGGTCCCGTGAGGGGGGACTGTTTGAGAAGGATACGGACAGACTATTAGAAACAAACTGCTACTGGAGCACTGCTGGAATTTCAGAAAGTCAGGTCTCAATGGCAGCCAAGAAAGGGGGTAGTTTGCATTTTAAATATTGGACATTTGTCTTTTCGGCCATGGGTATAAAAGAATGAGTGGTAGAGTACAAAACAGTTGTTGGCATGCAGCAATTAAAGGTAGCAAATCCTTCAAAAAAAATGTAAGTACTAATAGGGAATGTTACATTTAAAAATATATATTATTATACAGTTAATATATGTAGTAATGCATTGGACTTAATGGAAGGAATCCCTAACCAAAGAAGAACATCAGCAGAATATACTGTATCCAGACAGCTAAGCGTGATCTACTGTACAGTCACTGAATTTAAAATGAGTTCATAAAAACTATAATGAAACATGAAAATGTGAAAATTTAAATTGTGATCTGAGATTCCCTGAAAGACAGGAAGGAATGTCCTTTACATTAAACTGTAAATTAATTAATGATGATGATCATAATGATACAGTTCCATAGTTATGCTTATGATTATTCCGTTGGATAATGCTGAGATCCTTAAAAAAAATGATTTTATAAATGTGATAAGATAACAGCCTTCTAAGGCACAAACTATATAGCTGGTTACATCCATACCCTACAATAATTGGTGCAAAATAGTAGATGTAACCAAGATATTTTAGAATTAGTTTGATAAAATGTTTAAAAATGTTTAGTTTAGTGACTTTCAATTTTAACTGACTCATATTGTGTATGAACTGACAAGATGATGGTGGCAGATAATTATGACTACTGCACAATATTTCTTATTTGCAGGTTTGATTTTTTGCATCATTTTCCAGCAAACATTCCATATTTCTTTCCCGGTACAAAATATGTCCATGATTGAAGAACAGTTGAATTCACCAGTAGCAAATGTTCTGTGCATGACGATAATACATTATCCATTGGTTGATCCTCCTATTCAGATAAACCTCAGTATTGAAATCAAGACATTTTCAGTCACAACTCCCAATTGGTCCAGGTCATTCCAAATGTGCACATTTCACATCACAAAATGTAGACTTTTCACCATTGGATCAAACCCCCAACCCCTTTGTCTGTAAAAAAATCTAGACTTATGGTTGTGTGTATGCTCTTACTGTGAGTGGCGTACAAGGATTATTTGGATGAAATGTTAGAATCATTTACAAATTAGGATAAAATAAATGACAAATTTCTATTTATAAACTTTATCAAAAATAATGGGTAACTTACTGTAATATATAGCATTAGGTTTCACTGCAATATCCATATGCTAGTATGGCTGGTGAATGCACATTTATAATATTCCCACCATGGGTACAAATAAATAGCTTTTGTTTGCTTGGTCTTCTTGTGCTTTGTTTTTTATAACTAATTTCCCGTTGGGCATCCTTAGGTCTTTCGGGAGTTTCATTGGGCCAGGACTGAAAATGTTTTAATTAATTCCCTATAGATCTGATGCTGTTACTGAATTAGATTTTTTTTTTTTTTAAAAACCCCACTAGATTGTAAAACCTCTATCTTATTTACTACATTTAGTTAAGCAGCTATATATTCAAAATAATTGGAATTTTCCTTAATTAAAACTTCCAAATCAGATAATAGTTTGGGGTTTTTTTTGGTCTTTTTTTGTCTTTTATGAAACTCATCAGACTGTACATAAAAAAAAATCAAGGTTACACAGCCAATATGGAAGCAATATTAAAAAAGTATCAGATACACACTAGTGTGGAATCAATTTGTACTCAGCATCAGTGATATAATACTGATGTGTTCAACTTTAGGGAGCAACCTTTCAATGGAAGCTAGACATGCTGCTTACTGGTACAGAGAAGCCATGTCATGGTGTCACATGCTGTGCCAAAAAATAAAATAAAACTTTATTGTGTTCAGGGTGCTGGGTAGCATTCATCCCACTGCCTTCCGCAGTACAGCCACCAAGCACTGTGACATGCTACTGGCAGCGCAGTGTGTAGCTACTGACAGGAATGTGGCACCCTTACCGGTGGTAGGTGCCTGGAACATGAGCTCCACTGGCGCCACCCTGGCTACACCCCTGAAAATAGCTAATACAACCTAGGGTCAATGCTGGTAGCAGACACACTGTAAAAATAAAACAATGCTTTTGAAAAATAAAATAAAAACATTGCTGGTAAAAAAACAAAAACAAGCACACTGTTTTATTGCAATTTTATATGAAAGATTTATATGTTCCAGTCAATGAAACTAAGCACAGTTTAATTTTTTTTTAAACAATACGGGCTTCTGGTTGATAGGAAGTAATGAAAATGTTATGCTTGGTCATAGCTAATGACAGACCAGCAGCAATGATTAGACAATGCTGGGTCAAGGCTGGTGGCAGATAGTTCCTGTAGTAGTAAGTGCCAGGGATGGCTGCAGACAAACTCATAATCCAAAAACATACCAAAGTCAAGGGCAGGAGTAGTAGTAGCAATAAGTAACAGGGCAATGTAATGCAAATAAAATATTGTTGCTGTTACAGGAGGAGCAGACATTCAGCGATGTAAACTTGAACTAATCAAAGGACTGGGACGTGAAAACCCCAACCCCTTCTAATAATAATAATAATAATAATAATAATAATAATAATAATAATAATGTTGTACAGCAGCTGGAAAGCAATGGTGGTACAGAACAGCCTTATATTGCTAACCAGTGTTGCCATGGAGATGTGCCTGGGATCAGAAACAGCTGCAATATCAGTGACATGGAAATTGGGGGCTGTTGCTAAGCAATATCCGCATGTGTAGCAGAGACCATCACTAAACCTAACACATGAGTAATATTATTGCTTGTGTGGTTTCACATGAGATCCTTTTTTACTGACATTATTCATTCCAGAAAATATGTAGTCCTTAAAACATTAATGGGTTTGTCTATTGTTGTTTTTTATGCACTAACAGCTGTTTAAAATTAATGGAAGAATAGAGGTGAATGGTTGCGTTGTGAGGATTTATGCAAGCCTGGGGGTAGTCTAGGAGTTCCCTAAAAAATTCCAAATAGTGGAAAATGGACTGTAATCAGAAAGATGACTACTACCACTTGGCGCTAATCCAATGCTACACTGTATAATAGGCTTCAATTTTCACAATGAAATATCACATGATATTGATAAAATATAGATTTAATATTGCCCAGTCTTTAAAAAAGCAAGACAGAGAATGGACCCAAAATGGGAAACAAATCCTACCAGATGGAAAATAGGAGCCGCAGGTGTTATAAATGCAAGGTATTCCTGGGAACAATACCCTGCATGTGGCTCCTTCAGGTGTGTTCCCCAATGGTCCTTTCCCCAGTCTGAGTGTCCTAAAAGTCCGGAGGCACTGGAAAGCAGGCGCCGACGCGTTTTGGGACGTCAAGGTCCCTTTTTCAAGGCTTGTATGCTTCCAGTGTGAAAAAGAGGGCTCTTATACTGTCTAATGTCTGATCACATGTCAAAAAACTGAACTTCCTGTCCGCTGTCTACTGGAAACCGGAAGTGACCTCTGTTTGCGTTCCACCCACTGACCAGAAGTGAGATGCGTTCCAATGGCCGGAAGTGAGCTGCAAATAGCTCCTGCTGGCACTTAGTGAAACAGATCTTGTCTCAGATTGGTTCCAGAGAGGTTAATGTGATTCTTTAAGTGCAAAACTTCTTCCAGGGTATATTGTTCTCAACATGGTGCCACAAAAATAATAAAATAAACACATTATTAAGTATATATTAAAATAACAAAATTAATGTTAAAATAACATTGAGAAGACAACTATTAAAATAACAGAAGGAGTATCAGGAGATGGAAAATTTAAAGGAACCACTTGATTTCAAAGTCTTGGTTAAGACCCTTAGGTGCAAGAGTTTGCAGGTTAAAAATGGTTTTCATTTTGGCTTTTGCCAAATTTATGTCAAGGTTTCAGTTCTTCCAGGTGGCTTTAATATGGCTAAGACCAATAAAGTTTGTTATGGAGTTTGTGGAGCATTGGTGTTCTGTTCTGAAATGTTCTGAAAGATGGTGAGTTGCTATACCTTTCCGGATACTGTGGAGGTGTTTGCCTAGGCGGGTCTTTAGTGATCTTGATGTCCTACCTATGTAGCTTTTCCCACATTTGCATGTAATCATGTATACGACGTTGGTGGTGTTGCACGTGATAAAATCACAGAATTTCAGAACAGTTCCGTTAACAGTTACTTCAGTAAACTTGGATTTCTCAGATTTGATGTTTCTGCACCGCAGGCAAACACCACAACGGTGGAAGCCTGAAGTTCTTATGTGGTTGGATTTTTTGAGAGGTAAAGCACTCCGTACCAAATGATTTCTTAGGTTCGGGGCTTTATGGTACACGAACTTTGGTTTTGGAGGAATAATGTCCTTGAGTATAGGGTCTCGCAACAAAATATGCCAATTTTTCTTTTTAATTTGTTTGAAGCGTTTGTGGTCCGAGTCGAAGCCTGAAAGGAAAGCCCACTGTATATCTTTGGAAGATTTAGAAGGAGTCTGGCATGCTCATCAATGAGTGTAGATCTGTCTGTGACCATCATCTGCTGAACTGCTGTCTCAATATCCTCTGGCTTATATCCTTTCATTAGGAATGATTGTTTGAGGTTTTGAATCTGAGATTCACATGTGGAAAGTTTGCTACAGTTTCTTTTCGTTCTGATGAACTGACCCTTGGGGATCCCCCTCAACCAATTGGTGTGGTGTTCACTATCCACCACGATGTAATTCTGCATGTCAGTGGGTTTATAATAGGTTTTTGTATGGACTGTTCCACCTTTGATGTAGATTTGAAGGTCTAAAAAATTAATTTTGGTTTGACTGATGGTAAAGGAGAAATGTAAATTCTCATTGTTTTCATTCAAAGAATTACAAAAAGTTCTTCCTTTTCACCTGTCCAAGTGAATATTACATCGTCAATGTATCTACCCCAGTTCTTAAGCTGTTTACCCCAAGTTACGCCAGAAAAGATGGTAGTCGCTTCCCAATAAGCCATAAAGAGGTTGGCGTAACTTGGGGAAAATCGGGTACCCTTTGCTGTGAAGGAAGTATTCCCCATTGAAGAAAAAGAAATTGTTAGTCAGAATGAAATTGATGGACTCTGTGATGAAGATTGTTCTCTGAAAATCCGTGATTTTATCACATCCAACACCACCATCGTCGTATACATGATTACATGCAAATGTGGGAAAAGCTATATAGGTAGGACATCAAGATCTTTAAAGACCCGCATAGGCGAACACCTCCGCAATATCCGGAAAGGTTTAACAACTCACCATCTTTCAGAACATTTCAGAACAGAACACCAATGCTCCACAAACTCCATAACAAACTTTATTGGTCTTAGCTATACTAAAGCCACCCGGAAGAACCGAAACCTTGACATAAATTTGTCAAAAGCCGAAATGAAAACCATTTTTAACCTGCAAACTCTCGCATCTAAGGGTCTTAACCAAGACTTTGAAATCAAGTGGTTCCTTAAAATTTTCCATCTCCTGATACTCCTTCTGTTATTTTAATAGTTGTCTTCTCAATGTTATTTTAACATAAATTTTGTTATTTTAATATATACTTAATAATCTGTTTATTTTCTTATTTTTATGGCACCATGTTGAGAACAATATACCCTGGAAGAAGTTTTGCACTTACAGAATCACATTCACCTCCCTGGAACCAATCTGAGACAAGATCTGTTTCCCTAAGTACCAGCAGGAGCTATTTGTGGCTGACTTCCGGCCATTGCAACGTATCTCACTTCCGGTCAGCGGGTGGAACGCAAACAGAGGTCACTTCCGGTTCCGGTAGATGGTGGACAGGAAGTTCCATTTTTTGACATGTGATCAGACATTAGACAGTATAAGAACCCTCTTATTCACACTGGAAGCATACAAGCCTTGAAAAAGGGACCTTGATGTCCCGAAACGCGTCAGCGCCTGCTTTCCAGGGCCTCCGGACTTTTAGGACACTCAGACTGGGGAAAGGACCATTGGAGAACACACCTGAAGGAGCCACATGCAGGGTATTGTTCCCAGGAATACCTTGCATTTACAGTATAACACCTGCGGCTCCTATTTTCCATCTGGTAGGATTTGTTTCCCATTTTGGGTCCATTCTCTGTCTTGCTTTTTTAAAGATTGTGCAATATTCAATCTATATTTTATCAATATCATGTTGGTAAACACCATATTTCATTGTGAAAATTGAAGCCTATTATACAGTGTAGCATTGGATTAGCGCCAAGTGGGAGTAGTCATCTTTCCGATTACAGCTGTTTAAAATTGGCTTTTATCAGTACAAATTTTCTACTGATCGAAAACAGCATTTAGTATATAGCTTTATTACCTGCATTAAGAAACTATTTCTGGTTGCAGTTCACCTCTACAATTAACTCTTACTTCAGTATTTCTTTATGATAGTGTAACACCTAAGCTCCAACTTACACAGCCGTTCTTACTAGTGCCTTCACCCAAGGTTTTTTCATTGCTTATAGGAATGGGTAAACTTGGGAAACCATTTTCACAAACTTATGCCAACAGGTTACACTTTAAGGCAAAAGGTTCAATGCAGGTGGGTAAAGAATATAACAATAAAATTGTGTGGTACCACATAGGACCAAAGTAAATATTGAGAAAATGGGCTCTTTTGTGTCTGGCCTCTATGAAACCAATAATAAAGGGGTTTAATTTAATAATCTTTAAAATAGTTATCTAGTCTCTGAAGTTGGTGGTGCTCCCAGAACCAGTAAGACGTATGAATATGACACAATAAGAAAAGAAAGACTCCTTGTTGGGGCACACTTGTAATGATAAATCTAAAACTTAACTTTTAATTACATACAACATAAAAAAGTGATTGATACACAGAATCCACACAATAGGAAATTCACCTCTTAAATTAATTAATTTATCAAGGGTGACGATAATTTATAAAACTCAAATAGTAATTTTTAAGGCATCTGTGGTGAAAATATTAAAAGGCACTGGAGTCCCTAATAGATATCCAGGATAATTAAAATAGAGGCATAAAAAAGAATAATTTGAATTGTAATGCAATCCAATACTGAGTGCCTTCTATTTCAGGAGGTCTCCTGGTGTAGACTAACTAGCTGCGTGGTGGATTCAAGGATAGAAACATTGCATATCTAAAAGAGATAGTGAAAGTCAAAAGTTGCATAGTAAATCATATGGATAGATAAGCTGCTTCTAAAGGTCAAAGGTTGCTCCAATATTTCTGCTGTTTGTTGTCAGGTAGGGAATTATACTTACAGCACCTGATATTCCCTAGTGGTCTCCCCTCTGGGTACTGATCAGGCTTTTCACTGCTTAGTTTCCAAGATCAGATGGGATCGGGCATAACCAGTGAAATATGGCAGTCATTTTTTGGAACAAATGAGAGAGTGTGGTAATTGACATGTACCTAGGTTAGGGTACTTCTGCTGTCCAGTTAATAGCACAGGTTCTCTGATACTAGTAGCATTGCAGAGAATGTAGCCTGGCATCTGGATGAGAGAGTACTGAATTTGGATAGATGGATAAAGAATAGGATAAGGACTCCACCTTCTGCTGTCCACTCTCATATAAATATTATAGCGGAGAGTGGATGAGAGGGCTGGGCTGATCTTACCTATTGAACTGAAAATCTTAAGATTTTATTCAAGAAGTCACAATATTTAGAAATAATATACAATTTCTACTTAATTAATGCAAAATCGCTGAAGCTAATAATGTCCTTTTTTACTGGGCACATGTGATTGATTTGTAAAAATGCAATATAAAATTCCCAGATAAGATCACATATCTGATGGTCAGCTATTGATATTGAATAGAGATATCTCACATAGTGCTAGTATGCTGAATCTGAAAGCATAGGAAGGGGGGGGGGGGCTAGTTTGCACAACATAATTAGGTAATTAGGTGCTACTCTGCTTGAGACTTAATACAATATGCAGAGGGAAAAAGTTGCAGGCGCACTGTCTCACACTAGCTCAACCTGTAATAACCAGATGCATTTAGCATAATCCTGGCCAAGGCTATGAGTTTACCCAGAGCCGGCCCTAACCAATATGATGCCCTAGGCAAGATTTTGGCTGGTGCCCCCTAGCACCACCGCTGGTTCCGCCTTTGACCTTGCACCTCTTTCCCAGCACCACCACCCCTCATCCATAACAGTCCTTATTTTGGTGTTTGTACCCCCTATATTTTAAATAGGAACAGTTTGCACATTTGGTGCACAGCCCAAAAAGGGGTGTGTTTTTGCTGGTAAGGGGCATGGCCACACAATAGTAACCCCAATTCCAATTACGCCACACAGTACTGCAACTTTATTCACATTTGATCATGCGATAGTGTCCATAATTCATATTACATCCCACAGTAGTATCACTTTACCTTATAAATGTTACTCCTCACAGTAGAGTCACTTATTCATATTACATCACACTGAATTGCTCCTTATTCACATTACACCACACCCTATTGCTCTTTATTCACATTAGACGACACAGTAGTGCACTTTCTATATGCAATGCCACATAGTAGAGCAACTTATACACATAATGCCACACAGTAATGTCCCTTACACATATGACACACATTATTAATGTCCTTATAAACATAATGTGCCTTACACATTATGACAACCTTTATTAATGCCCTTTTACACATATTGTCCCTTACACATATGCTGCACATTATTAATGCCCTTATACACATAATGACACACATAGTGCCGCCTACACATTTACTGCACATTATTAGTGCCCCTATACACATAATGACACACATACAGTAGTACCCTGTTACACATATGCCTCACATTATTAATGCCCTTATTCACATAATGACACACATAGTGCCCCCTACACATTTGCTGCACATTATTAGTGCCCCTATACACATAATGACACACATACAGTAGTACCCTGTTACACATATGCCGCACATTATTAATGCCCTTATACACATAATGACACACATAGTGCCCCTTACACATATGTTGCACATTATTAATGCATTTTTACATGACACACATAATGCTCCTTACATATTCCAAACACTACTGCACAACCAACCCACTCACATGCACACAGCACTCACACTGCCACTAACATTGTGACCTCTGCCTCTACTTGGATACAGATGTGTCCTCATAAATCTTGCCTCAATGCTAACATCGGGGACACATTTTTTTTAATGAAAATGCATCTTATTTGCATTGCTATGTGGCTAGGATGCAAAAGCAGCTTCTGCTGATTAAAATGATATGCAGCATGCCTATATATTGTGTGAGACTGTGGCTGTATCTGCATATGAAATGCTACACACAGAATATAGGCATGCCGCATATCATTTTAATCAACAGAAGCTGCTGATGCTCCTAGGCGTATCAAATGCCCTAGGCAATTGCCTAGTTTGCCTATGCCTATTCCCGACTCTGAGTTTACCCACCGCACAAAGGTAGCCTCTCCTTGGGTAAGTCTCTAACAATAACTACAGGGGTTCAGGCCCGGGGTGCAGGACACCCCAAAGCCACCCAGCCAGACAACCCCAGGGCACCACACGAGTGATACAAGTAAAGAATTAGATAGGTAGGAGCAGCTACTGCTGCATATGTGAATAATATGAAGAGTGAAAAAGAATGGAGTAAAAGTGTTACACATATATAAAACAAACTATAAGTGCCTATAGGGCAAGTTTGAGAAAACCCTAAGTAATTCCTGCTATCAGGCTCCCCTGGTTTTTCACTAGGTTATCCCAATGAAATATCAGTAATTTGGTGTGGCAGTTGAGAGGGGAATGCGTAATCTCACCTGGTGTCTTCCCAGACGCCAGGACATTAACAATAATAGCGGTACTTACAATGCAATTAATTTTAGCTTTACTGCACTCTAGTTCAAACATGGACATGAACATCACTATTTATTGCACTCTGTTACTCTCACTCGTGCGTAGATATTACTACAATAACAACAGTTCAATACAATATTATTCACTTCCTATCCCTGAACCACCCTACCCTACCAGAGTTTATATATTTGCAAATATATTTAGCAGTCCGTGCGTGGAACTAAACCCAAGGGTATATACTCCCACTTCTCTTATCAGCGTTCCTTGGAAACTCTGCGGTAGCTCCTGGTTAGCAGCGTAGGTATAGTTATGTGTGGCGTACCTACACCATGTTGAAGTGGTGTCGCATCCAATTTAACTTGCTTTAGTAAAATGACCACAACTATTGGACTGTTTCCACTCGGTATCCATGCTGCCTGGGTTAACTTACTCTTTAAGGTGGAGAAGGTCACTTTGAAACCCGATTCGGGCCACACCAACCAGTCTTACAGTCTGGCTGTGGCAAGCAGTGCAGATAACCGCACAGTTCCCTCTAGGAGAGTTTTAGTGTATCGCTCTAGGATAAGTAAGGGAACTGACATCTGTAGGGAATAACTACAAGTTTTACAAGCCTAGCGGCTCCATTGTGCTTTATTAAAGAAAGAATGCTATCAATGATGAATCCCCTTCTTCTGTCGGGGATGCGAGACGGGGTTGTGCAGAGCTGGTAAGTACTGTAAGCTGCGGTATAATGAGTGCCTCTAGGTAGTAGGTACAAGTGCATGACTGTGATTTTATCCCCACGCTGCCTAGGGGTTGCCAGAGATTAGCTCTGCTCCGTTTGAGCTCTGTGCCATAGGCTGCTACCTTGGCTTGCACACTGGGCTGCTGATATGTAATTAGCTCAGAGACTTTGCACTTATCACTCACACTCGCTGGTGCTGCTTGCTCACTGCTTCAGATGGTGGGGCATGGAGCATTAGGATCCCCCTCCTACTAGGTAGAACTCAGGTGGAGACTGATACTTCTATGCAGGGAGGCCAGGAGGGGCAGATAGCTCGGCCCGCTGGGTGGCTCTGACTGTGGCTGATCCCGCCGGGCATTCTTCCCTCTCAGCCTCCACTCCTCCTGCTCTGTGGTCTCCTGGAACAGGCTCCCTGGGCTGCTGCGGTGGTGGAGCTCCATGCAGGTAACACTGGCTGCCCTTTCCTCATGATCACTCACTCCCGCAATCCTCCTGGTACAGTGGGCCGTCTCCTCACACAGCCTCTCTGCCTCCCGTCTCTTCCAGCAATGATGCCACACCAACCGCCGCCAATCCCCGCTAGCAATGTCTCTCTCCCTCCCCAGGTTCTCGCAGTCCACCTGCATGCCATCAGTCTGTAGGAGTCCTGGGGAGTCTCAAAGTCGGCCGTAATTGCCCCCAGTCAGATCAGCATAGAAGGGTCCCCACCAGCTTAAATAAACATTGTAACATAACATTGTCATGGTTTACATACTACAATCAGATATACACGTATATGCATTATGACCCTATGCACCAGCAATATAGTAACCGCTACATTTCTCCCTCTGGTGACATGCAGCATAACAGCGTTAAATATGCTTGTCACCATTACAAAAAAACTACACTGCAGTGGTAGCGGTTCCCTATAAGTTTAGCAGACGTTAACGTACTATCATACCCAAAATATGGCCATGAGTTTACAATGCTAGAGTGAATAATTCTGGACTCATCACTGGGGTTCCCTAGGTGGTCATTTGTCAATACCATGGGTGGCTTAAGGGACTTCATGGGTCACGTATGTGGTGACATAGGTCGATTAATTTCGAGGTGACTTCCAGTTTCAATAGAGACTGACGATCTATCGGATGCATCAGCATCATCAGGGGCCACCCAAGTCTCAGCTCGTCCATTCACCTCTCTATCTGTTTCCCCCCATCCACAAGGGTCTCCCATGTTTTCCATTGAATAATTCCCTTTAAGGCTAACCAGCCCGGGGCTAGAGTCACCTTCATCCCCCTCTTTGGCATCAGGCATCTCACTATAAAAGTATCCTGCTTCCCCCAACATGGTCGAGGGGTACATCAACCCCGGGGGGGGTGGGACATATCTGTTTCATCATCTAAGGTTGGGGATTTTGTCTCCCCACAGCTTTCCAGTCCATGGTGGTGCTCTCGCATCTCTTCAAACAAAATATCTTGTCCGACCGATAACAGATGGTGCCGGTGATATGTAATGATGGGTCCATCAGCATCTTCCGGCGTTAACTGATATACTGAAATGCCAGGCAATTGTCTGATTATCTTATATTGGGTTTCTTTCCATCGGTTAGCTAACTTTTGATGAGGAGGAGCCCCAAGCTGTCTAAGGAGTACCCTATCCCCAGGTAAGAGTGCCTGCTCCTTCACTTTCCTATCATAAATTTGCTTGTTTTTCTCACCCTGTTTCCGCAATATTTTACGGGCTAGATCAAAAGCTTCTCTTAATTCTTTCCTCAGCCTTTTCACATATTGGGTATGCGTTGGAGGTCGACTGTGGGGGCCATTCGTTCCGAGGCAAACTTCAATAGGCAGCCATGCTTCCCTTCCAAACATCAATACATAGGGAGAATATCCAGTAGCTTCATTTATGGTGCAGTTGTACGCATAAACAAGTTGGCACACATGTCATCTCCATTGGACTTTATACTTCGTATTGAGGGTTCCCAACATATCAAGAAGAGTTCTATTAAACCTTTCAGGTTGAGGGCCTCCCTGAGGATGGTATGGAGACGTTTTTGATTTTCTTATTCCACAACAGGTACAGAGGTCCTTGATAAATCTACTCTCGAAGTCCCTTCCCTGGTCTGTGTGGATCCGGGCGGGCAACCCATAATGCACAAAGAACTTTTCCCACAATGTTTTTGCGACTGTCATTGGCTTTTGATCAACTGTAATGTATGCTTGGGTGTACCTTGTAAAGTGATCGGTCGCTATCAGGATGTTGCTTTCTCTTCCGGAAGGCCCCTCTAATGACAGGAAGTCTATGCAAACTACGGAACCTCTACTCAATCATCATTAGGACTACTAATGCCCGGATTCGGCAGTCGTGACAAAGCGTCCGCATCAATCTTGCTAATCCCCGGTCGGTATTTCAAGGTAAAATGATAGTTGGAAAGAGCAGCTAACCACCGATGTCTCATGGCATCTAGTCTAGCCATGGTATTAATATAAATCAATGGATTATTATTATCGGTGTGGATGGTAAGGTGAACTCCATATAGATTGTCGTGGAATTTGTCAACCATTGCCCACATTAGTGCGAGAAATTCCAATTTATGTACAGCCTATTTCTTTCACTCTCCGACAACCCTCGACTGATGTAGGCTATAGGTCATAACTCTCCATGCTGCCGTTGGTATAGCACTCCCCCCAACCCATCAAATGAGGCATCAATATACAACTCGTATGGCAATTCCAGATGTGCATAAGCTAGTACAGGGGAGTGTGTTAATTCATGCTTCAGTTGGAGAAAAGCATCCTCACACAAGCTAGTCCACCTTTCGCCGAATTCTGTCTGTGTATTGAAATATTCGGTCTTGGCGCTACCATACTTAGCCCCTTTACAGCCGGTACTTGGTGGATAACCTTTAGTCAATTCAGTGAGTGGTTGGGCTAACTTGGACTACTGTAGTACAAACCGACGATAGTAGCCACAAAACCCCAGAAAAGAGCGCAAGTCTTTAAAAATTTTCGGGCTCGGCCATTGCCGCACTGCTTCGGTCTTGTCTGGGTCAGTCGAAACCCCATCCCGATTGACAATATGTACAAGATACTTCACAGTGGTCTGGCAAAGCTTACATTTATCAATAGATAACTTAAGGCCCTTTTTTGTAGCCTCTCCAACACTTTCAGTAGCCGAGCATTGTGTTTCGAGATGGTCCTTCTGAAAACGATGATATCGTCCAAGTACACCAACACCTCTCTATAGCACATATCCCCGATGGTTTGCTCTATAGTCTGCTGAAATGTGGTGGGGCCCCTTTCACTCCCTGCAGAATTTTTTAACATTTGAAGAATCCAATGGGGCATACTGTATGAATGCAGTCTTTGCTCTATCCTCAGGCTTCATTGGTATCTGGTAGTACCCACACCGCATGTCCAGCACCAAAAACCAATGACTACCTTGTAAGCAGTCCACTGCTTCCTCCACTCTGGGCACTGTATACTGATCAGCAATTGTACAGTTGTTTAGGTAGTCGATAAAAGAAGCCAAATGTCTCAGTTTTTCTTGCATGCCACCACAATTGGGGATGCATAGGGGCTCTCAGAATCGGATATCACATGGTTCTCAAGCAGTTTCTTCAGATGTTGCCTTACATTGTCAAAGTCCGCTGGGGCTAGCCTGCGCGACCTCTCTCTAAATGGAGTAGTATCACTCAATGTAATTTGGTGTTCCGCTCCTACCACTGTTCCCAGTTCCCATTCATAGACCTGCTTTCTCACTTGCAGTTCCTCCACCTGTTGTCCTTGTTCCTGTAGACTTTAAAACACTTCTGAATTTTAGTGAGGAAACGGTCATCATCCGCATCCACAAGCTCTGTATCGTGCCTGACGGAGTTGATACAGTCTTCTGATGTTGCATTAGTAGACAACGACAAACCCCCTACATGTGCAGAGGTGCTCCCACGATCTTGATCCAAGCACCAATCTGACCGAGTCTTGAAGAGATTGGAATTGGTCCCAACAATGATGGTACCATCATCTCTGTCTCTGGGTGGATCAGGACAAACTAGAGCAATGAATGGGAGCGGGGCTGGATAATCTGTTGGTATTGTAGGAAATTCGATGTGGGTCACTACATATCCCAGATAAGGATATTTTCGGTTGCTTAATCCCCCAGATCACCAACTCATCGACTGGTGCTATGGGTTTGTCAGGTAAGTGTTGTTGATACCAGCTCATGAGAATAATAGACACCTGTGAGCCACTGTCCGATAATACCATACAGGCCTATCCATTGACAAAAGCTTGTACTAAGAAGGCCTTTCCCAGCATTCCTTCAGGAATGGTGTCAGGTCACTGGGTATCCTCCATTGCACACACTACTATTGGTGGGGGGTCGATGCGGGGTTCACTGACACCTCTCCGGCATTTTCCGATGGGCTATCATTCCGCCCTCCATGTGAGCTGGAGCTTCTTTCATAATTTACGCTCTGGGGACACTCAAATGACTGATGTCCCAACTGTCCACACCTATAGCATATGATGTTTTCACGGTTGTTGGTACATCGACTGAATCCTCTCCCTCCCCCGTGAGGGGCTAACACTGACATATTACTCTGTAACATTATTAGTTGGTCCAATTTTTTATTATTCTCTTCTAACAGCTTGTACAATTTCTCACTTTCCGTGGGGACCTCGGCAGAGGGTAACACCACCTTCACTCTTTTAAGACTCCTTTCCCGATTTTCAATTTGAACCTCCTCTAACTTCACCTCTTTTATTAGTTCACTCAAAGTTGGGGGTCGAGCCCCAGCTGCACTGCACCAAAAGTTGCTGTGCCACTGGGCTACTGGTCAAGGACCCTCTCAACAGATGTTTTAGGCATCTTTCATCAATTTCAGATGCTTCAATTCCCCCTTTATCATGGAGCTTATATATAATTTTGTCCAACCGATATATATATTTGGTGAGCGTTTCAGCGGGTTCCTGGTCAGTTTGATTCAGTCTGGCCAAAATATCCCCTATATCTTCAAACATCCCAAAAGAGTAATCTAGGGTATTGAAATAATCTTTCAACGTAGCATTAGGGTTACTTCTCCTAGTGGCGTGTATAATCCCAATGGCAGGGCCTCTCAGACTCTCCACTATCCTCTGCTTCTTTATATGCTCTGGGCACCGCAAATCCTCTGAGTGTTGTACAGCTGCCTCCCTCCAGGAATCATATCCTTCCTTTCCAGTGGGTACTGGGAGTATACCAGAGAAGACCTTCATAGTGCCAGCGTTCAAAGTGGCTTACCATTTTGTCCATGACCCCTTCTAATTGTGGCTCCACTGGATAACTCACGGGAGCGTCAGACAGGGAATTATCCCCCACATTATGGGAGTTTCTCTCTTGGACACCTACAGTTGCTACTTGGGCCTGGGCTTCCCCCTCAATCTCAACCATTTCCCTAGGCCACATTATCCACCACCTTCTGCCAGGCACTCCTTCTATTAAGGAGTTGACTTGGATCAAGGAGGGATCTATACAATCCTGGTTAGCTATCAATATGGCACATGTCTCCCCCATGGTGCCCTTTCACTTACCTACTACGTGGGGCCTTTTACCCCACAAAACTTCTGAACTTCTCTAAGCACCTTCTCATTGGTAATACCTATAAAAGTCACTACCACACTCATACTGCGGTGAATATCTTCTTCCCGATCCTTACACCAGGTGTAAATGTCCTTTTCCCTTATAACTACCATTGCTAGGGAGATACTAGTAGTAGGTCTAGGGATCTCAGCAGTGCCTACAAAATGTAACCGATACTCCCCTGAGTGTATTAGATGTATGTATAAGTGCCTCCACTTTAACCTTTGTACCACAATTACTGAGTAAGTCCTGCTATCGGGCTCCCCTGGTATTCCACTAGGTTATCCCAATGGAATATCAGTAATTTGGTCAGGCAGTTGAGAGGGGAATGCGTAATCTCACCTGGTGTCTTCCTGGACGCCGGAACAGGAACAATAATAGCGGTACTTACAATACAATTAATTTTAGCTTTACTTCACTCTAGTTCGAACATGGTCATGAACATCACTATTTATAGCACTCTGTTACTCTCGCTTGCGTATAGATATAAATACAATAACAACAGTTCAATACAGTATTATTCACTTCATATCCCTGAACCAACCTACCCTACCAGAGTTTATTTATTTTCAAATATATTTAGAAGTCCGTGCACGGAACTAGACCCCACTCCCACTTCTCTTATCAGCATCCTTTGGTAACTCTGCGGTAGCTCCTGGTTAGCAGCGTAGGTATAGTTATGTGTGGCATACCTACACCACGTTGTAGTGGTGTCACATCAAATTTAACTGGCTTTAGCAAAATGACCACAGCTATTGGACTGTTTTCTCTCGGTATCCACGCTGCCTTGGTTACTCTACTCTTTAAGGCAGAGAAGATCTCTTTGAAACCTGATTCGGGCCACACCAACCAGTCTTACAGTCTGGCTGTGGCAAGCAGTGCAGATAACCGCACAGTTCCCTCAAGGAGAGTTTTAGTGTATTGCTCTAGGATAAGTAAGGGAACTGACATCTGTAGGGGATAACTACAAGTTTTACAAGCCTAGCGGCTCCTTTGTGCTTTATTACAGAAAGAAAGCTATCAATGATGAATACACTTCATCTGTCGGGGATGCGAGACGGGGTTGTGCAGAGCTGGTAAGTACTGAAAGCAGCAGTATAATGAGTGCCTCTAGGTAGTAGGTACAAGTGTATGACTGTGATTTTATCCCCACGCTGCCTAGGGGTTGCCATATAAATGAATTTCCAGTTGATCAAATATTTCTCAAGTTTTCTGTCAGTGGAAATTAGCAATATTCATAATTATAGTATCTCATATTGCATTTCTATATATTGGTAAAAATATACAAGACAAGTCTTAAGCATGTACTAATTGAATTATATCCTTTGTAACACACAATGATGACATATTAGAGGAGACCAAGTATTGATTGATGTAAAAAAAAGTGGAAGCTCAAATACAGTGGTCAAGCTGTACAGAAATCCAGAGGTAATGTATAGGCCAGTAGGTAGAACTCCAAGTTAAGGTTACAGGTAGGTATTCATATTTTTTTCCCCTGCTGAATTCACAAATACGAATGAATAGGCCATCGGTCAAACACGGATGTTATTTGATACAACTCGGTAATTTAGTTGGGGGGATTATGCCACGGCTACAGGGACCTATATAAAGGGAAGCCTGGTGCTGGTTTTAAAAATATTAGGGACCCCTATATCTTTTGTCACCCATATTTTTGGAACCAGGGCCGGCCCAAGAGCTCGATGCTGGTTGTCTAAATAAGGGAGGACCCCATTTATTTTTTCCACGGTATTTAAACAACCAGGGTCAGCTCAAAGAGCCGGAGGCTGGTTATGATTAGGAGGGGGGACCGCACGCATTTTTTTTTCACACTTTCAACTGTTTATAGTCTTTTTATTATTATTATTATTATTATTATTATCCTTTATTTACATGGTGCCACAAGGGATCCACAGCGCCCATTACACAGTACATAATCAAATGAGCAAACAAGAAAAAAGCACCTACATTTCAAGACAATATAGGACAGGTATAGAAAACCCGGGGTTAGGTTCCATTAAAGGGAGTATGGAGTATAAGATAGTGTAAGTAAGAAAAGGAAAGGCACATGAGGAAAGAAGTCCCTTCTCTTGTGAGCTTACAATCTAAAAGGTGAAGGGCTAACAGACCGGAGTGACGCAGAAGGGGTAGACAGTGAGCATAGACAAGAGGGTTAGCAGGAGATTTGGCTGGGTTTGGTGAAGAAGTGGGTCTTGAGAGCCCGTTTGAAGTTTTGTAGTGATGTGGAGAGTCAGATGGGGAGAGGTAGAGCATTCCAGAGATAGGGAGCAGCACATGCAAAATCTTGTACGTAGGAGTGGGAGGAGGTAATCAGTTGGCAGGAGAGATGGCGTGCATTAGCAGGGCGAAGAGGACAGGTGGGAATGTAAAGAGAGATAAGATCAGAGATGTAAGAAGGAGAAGAGTGGGTGAGGGCTTTGTAGGTGAGTGTGAGAAGCTTGAATTGGATTCTGAATGGGAAGGGTAGCCAGTGAAGGTCCTGCAAGAGAGGGGATGCAGACGTAGTATGTCTGGTGAAGAAGATTAGACGGGCATTGAGGATAGATTGAAGTGGAGAGAGGCATTTTTGAGGGAGGCCAGATAGGAGGAGATTGCAGTAGTCCAATCTGGAGATGACCAGTGAGTGGATGAGGGTCTCAGTAGCATCCTGGATGAGACCCTGGAGATGTTTTTGAGATGGAAATGGCAGGTTTTTGAGAGGTAATGAATGTGTGGTTTGAAGGAGAGGGAGGAGTCAAGGAGTACTCCAAGACATCACACTTGAGGGCTAGAGGAGTTAGTTATGCCATCAATGGATAATGAAACTGTGGGAGGGGAGGTTATGCAGGAGGGAGGGAAGATGATCAGCTCAGTCTTAGACATGTTAAGTTTAAGAAAGCGCTGGGACATCCAGGAGGAGATAGCGGAAAGACAGTTGGAGATACAAGTGAGGAGAGCAGGGGAGAGGTCAGGGGAAGAAAGGTAGATTTGAGTATCGTCAGCGTAGAGATGATATTTTAAGTCAAAAGAGCTAATGAGCTCACCTATTGAGGATGTGTAGAGAGAGAAAAGGGGAGGCCCAAGAACAGAACCTTGGGGGACACCTACTGGTAGAGGAAGTAGGGGGAGGTGGTCATGAGAGGAGAAGGAGATGGAATGGTCAGAAAGGTAGGAGGGCAGCCAGGAGAGAACAGTATCATGCAGACAAAGGGAGTAAAGGATTTGCAGGAGGACAGGGTAGTCTACAGTGTCAAAAGCAGCAGAGAGGTCAAGGAGAATAAGCCAAGAATAGTGGCCCCTGTATTTAGCAGCAAGGATGTCATTGCACACTTTCGTGAGGGCAGTTTCAGACCATGACTTCCTCTCCAGATACAGGGAAGAAAGATGTCAGAGTTGGTAGGAGGGAAGGAGAGGGGGTGGGGGGTGAGAAATTGAGGAGGGGGGTTGCTCAGGTTCTGGTGGGGTGTTATGTCCTGAGGAATGGAGTCAATTTTGTATGTTAAGTAGGTGGCAAAGCCAAGAGCAGAAAGTTAAGAGGGGAGTTGAGGTGGGGGTGGGCAGAGGAGAGAGTTGACAATGGTAAAGAGGCGCCTGAGGTTTGAGGATTGGGAGGAGATGAGGTTTTTGAAGTAAGATTGTTTAGAGAGGGTAAGGGCAGCAAAGTAGGATGAGAGCATAATTTTGTAGTGGAGGAAGTCGGCCTTATTGCGTGATTTCCTCCACTGTCACTCAGCGGTATGTGAGCATTTTTGCAGATATATGGTGCATTTGGTGTGCCAGGGTTGAGGTGTCAATCTGCGAGGGTGAATAGTGGTTGGTGGGGCGACAGAGTCAAGAGCAGAGGTAAAGGATGCATTGTAAAGGGAAGTAGCTTGTTCAGGGCAGGAAAGAGAGAGCATAGGAGAGAGCAGTGAGTCAAACAGGGAAGATAGGGAAGTGGTGTCAATAGCCTCAATGTTACGCTTAATGATGGTAGTCTAAGGTGGTAAAGATGGAGAAGCAGATAGAGATAGGTTTCAAGTGAGCAGGCGGTGGCCAGAGAGGGGGAACAGGGAGTTGGAGAAATCATAAAGATCATAGCAGTGAGTGAAAACCAGATCCAGTGAGCTTCCACTCACATGGGAGGGGGAGGAGGTCAACTGGGAGATACCAAGATAAGAGGTGAGGTTAAAGAGTTTAGAGGCAGGTGATTTTGTGGGGTTATCGATAGGGATGTTAAAATCACCTAGGATAATGGAGGGAATGTCAGAAGAGAGGAAGTGAGGAAGCAAAGTTGTCAAGGAATTTGGAGGGCATGCCAGGGGGGCGGTAAATGACAGCTACTTGAAAATGAACAGGTTGGAAGAGGCGTATGGCATGGACCTAAAATGTAGAGAATGTAAGAGATGGTTCTGGTGGTAAGAGTTGGTATGAGTAGCTAGAGGGTAGAAGGAGCCAACACCACCATCGTGGCGACCCCCAGGTGTGGGGGTATGTGAGAATGTGAGACCCCCTGCAGAGAGAGCAGCGGTAGAAACTGTGTCAGAGGGGGCAATCCAAGTTTCAGCAATGGCTAGGAGATGCATGGAATTTGAGATGAAAAGGTCATGGGTGGTGACCAATTTATTACAGAAAGATCTGGCATTCCAGAGGGAACATGAGAGAGGGAATCTGAGGGAGTGATGTGAATGAGATTATCAGGGTTTCTGTAGCAATGAGGTGAGATGGATTTAGAAGACAGGGATACATAGGGTCTAGTGAGGGTGCTGGCTCCTGGTCTAGGAAGGGACACTGCAGCAGTTGAGTATGGATGGAGTAAAGTGTGGTACAGAGGGGTATGATGTGAGGTAGGTAGAGGAGGGAGGGAGCAGGGCAGAGTGGTGGATGATTGGGCCCAAGGTAGGGTAGAGGTAAATGACTGTATACAATGAAGCCCTGCATGGATCTCACTGTTCCGTCCGGGCTTCATTGTGTTATGTCCGGCAGTGTTTTACTAATCACTCCCGTGAAACACTGCCCGACAATACAAATAACATCAACATCGGAAAATATGAAAAACTAAAACTCGGAAGCTTAGTAAATTACCGAAAATAATTTTAAAAAGTGGCAGAAACATACAGCTGCCTCGTTGTGGGTTGGGGCCTGCACACCTGGTAGAAGTCGGGGGCTAGATTCCTGTTGGGACCCGGACGTGGTGGACCCTACCGAGGACACAGTGTGGAGATTCGCTCTGACTGTTCCAAACAACAACCTCTCACCGTACCAGGCTCCACTCCTCTCATCGCCGCTCTGCTGCCGTGTGCGCCAGGAGGGGCTCTGCGGCTGACCGGTGGGTTCCGTAGACTGTGTACATGCTGGGGCCTGCTTCCGCCTAACGAGCCGGGGACTGCGGTTGCTACGGCAACCGCCGCAGGTCTCCGGAGGCCCGCGGTCGGACCTCCAAGCGTGGCGGCTGGCCTGAAGGAGCTTTCCACTGCCCTGCTAGCTTGGCGCCGCCTGTCTCCCGGCCTCTGATACCCGGGGAGCCCTGAACTCAGAACCTTTGGATATAGGCTCAGGCTGCCTTAGCTCCTCCGGGCGCCGGTGGCCATCTTGGATCCGGAGCCTGGGGAGCCTCTGCTTCTCTCAGTGCTTGGAGGTAGGGGTGGGGTGCCCTAACTACTGGCTTGCCCGTGGCTGGGACCCACCACCTGCTGGGCCCTGCCTTACACCCCCCCAGAAGAAATTATTGTGGATGTGTGAAGTAGGGGACTGTATATGCGCCTGCGTTATCACATCACTCTGTCCTGACACTGTCTGTATATACCTTATATTTCTACCACAGTGGGGGGCCAGTTCAGCCTAGGCTACAGTAATAGAGTTCAGGGGGGACCCCCTGGGATCGATCCTTTAATGCTGGGAGTGCCTCTACTGTATCTCTTTTTCGCCTCGGATGTCTTGCTTCACCTGTGATAACTGACGCAGGAGTTCCATCTACTGGTGGCTTTATTGTTTGAATTCAGCTGCCTGAGTGAACCTACTTTCCTTACAATGTGAACCATTGGCACATGCCCTGAGTCTTGGGACTTTCTTTCACCGATATTTATGTCATGATAATTACAGATTAATTTTCCTACTACTGGGTCCTTTCTAGCTCTGTAACACAGTGATCTTATCAAGCTGCTCTGCCCGTACGTTTCATCATGCCCAGAAGTAACAAAAAGCAACACGTTGCGGACTTGAGTCAGAGCATTAAAAAATTTGTCTACTCAAATGTTAAATCTCCGGGACAAGGGGCTCCCTCGCTGCCTGATATTTCAGATTCGAAGGACTCAGATCACTCCCCATTGACCCGGAAAGACCTACACCTGCTTTTCCGTGAAATTCAGGAGACGAGGAAATCTATGCAGGCGGTGCAGGCGGAGGTACATACGGAAATTGCCTCTCTTAAGGCCGATGTTACCAACCTTGGAGACGAAATGGATCACTTAGAGTCTAAAATGGATGAAGTGGTTGCTTTCCAACAAGGAATGGGTGATAAAATTCATGGCCTAAAGCAGGAAATGCAGTTACTCCTGGAAGGCCAAGAAGATCAAGACAACAGTGCGCGATGGAATAATCTCCGCGTCAGAGGAATCCCTGAGGACGTTGATATGTCCCTACACGATTACCTTATGAAACTGTTTGTGCACCTTTCGCCCTCAATGCCGGAAGACCAACTCTTGTTGGATAGGGCTCATAGGGCTCTCCGCCCTCGCTCCCAGGATTCAGCTCAGCCCAGAGATGTTATTCTGCGGTGCCATTACTATACGGCTAAAGAGGACATTCTTAGAGAGGCTAGGAAGCTCTCCAAGCTAGAATTCCAGGGGCACTCTCTCCAACTATTCCAGGATATTGCAGCTACCACCCTGCTTAAAAGAAAGGAATTCAGACCCATTACTTTGGTTCTTCAGGACAATGGCATTCGCTACAGATGGGGTTTCCCCTTTCGCATACTGGTGTGACATCATAACCGCCTTCACTCGGCTAGGGATCTGGCTGAAGCTAAAGGACTCTTGCGAACCCTGGGACTCTCCCCTCCATCGGCCTTATCTGAGTCTCCGCAGCAGGCGTGCGAGGCCTCCTCCATGGAGTCGACTGCCACTCCCAGACGCTCCTTGAACCGAGACTGGACGAGAGTAGCTTCTGCTCGGAAATCTGCCTCTGTTGGCCCTCCCACCTGATGCCTTATGTGTTTAATTATTGTTTAATCCTGTATTCTGCTGTTTCTGCACATGCATATATTGTAGAGATGTACTTTCTCTCTTTTTATGTTCTAACTACTGGCCCTGTTTTCCCCGTACCTGGCATCTATGTCTAGATTTTCAGCCTTTCTCACTGTATTCGTGAATGCTGGGAAGGTGTTGGGCTGGGGTTCCCCTTACGGGAAATGTACCTCTCTGTACTGGAATTGACACCCTTTGTTTTGTTGTTTGTTAGTGCTATCCCCCGCCCAAGGCAATATTTGTTTCAGCGTTGGGTAGTTACTTATATATTACGGGTTACCCTTTATGGTAGTAGGAACTAGGTAGTTTTGTCCAATCTTTTCTCCCTTTAACACTGGTCCCTAGACTCAGGACACATGTAGTAAGTGTCCGCTGTCCTCGATGCACCTGGGCCCGGCCGGTCCGCGCCCCCATAGTTGGGTCTTATACCTGAGTCTGGTTGTTGTCACTTAGTGACCCTTCTCTGTCGTTTCCTGACTGGCACGTTAGACCAGATATGGTTTCTTCTGGCCCCAACCTTCCCCTCTTCCCTACCTTTCCCGAGTTTTGTTTCTCTTGTCCCTTTGTCTCTCTTTTTTTGTTCAGATGTGTAATGATGTACGTCGATTGCCATGTCTGTTTACGATGTTTTTGATTTGGTTTGTTGCAGGGATGCAGGAGGAGGTGAGGCGTTCCGAAGACTTGTTTGTCATGGCTCTTAGGATCTATTCACATAATGTTAAAGGTTTGAACAGCCCTACTAAACACACCAAGCTTTTTCTCTCCCTTAAACAGGCCAAGGGTGATATAGTTTTCTTACAAGAAACCCACTTTAAGAAATCCCTTCATCCTGACTTAAAGTCTAAATCCTACCCCCTTACATTTCATGCATGTGATGCTACACGCAAAAAAAGTGGTTTTTACATATTGTTAGCTGCCCACCTCACATTCGAAGTGATGGACAGTCTTGTAGATAAATCGGGTAGATGGCTCATTCTTATTGGGAAACTGAATAATGTTCTGTGTACTCTTGTTAATGTTTATGCTCCGAACAGCAACCAGGCCGCCTTCTTTAGGAGTTTGAATTCATGTTTGACTAGACTCTGTAGAGGGGAAGTTAAAGTGGCAGGCGACTTTAATGAGGTTCTTGACGCCTCGTTGGTTAGATCCTCCCCTCCTTCTCCTCTTCCTTCTATCCCTAAACGTCCATCCTCGGCATCTCTCGCACTGCTAGATCTTTTGAAACTCCAATTACTATTTGACTCATACAGATTAACTGATCCACGGACTAGGGACTATACTTTTTCCCCCCTGTCCATGAGTCCAATTCTAGGATAGACATGATCCTACTCAGCCGAGACCTGTCCTCTAAACTTATATCTACTCGTATATACCCTATGATATGGTCTGACCATTGCCCGATCACTGTTGATCTCCATTCTATTGCCCCCCGTCCTCCTCCTGCCTCTTGGCGGTTGAACGATTCCCTATTGCACAATTCGGACGTTACTAGCCAGATTAAAAACTGCCTCACTGAATATTTTCTAATTAATGAACTCCTGGAGACTTCGCCTATTACTTTACGGGAAGCACATAAGGCTGTTTTACGCGGGCATTTGATTAGTCAGGCATCTACGTTTTAAAAAGTCTCAGGAATCTAGCTTCCTCTCTCTTTCTACTAAACTCCAGCCTCTTGAGCGACAACATAAACTCTCCCCTACCCCTGCCAACTTAGAGACCTTGCTGGAGGCGAGATCTGCGATCTCGCTCTCTCTATCAGAGCGTACGGCAAAGTCTCTCCAGAGGCTTAATTAGACATTCTATGAGAAGGGAGACAAAGCTGATAGAATCTTGGCATCCCGCCTTAGAGCGCAGCGATCACGGAATAATATTCTGGCAGTATATACCGAGTCTGGCGAGGTTACACATGCCCCAGATGCCATAAATAAGGTGTTCCGGGACTATTATTCTAAGATCTATAATTTAAACTCATCTGACTCAGTTCCCGGTCCCCCGAATGTCTTAATATCAGAATTCTTGCATCAGGCTAACCTCCCTCGGCTGTCTGAATTCGCCTCTTCAGAGCTGAATAAGGATATTCTGTAACCAATGAGGAAATTGCTGCCGTTCTAAGAAATTTAAAATCCTCTAAAGCTCCAGGCCCTGATGGCTTCTCGTCCTCATATTAGAAGAAATTTGCCTCCATTTTGGTCCCCCATCTCAGAGTATTGTTTAATGCTGTACTACATGGCACCCCATTCCCAAGCACTATGCTTTAGGCCAGAGTTATAGTTATCCACAAAGAGGGCAGGGATCCTCAAAACTGCGCTAACTATCAGCCGATTTCCGTATTGAATTTGGACAGTAAACTCTATGCCAAAATTTTAGCTACCCGTCTCAATGGTGTGCTCTCTGATCTGATACATTATGACCGGGTGGGATTTATTCCTGGGCGTCAGGCCAGGGACAACACTAGGAGAGCGATCAACCTTATTCAATTGTTGAACTGCAGACAAACCCCATCTATTATCCTTTCACTCGATGCCGAAAAGGCGTCGACCGTATCTCATGGTCTTTCTTATTTCAGACTCTGCAGGAATTTGGGATATCGGCCGAATTTTTAACAGAAATCTCAGCCCTCTAATCCTCCCCGATATCTAAGGTCCTTACAAACTGAATATTATCCCCTCCCTTCCCGTTATCCAATGGCACGAGACAAGGGTGCCCTCTCTCCCCCCTGGTGTTTGCCATGGTCATAGAACCCCTGGCAGCTCTGATAAGAAACTCTGACAGAATTCAGGGAGTGAAGATGGGCTTGCAGGAGTCTAAGATTTTGCTCTTTGCAGATGATGTACTGTTGTCTCTTACTCAGCCGCAGTCTTCTCTCCCTGCCTTGTATCAGATTATAGAGGAATATGGTTCCCTGTCGGGCTATAAAATCAATTTTATTAAATCTGAAGCTATGTTATTAAATGTATCGGGAGATCTCAAATGCTCCCTGCAGTCATCCTATGACCTTCACTGGCAGACCAATAAGATTAAGTACGTAGGTGTTTATATTACTTCCCACTATAGCTCTCTGTATTCGGAAAACTTTCCGTGGCTATTAACTAAGATTAAATCTGACCTGGCAAAATGGAGGTCCCATATCATATCCTGGCTGGGTAGGATTATTGCCCTCAAAATGACAGTTATGCCACAACTTCTTTACCTCTTTCAAACTCTACCTGTAAGGGTACGGGAGAGGGTTCTTAGGGACGCCCAAGACTCATTTGTGAAGTTTGTTTGGAATGATAAACCCCCACGGATAGCTTTTACTGTGCTCCGGCTACCTCACTCTGAGGTTTCCCCAACGTTAAATTTTATTACCTGGCTAGCCATTTGAGTCAAATAGTGGCTTCATTTGTTCCCCAAGGCTCTATTGCCTGGGTAGATTTTGCAGCCCTTTCATTGGGGCTTCGTTCATTGGCTTCTCTGTGGGGTCTGGGCAAACTATATCAGCTCGCTCTAATGAACTCTTCTCCTTCTCTTAAATTTCATCTTTCTATATGGCATAAATCTCTCATGAAATATAATCTGTCCTCCTCCTATTCCTCCCTCACACCCTTCTGGGATAACCCTGCTTTTCCCGCTGGAGTTTCACCCTATCGAGTCACACCCTGGTTTAGCGCTGGAGTTCATGTGGTGCATGATCTTTCCCTCCAAGGCCATTGGATGTCAATAGACGATATCAAAAGTAAGTTTTCCTCTCTATCCCCTCCCTTTTTTGAATACTTTCAGGTCTGCCACTTCCTTATCTCCCTACCTCAAGCTGACGTTCTGCATTATCTTACCTCTTTTGAATCTCTATGTACCAAAAAAAACATATGTAGAGGGCTAATATCGCTGATCTATTCTATGTTGGTTGGAGTTTCCTCGGGACCGCAGACTTGCCATGAGTGGGAGTGGGAGAGGGATCTGGGCCCCCTGCCAGACGATGCCTGTTGGGAGGAGGTAAGGAATAGCATAGCTAAAAGTTCTATCTCTACCTGACTCAAGGAGACATCCTATAAACTATATTATCGGTGGTATTACACCCCGGACAAATTGTCTAGGATGTTCCCTCCTGCTACCCCGGTTTTTTGGCGAGGATGCGGTCAGCAGGGAACTCTTTTCCATTATTGGTGGACCTGTCCACATATTGTTCGCTTCTGGAATAGGGTACTCAATATACTGAACTCCCTATCTGGATTGGCACTCGAACTGGACCCATGGGTATTTCTATTGGCCCGTCCATATCCAGATCTTGATCCTCTTTTGAATAAACTGTTTTCCCATGTATTTGTGGCTGCTAAATCCTTAATTGCTAAAAATTGGAAGGCCTCCGCTGCTCCTACTGTCCCTGGTTCATTGCTAATATGGAGAAGATCACTTATTATCTGCATGACTGTCCACACAAATTTGAACTTGTTTGGGGCCCCTGGTTGCTTATGATGTCTTCCCCAAATTGATGTTCAAGTCACTCTTTTGTCCATGTCTTCTGAGCTCCTAGCCATGCTGTACCTGGACCCTCCCTCCGGACGCCGTCCTGCCCTCTTTAGCCCTTTCTGGTTATTGAGCAATGACTGGCCCATTTGTCTGTATTTATATAGCTATGCCTATGCACTATTTTTCTTATATTTGGCGTACTTTCCTTCTCATGGCTTAGATCGGCCCTGTTCTCTTCTTCTGTATCCGCCCCTTTCTTCTTTCTCAACGCCCCCCTCTTCCTTTCTCTCTATCCTTCTCTGTTTCTTTCCCTCTCGTATGTGGTCCCCCCTCGAGGGACATTTTCGTTTGTCTGTTAACTGAAAACATTTCTTGAAAAACTCCACGGAGACTGGTTTTCACCTTTAACTGTACAGTTGAATCTGTTTTTTATTCCTTTTTGTCTCTGCTGGTACAAATAAAGAGTAAAAAAAAAAAGAGAACAGGCATCCAACTGAAGAGGAGCTTCTGCGAGGTGTCTTCCATGCAGAGTGGTCATGTGATTACATGCACATTCAATCCAGCACCATAGTAGTTTCAGCTGCTGCAAGAGCAGATCGAGAGGCTTCCACAATTTATAACATACTGAATCTTCTGGATTGCCCAACAGTAGTTATTATATAATCAAGATATACTGTTGATTTAAGCTATAACTAGATATAACAATAGCATCTTCATTATTAGCAAGTTTTTGAGTGCCACAATCACCTGCCCAGTTTATAAAGTGGAGATGGGTGTATAAAGGATGTTATAGGCACATTATTTGGTCAATGTCCCTGGTGAGTTTGTATCTAAGTGGGTCTATAAGCACTGGTGCAGACATATAGGCACCAGTTAGAAATAAAGCTCCACAGTTGTCTTTCACCTTTGACCTAGTGCAAAAGACATAGTAAGAGGGGAATGTACACAGCTTTTAGGCTGCCTAATTATAATACATATACTGTATGTTTCTTTTATCAGTATTTCAGATGGAAACTGTCTAGTAAGTTGTTTGGGGTATTGTGTTCATAAGTGGGTGAAAGGGAAACTTGTCATGTCGAAGATAAATTATTTTATGTGAGCAACTACTGCACCCAGCTTCACAGACACTGAAAGTAATTTTGCAGGAGGGCTAAAAAGCCTAGAGAATTACACATAGCGGATTAGTTCCGATCGAAGCTAGTTCTGTCTAGAGATGAGCAGGGCTCAGACAGTGAAGTTCGAGGGGTTCAGTTCTCAAGTGGCTGTCACTGTGTTGTACAGGGGGTGCAGGGGCACTGTCCTCCTGTATGCTGTAAAAAATCAGGGGTGCTGTTGTCAAAATAAAAGCACACTGGTCCTGTATGCTGTGAATATAAAGGGGTGCAGGCCTAGTCTTTTATGCTGTAAAAATTAAGGGGTGCTGCTGTTGTTAAAATAAAAGCACACTAATCCTGTATGCTGTAAAAATTCAGGGGTGCTGTGGTTAAAATAAAAGCACACTGGCCCTGTATGCTGTATAAATACAGGAGTGCTGCTGTTAAAATAAAAGTAACACTTGACAATTATAGAACTCTATATTTATCTAATCAAGCGCTCTGTTAAAATAACAAATAAATGTAAATATAGATTATTGGTCACCTAAAATGTTTATAATGAAAAAAGCAGCTCCCATATGAGTATTCTGGATTACTCAGAAGCAAAACAACAATAGAGGATATATACTATCATAAGGGAGTGCTTATGTATAAAAGATATTTGTCATTGACAATTTATTAAAAAATATAAATAGAATGGTACAATACATACAATAAAATGGTTAAATATATTCACTGCTGATGTGAAACCACGCTAACACCAAATCTGTACCATTTATATACCGCACATAGGTAGTCCACAACCAGTTTAATGGGAATAAATTGCTCCACTAGACTCCAGATAGTAAAGTCTCAAACTGTTCCACAGGGAATACAAGGTGAATATTCAACGTTAATTGTGGTGCTATCAATGCTCTGCGGAGCCCGCACTGTAGAGCCTGCGCTGTACTACCACCTCCCCAGCCGCCAGGTGATTTAACTCACCACTGGTTCCTTGAGGTCTCAATGAGACCAGCCGTCAGCATGCAGGGTCCAAGTTGGTGTGTGGGAGCAGCGGTACTCAGCTCGATGTCCGGGGAGGGAGGGCGCAGCTCACGGCTGTCAATCTGTGGCAGTAGCCACTGTAATGTTGTAGACTGTGGTAAAGTGCTGGTGTGAATCCAGGGAAAAAGATGCAGGTAGCGTGGCCAATCCTTGACGCATTTCTTCGTGAAAAAGGAATCACGGTTTCATCAGAAGGTAAAGCAGTACAGTGAGGAACTCTCTTTTTAAGCTCATAGGTGATTAATCACTAGGAAGGTGTGGTTACTTGTTCACAGGTGGGTCAATCAAATAGTGAACACAGATTCCAAGGTATTATTAAGCATCGTTAAGCCATTGGTGTAATAGCAACAAGCATATATACAGCAGTGGCCACATTCTTAAAAGATACAATTATATCATATATAGATTCATAATTATATACACAAACCACTAAATAGAAAACAGTTACTAAAAGCTGTTAGGAGAGACATGGGAGTTTATAAATTTTCATTACTTGATGAGTATAGACTATTAGGCTCGGTCAAAATTATCCACAGTATACTGAGGTCCCGATAGCCTAGAGGGCTAATCCCTTTTACTAGCAAGCGGTCATACGTGTTCAAGTACCGCTATAAACTGATGTTCTATTATTTTGATAATAATGTAGATGTAGTTACATTTTTACAGAAGTATGTACTTTTACTTTTTATTTATTTTTATCGCATTAGTTTCACTATTTATATAGTGTAGAATCCTATACATATCCAAATAAGGTTCTATTATTTATAAACGAAGCGTAATTCTCAACCAAAAGAGAAAGGACCATACCTATGATGTATCGATATAACAACATCATTGCAGCCTTTGTTTAAGAGTGATAATATTTATCTCATATAGCAAGAGTCAGTGGTAATATTGTTATTGCTCTGTGCCCTTTATATCCCCTGTTCTTTATGATCACTCATACGTGTATACTAGACACATGCAGCTTGCAAATATACACCGTTATGTGCAGAGATAACCTGTAACCACATGTAATATGTTAGTGCAGAAACCTGCAATGTGAACACCCATTTGTAAGGTGGGGATATAGATAGATACAGAGCAACTCTAGATATAAATACCACAAAATACCCATCTTGTTAAGAACAAAACAGAGCTCGTGACAGAACCATAGTTGCTATGCTATGAGAACTAACAAACTATTTCATCGTACTACTAGAGTACGGAACATCACGCCTGAGTGGTCATATTACATCATAGCATAGTGACTCTTAAAAATAAAAATAGTTGTTAAAGACCAAAAAATGCTGTACCTATGTTAGATATATAGAGATGAACAACATCTAGGTTCACATATGTTTTTTCTTTCCCCAATTACATTCTTTGTTTTCAAGTTGGGTTTCCACCCTTCGATTCACTCTGAAGAGTGTCCCTCCCTTCTCCCTCCCCCTTCCCCCCCCCCCTCCCCCTCTTTCCTCCATTCTACCTCTTCTCTTTTGGGAGTTTACTATCAGGTGGCTGCTAGTATTTTGCTATCTGTCACCATAACATAGGTACAGCATTTTTTGGTCTTCACAACTATTTTTATTTTTAAGAGTCACTATGCTATGATGTAATATGACCACTCAGGCGTGATGTTCCGTACTCCACTGACTCTTGCTATATGAGATAAATTTTATCACTCTTAAACTACTGTAGTTATATCAATACATCATAGGTATGGTCCTTTCTCTTTTGGTTGAGAATTACGCTTCGTTTATAAATAATATAACCTTATTTGGATATGTATAGGATTCTATACAATATAAATAGTGAAACTAATGCGATAAAATAAATAAAAGTAAAAGTATATACTTCTGTAAAAATTAAACTATATCTACATTATTATTAAAATAAACGAACATCAGTTTATAGCAGGATTTGAACACGGGTATGACTACTTGCTAGCATAAGGGATTAGCCCTCTAGACTATCTAGACCTCAGTATACTGAGGATAATTTTGACAGAGCCTAATAGTCTATACTCATCCAGTAATGAAAATTTACAAACTCCCATGTCTCTCCTAACAGCTTTTAGTAACTGTTTTCTATTTAGTGGTTTGTGTATATAATTATGAATCTATATATGTTATAATTGTATCTTTTAAGAATGTGGCCTCTGCTGTATATATGCTTGTTGCTATCACACCAATGGCTTAACGATGCTTAATAATACCTTGGAATCTGTGTTCACTATTTGATTGACCCGCCTGTGAATAGGTAACCACACCTTCTTAGTGATTGGTCACCTATGAGTTTAAAAAGAGAGTTCCTCACTGTACTGCTTTACCTTCTGATGAAACCATGGTTCCTTTTTCATGGAGAAATGCGTCAAGGATTGGCCACACTACCTGCATCTTTTTCCCTGGATTCACACCAGCACTTTACCACAGTCTACAACATTACAGCGGCTTCTGCCACAGATTGACAGCTGTGAGCTGCGCCCTCCCTCCCGGGACATCGAGCTGAGTACCGCCGCACCCACACACCAACTTGGACCCTGCATGCTGAAATCTGGTCTTGCTGAGACTTCAAGGAACCAGTGATGAGCTAAATCATCTGGCGGTTGGGGAGGTGGTAGCAAAGTGCAGGCTCTACAGTGCGGGCTCCACGGTACATTGATAGCACCACAATTAATGTTGAATATTCACCTTGCGTTCCCTGTGGAACAGTTTGAGACTTTACTATCTGGAGTCTAGTGGAGCAATTTATTCCCATTAAACTGGTTATGGACTATCTATGTGCGGTATATAAATGGTACAGATTCAGTGTTTGCGTAGTTTCACATCAACAGTGAATATATTTAACCATTTTATTGTATGTATTGTACCATTCTATTTATATTTTTTAGTAAATTGTCAATGACAAATATCTTTTATACATAAGCACTCCCTTGTGATAGTATATATCCTCTATTGTTGTTTAAAATAAAAGTACACTGGCCCTGTATGCTGAAAATACAGGGGCACAGTGAAAATAAATACACATTGGCCCTGTCTTGTATGCTGTATAATTACAGGGGTTTTGTGAAAATACAGGGGTGCTGGCACTGTCCATGGTTGTGATGTCTAGGTCTGACTTTCACAATACTGTATGGGAAGAGGAAGCTCCTACCACCATTTGCATACCCTCTGCAAGTGTTGGGAGGAGCACTGCCAGTCCAGTTGCTGATATTAAGATTGAGGATGTCACTGTAGAAGTACGCCAGGATGAGGAGGATATGGGTGTAGCTGGCACTGAGGAGGATGTTGATGATGATGAGGATTCTGAAGTGTGATGTGGTTTGTTGGAATAAGGCACCAGTGGAGACAGTTGTTGGCCATGGGATGAAAAAGCCCATTGTCATGCCTGGTCAAAAATACCAAAAAAGCCACCTCTTTGGTGTGGAATTATTTCTCCACATATCCAGACAACAGGTGTCAAGCCATCTGTTGCCTTTGTCAATCCATAATAAGTAGGGGTAAGGACTTTAACCACCTAGGAACACCCTCCCCTATACGTCACCTGCAGCGCATTCATCAAAAGTCATTGTCAATTTCAGAAACTTTGGGTAATAGTGTAGGCAGTACACTGACACCTAAATGATGTGGCTTGTTTGAATATTATTTCTCTGTGAGGATGAGGATGTAAACACTGAAGGGGGCGAGAATCTGAGGTCGAGGATGACATCTTGCCCCTGTAGAGCCAATTTGTGCAAGGAGAGATGAATTGCTTCTTTTTTGGTGGGAGCCCAAACAAACCAATCATTTCAGCTAAAGTCGTGTGGCAGACCCTGTCGCTGAAATTATTGGTTTGTTAAAGTGTGTATGTCCTGTTTTTATCTTACATGTCTTTTCTTTGCCACATCATTCCAGGGATGCTGCCCTATATGGGGTGCTAACAAATAAAAATATTTTTTCTCACACTGGCGCATATCACTTAAATATTTGAAGAAAAGTCCTTACTCCAATTGACTGTAAGATTGGGAAAAGTCCAGAATCCCTTTCGTCATGAAGTGGAATAATTCTTATCCATATATAGTGTAATGTTCATGAATATAGTTTCACAGCAGGTTCTCAATCTCAAAGAGAAGAACAAAAGAATCTAGTGCAATATTGTCTGAACAAATGAACAGAATTAATTTTTTACATTAGACTCACAATAAAAACATGAAAAACAAGCATATCACCACAAATTGTGGGTAGGGATCATCACAGCTGACATATTCCACTCTATTACCCGTCCCAGATCGAATAGGGTTCAGAGGCCGAAAGCCCGGGATTCTTTCACCTCATATGGTAAATCGTGGATCCAGTGATGTAATCCCTCAAATTGGTCTCACCAGCAACCTAAAGCTTTTCAGACAACACGTCCTTCCTCAGAGGCATGTTGAGAAAACAATGGGCTCCTATACTTATACCCCTTCTAATTGGATACATGATAATTAATTTTCCCACTGGTATGCCCTAAATGACGTCACCGGAGGTGTCCCCAGTCCATTCTAGACGTAGCTTCCTGTACTCGGAGAGTCCTCCTACATGTTTGCCGCTATCCGCGGCTAGACGTGCTCCGATCCGTTTCCGGCGGAAGTGACGTCTCCTTTCAGCGCTGACCTCCATCGGAGATGATACCGGAAGTTATTCATGCGTTCCAACGGACTTCTCCTTTCTCAGCCGGATGCAGTATCTTAAACTCTCCGGCGGAAAGGAAGTTCTATCAGGAGGTTAACGCTGCGTTCCAACCCACTTTCCGGAGATATTTAAAGTGCAATACATTCCATAAGATCAAGTGTCCAAAAGAGTGCATAAATAATCCATAGATACATAAAAAAGGGGAAAGATAAAATACTATTAACAATAAAATCATAAAAACCATTTCATTTCAAACTCCCCATTTAAACCGTTTGGAACCAAAGTTTTTAATTTAAAAATCCATCGCATTTCTGTTTTAGCGAGCCTCGACTCAAGGTCCCTATCTTTCCAGTTTGTTAGAATTGTTTGTATGCCAAAAAACAATCTAATTTCATTGGGGTTGCAATTATGTTTTGATTTAAAGTGCATAGAAAAAGTATGGGTCTCTAACCCTTCCTTCACATTATAAATGTGTTCGGCAAGACGTGTTTTTAAATTCCTCGTAGTCTTACTGACATAAAACATTCCACATTTGCACTCCAACACATACACTACATTTTTCGTGTTGCATGTAATGAAATCCTGTATCGGGTATTTCATTCCATTGATCTCAAATTCCTTAATTTTGCTAACCCCTTTCACATTCCGGCACATAACACATATCCCACATCTATGGAATCCCTGAGTCCTAGTGCTTGTTCTTTTATTCACTTCTATTGCACTATGTACCAATGAATCTTTTAAAGTTTTGGCTCGTCTATAAATAAAATAAGGTTTTTCCGGTAATTGATTACTTAAAACGGGATCTTCTTTTAAAATATACCAATGTTTCCTAAAAACTGACTCAATTTCTTTATGCTGATTATTAAAATTACATAAAAACGCCCACTGTTGGTTGTTTCGTGGCTCTCTTATTTGTTTATCATCTAATAGTTGACTTCTCTCCACCTTTTCAGCTTTTTCACGTGCTGTTTTAACTTTCTTTATATCATACCCTTTATCTTCAAACCGAGATTCCATTTCATTAAATTGTTGGGAATAAACTTCGCTATCCATGCAGTTCCACTTAATATGTAGGAACTGTCCGTAAGGAACCCCATTAAGCCAATTATCATGATGCATACTGGTCCTGTCTATATATGCATTAGAATCTGTACTTTTTCTAAAAGTTCTTGTTTTTAGTTTACCATTCTGATTATAAATTGATAGATCTAAAAAGTTGATCTCAGTTAGACTGAGAGAAAAAATTAATCTGATGTTTGCATCATTACTATATAGGGATTCACAGAAATTCATAAGACTATCTTCCGTATTCTTCCATATGAACAGAACATCGTCTATATATCTACGCCATGTCACCAGGCCCGCCCCCAGCTGGTCATCCTTCCAGATGACAGAATCTTCCCAATATGCCATAAATAAATTGGCATAGCTGGGGGCGAACCTGGTGCCCATGGCTGTACCAGCATTCTGGACATAGTAAATTCCATTGAAATAAAAATAATTATTTTTAAGAATGAATTTGATACACCTTAGAATAAATTCCTTAATCTCCTTAGACAAGTCAGATTTCTCTAAAAAATATGTCACAGCACGTAGACCAATATCAATATCTATAATTGTGTACAGAGTAGACACATCTCCGCTGATCAAAAAATAATCTTCCCTCCAATCCACTTTTTCCACAATATTAAGAACATCTCTGGTATCTTTCAGAAATGCTTTTGTTTGTCTCACTAGTGGTTGGAGGTAGAAGTCAATTACCGCATATAAATTAGACGTTAAACTATTGACACCGGCTATGATAGGTCTTCCGGGAGGGTGGAGGGGGTCCTTATGGATTTTCGGGAGGACATACATAGTTGGTGTCGATGGAGATTTAATATTAATAAACTCAAATTCAGACTTTGTGATTGCTCCACTTTGCAATGACTCACTAAAGAATTCCTGTAATTTCCTTCATAATTCTAAGAGTACGGTCACTTTTAAGTTTCTTATAGGTGTCCCCACTTTCTAATTGTTTTATAATCTCCATCATATATACCTCCTTATCCATTAGGACCAACCCTCCACCCTTATCTGACGGCTTAATGATAAGATCATTGTCATCTCTAAGTGAACTGAGTGCTAGAAATTCCTTTTTAGTAAGGTTACATTTTCTTTTACTTTTCTTCTGTAAAAGTTCCTCTACCTCCTTATTAACCACTTTACTAAAACATTCAATGAAACTACCTCTTTGGTGTATGGGAAAGACTGTTGATTTGGGTTTAAATGTTGAGCAAGAGGGAACCCCTAAATTACTTGCAGTATCTTCTTTATTGGCAAAAAATCTTTTTATTGTTAATTTTCGCTCAAATTTATTTAAATCAATATAGAAATCAAAGGGATCCAGCTGACTAGTTGGAGAAAATTTAAGTCCCTTTTTCAGAACCATTAGTTCACTTTCTGTAAGTTCTCTTTTACTTAAATTGAATATCCTAGTAGCTTCCTTTTCTCTTACAGTGATAGCTACTGGCTTCTCCTTCATTTTTTGATTCTTTTGACCTCCCCTTTTCCCCCTCTTTCTTTTTTTATTTATGGTTAAGGGTCTTTTATTTTTGGTCAAAATCTCCTCCTTGTCCTGTGTCCTACATCTAAAAAAGGTGAATGTGTTTCATCCTCACGATATAGGCTTTCGAATCTATTTCTCATAGTGGGTAAGGATTCATTCCTTGACCCATATTCCCTTTTTGTGTCATTTACTCTCTCCCTCCAATTCTCATGTCTTTTATAGTTGGACCTTCTTAAATGAAAATTATCCTGTTGGTCATTTTGTTGTATATGATATAGAGGTTTACGGTGGTTATATCTTTCTCATCTATTTTTTCCTACCGTTACCCAATGATTTTCCTTTTGTTGATTATATGTTCCTCTATTTACCTCAGCGCGAGGAATCTGTCTATTCATTAATACTTTTTGTTTACTATTCTTATGAGGCGTTTTTTCATCCTGTTTATGTATATTCATTGTATTCTGTTCCTCTCTCTCCCTAATATCTCTGTTATATTTCTTTTGTTTTCTTTCCCTCAGATCTCTTGTTTCCTTATTTAATTTATGGACTATTTCGATTTTGGCTTCTTTGAAGTCCTCTAGATCTCTTGCCGGATCTACTAAAGTCTGTAATCTCTCTATCTCTTCTGTAAGGGATTGTAGATTTTTTCTACGTTCCCTTAATATTAGGCCTATTAGTTTCAAAGAACATTGATTCAAAATTGAATCCCATTCTTTTAGGAAATTTTCATCTGTTCGTTTGAAAGAGGGCTTTTTTTTAATTTTTAATCCCTTTGGGACGAGATGATCTACCTCATAACGCTCAAGTGTGATTATTTCCCACCACGTTCTATTGTCTTTCAGTACCACATTCTCTAATTTATGGAGTAATGAAGTAAGATCCTCATCAGCAATATCAACCTCAAACTGTTCATTAATATTAAACAAATTTGGTAACAATTCCCTCCTCTTTTCCCTAAAGGAAAACATTGAAAGCTGCTTCCAAGATCTAGTGAGAATTTACAGTACAATAAAAAATTATGATCACGGATGCGCTAACTATGAATAGCAGCCTATGATAAAAAATTTTTTCTCACACTGGCGCATATCACTTAAATATTTGAAGAAAAGTCCTTACTCCAATTGACTGTAAGATTGGGAAAAGTCCAGAATCCCTTTCGTCATGAAGTGGAATAATTCTTATCCAAATATAGTGTAATGTTCATGAATATAGTTTCACAGCAGGTTCTCAATCTCAAAGAGAAGAACAAAAGAATCTAGTGCAATATTGTCTGAACAAATGAACAGAATTAATTTTATTACATTAGACTCACAATAAAAACATGAAAAACAAGCATATCACCACAAATTGTGGGTAGGGATCATCACAGCTGACAAATTCCACTCTATTACCCATCCCAGATCGAATAGGGTTCAGAGGCCGAAAGCCCGGGATTCTTTCACCTCATATGGTAAATCGTGGATCCAGTGATGTAATCCCTCAAATTGGTCTCACCAGCAACCTAAAGCTTTTCGGACAACACGTCCTTCCTCAGAGGCATGGTGAGAAAACAATGGGTTCCTATACTTATACCCCTCCTAATTGGATACATGATACATGATAATTATTTTTCCCACCGGTACGCCCTAAATGACGTCACCGGAGGTGTCCCCAGTCCATTATAGACGTAGCTTCCTGTCCTTGGAGAGTCCTCCTACATGTTTGCCGCTATCCGCGGCTAGACGTGCTCCGATCCATTTCCGGCGGAAGTGACGTCTCCTTTCAGCGCTGACCTCCGTCGGAGATGATACCGGAAGTTATTCATGCGTTCCAACGGACTTCTCCTTTCTCAGCTGGATGCAGTATCTTAAACTCTCCGGCGGAAAGGAAGTTCTATCAGGAGGTTAACACTGCGTTCCAACCCACTTTACGGAGATATTTAAAGTGCAATACATTCCATAAGATCAAGTGTCCAAAAGAGTCCATAAATAATCCATAGATACATAAAAAAGGGGAAAGATAAAATACTATTAACAATAAAATCATAAAAACCATTTCATTTCAAACTCCCCATTTAAACCGTTTGGAACCAAAGTTTTTAATTTAAAAATCCATCGCATTTCTGTTTTAGCGAGCCTCAACTCGAATTGTATACAAACAATTCTAACAAACTGGAAAGATAGGGACCTTGAGTCGAGGCTCGCTAAAACAGAAATGCAATGGATTTTTAAATTAAAAACTTTGGTTCCAAACGGTTTAATTGGGGAGTTTGAAATGAAATGTTTTTTATGATTTTATTGTTAATAGTATTTTATCTTTCCCCTTTTTTATGTATCTATGGATTATTTATGGACTCTTTTGGACACTTGATCTTATGGAATGTATTGCACTTTAAATATCTCCGTAAAGTGGGTTGGAACGCAGTGTTAACCTCCTGATAGAACTTCCTTTCCGCCGGAGAGTTTAAGATACTGCCTCCGGCTGAGAAAGGAGAAGTCCGTTGGAACGCATGAATAACTTCCGGTATCATCTCCGACAGAGGTCAGTGCTGAAAGGAGATGTCACTTCCGCCGGAAACGGATCGGAGCACGTCTAGCCGCGGATAGCGGCAAACATGTAGGAGGACTCTCCGAGGACAGGAAGCTACGTCTAGAATGGACTGGGGACACCTCCGGTGACGTCATTTAGGGCATACCGGCGGGAAAATTAATTATCATGTATCCAATTAGAAGGGGTATAAGTATAGGAGCCCATTGTTTACTCACCATGCCTCTGAGGAAGGACGTGTTGTCCGAAAAGCTTTAGGTTGCTGGTGAGACCAATTTGAGGGATTACATCACTGGATCCACGATTTACCATATGAGGTGAAAGAATCCCGGGCTTTCGGCCTCTGAACCCTATTCGATCTGGGATGGGTAATTGAGTGGAATTTGTCAGCTGTGATGATCCCTACCCACAATTTGTGGTGATATGCTTGTTTTTCATGTTTTTATTGTGAGTCTAATGTAATAAAATTAATTCTGTTCATTTGTTCAGACAATATTGCACTAGATTCTTTTGTTCTTCTCTTTGAGATTGAGAACCTGCTGTGAAACTATATTCATGAACTTTACACTATATTTGGATAAGAATTATTCCACTTCATGACGAAAGGGATTCTGGACTTTTCCCAATCTTACAGTCAATTGGAGTAAGGACTTTTCTTCAAATATTTAAGTGATATGCGCCAGTGTGAGAAAAAATATGTTTATTTGTTGTGATTATTGTGGTGAATTTGTGAGGCACCATTTTTTCTCATAGGCTGCTATTCATAGTTAGCGCATCCGTGATTATCATTTTTTATTGTACTATATGGGGTGCTGCCCCTCTGCCCTTTTAGTCATGGGGTGCTGCCGCACTGCTGTTTAAGTCCAGGGGTGCTGTTGCCTGTCTGCTGTGCTGTGCAAATCTCAAGGGGTGCTACTTATGCTGTATAAATCCAGGGGTACTGCCGTATAATTCCAGGAGTGCTGCTGTTCTTGATCCTAAGTTTAAATGAAAGCCTAGAGCAGATATATAACAATCTTCAACATCACAAACAGATTTCTGAAAACATAGCCGCAAAGGTGGAAATGGAATTTGCTATTTTGAAAAAGTATTTTTTAATAAAGTGGGGAGAGACCACATTTGTGGCCAAAGTCAGTGTGACTCAGAAGAGACTAAATCATAATCCAGCACAACTGCAGAAGAGGTAAAAGTGAGATTTTCTGCTGGAGCATTAGAGAGAGATTCTTCTCAATTATTTTATGTTAGGGACTCACTCCAATTAGTCAACCTTTATTTTGATTTATTATTAATGTTCCACATTTATTTATTTATTTAGAAGGATGCACATTTGTTGTACAGGGACCTTCTTTTCCTATGGGCTGCATAGTGTTATCGCAAGAACATGCGGTGTTAGAAGAACAGCGTTTCAGTTATCTTGCATTGCATCAGCTTTCCATTGCACTGCAGCACTGGATAGGCCAGGAGCCCCTGTGAGGCACAAACAGTTACTGAATAAGGCCCAGTATGGTGTCTCATGGTGGCTTACAGCCATGAATATGTCTGGTTTACCAGGCTGAGGCATGCTGTGGGCACAGAGGTTAGCATTGCTTCCTCCCACAGTCCTATTTATAGTATGAAATGATGTTCGACTGTATAGTGGTAAGCTCCACTAGGGCAGGGGCTCAATAAAAAAAAAATCACTGCACAGTCCTGCTTAGTACTGCAACAAACCCGCCCGAACTCAACTTGACCCATCCAGGGCTGCTGTGGGGGCTCAGGAGGGGCTGCTAAAACATCTAAGGGGCTGCTTTATTTAAAAATTAAATAGAAAAAAATAACAAGACACACAGGTATGCTCACATGTGTGTAACTGGGACACACAGGTATGTTCACATGCGTGTGACTGGGAGCTACAAAAAAACAAAAATAAGGCATGTGCCACAAAATATGTAAATGCAATAAAAAAATGGAAAAAGGAAAATATCCAATCTTGATCCTGTGGTATACACCAGTTGATTTGCATCCCAGCATTAAATCCGAGATTATCTTAATCCCTGAAAATGGGGAAGGGGGTACAAATTTGTAGGCTTTGGCCCCTAGTTTTTCAGTTTGCCCAGTAATGAGGTAATTAATTATATATTTGCTTGGTTGAAATGCTTTCCGTTCCACACCAATATAGGAGTGTTGGTGAAAGCCTGTGTGTTGTTCCTGATTGCGTGTGCCTCTCTAATTTTTAATCACCTTCTTCACACTGTCCACTCCCTCTTGCCTCTTCTTATAATGTGAAAAGTCATCAAAGAAGGAGGTGGTATGTTTGTAGCTAGCTATGATTCAGAGAACTTGGCAATGTTTTGCCAGGAGGACCACTGGTCGTTGAAATGATGGGTTTATTAAACTGTGCATGTCCTGCTTAAACAACATAAGGGTGGGTGGGAGGGCCCAAGACAATTCCATCTTGCACCTCTTTTTATTCTTTGCATTATGTGTTCTTTTGGGGCCCAGTTTTTAAAACTGTCATCCTGTCTGCCACTGCAGTGCCACTTCTAGATGGGCCAGGTGTTTGTGCCGCTCACTTGTGTCGCTTAGCTAAGTCATCCAGCTACCTTGGTGCAATCTTTTTGCCTAAAAACAATATTGCGAGGTGCTCAGAATAGATTGGAAATAAGTGGAAATTAATGTTATTGAGGTTAATAATACCATAGTTTCAAAATTACTCTCAAATTCTGTGATTTTAGCTGTTTTAATGCTTTTTTCAAAAATCATCCAGATCCTAAACCAAAGTCAAAACCCGAAAGGATGGCATTTGGCAAAACCAATCCAGATCCAGAACATGAGTGGGGTTCCAGATCCAAAACCAAAACACAAAACCCGAAAAGTGTCCACTGCACATCTCTAGTTTTGTCTGCAGTGGACCTAGCCTTCTACAAACCCACTTCAGTTTAATAATTTAGTTATTAAAGAGGGACTCTGAAGTCGACTGGAATTCATTATTTAAACTACTTAATCGATGACCATCATCTGGGACAGATCTTAAAACATCTGTGATAAGAGCTAAGTATTCTAATTTGTTCTTGCTATTATTGTAACTAAGTATAACTTGTTACTTACCTGCATGTTTTCTTTATTGTAACTTAGATAAATAAATGCTTATCCTTTTTGAAATGTCCTGTGTCATTCCCCATATTTAACACATTGTATCCCAGAACCTGGTCACTTGAGTTTTCTACTGACAACAGTTAGTAGTGTATATAGGATAACAAGATCACTGGTAACAAATGACAATAGGCAAAAAGAGGAATATTGGCTCAAATGTATTAAGCCTTAAAAATTGATTAAGTGGAAACTGATAGAGTGATAAAGAACCAGCAGATCAGCTTCCTAACTGCCATGCTGCAGGATGTATTTGAAAAATGACAGGTAGGAGCTAGTTGGTTGGTCATTTATCAGTCTTTATGACACTCCACGTTATCACTTTTTAAGGCTTCATAAGTTTGAGCCAATGTCCCTATGTAACTGGTCATATTTGATAAGAAGAAGACAACCAATGTGAACATTTGACTGGTAATATAAACAAACAATGGAGTTGATTTAATAACAGTGTAAAGTAAAATGTACGATAATATATATATATTACAATCACATACAGTATAGCGGCATTTGTTACTGACATACGAAAGCTAGTTGCTGTAATCCAATATACTACATAACAGAAAATTCGCATCTTTGGATATGACCCATATTAAAGGCCTCAAGTGCATATATGGTATAATATAAGACTAGTTACATTATGTGTGCATAGTGTTTCTCAGCAACCTTGTCAGTGCCTCCTTCACATCCTTATTCCTGAAACTATACACCACAGGATTTAGCAAAGGGATGATGTACACAATAATGACAGTTAGTACCTTGCCGTGCTTTGGTGTAATAGTTGATTTGGGCTGAAAGTACAGGCTAAATATTAAAATATAGAAACTACTAACAACAGTTAAGTGAGAGGCACATGTGGAGAATGCTTTGTATTTTCCCCTGTTGGATCTGATCTTACATATGGTGGCTGCTATGTACACATATGAAATTAGGGTTAATATGAAAGAAGTCATTACACATAAAAGACCATGCATAAGAATGACATTGTGTATATTAGCATTATTAGCAATCGCAACCGATTCAAGTGCTTTGATATCACAGAAGAAATGATTAAGCTTAACAGATGAATGGTAAGTTGCCATGGAGGTGACTGTGGTAGAGGAGACAGAGCCCAACATTCCACCCAGCCAGGTTCCTGTAGCAGCAATTTTACACACTCTCCAGTTCATGATCATAGTATAATGTAACGGCTTACAAATGGCCACATAGCGGTCGTAAGACATCACAGTTAGCAGGAAGTATTCAGTATTCCAAAAAGCAACAAAAAAGAAAAGTTGTACAATACACTCCACAAAAGAAATTCTTCCATCATTAGTGGCAAAGATGTAGATCAACTTCGGACAGGTTGCCGATGTGTACACAATGTCAAGAGACGAGAGGTTGCACAAGAAGAAATACATTGGTGTGTTTAGTGAGGAACTGGAACATATTAACAGGATAAGAACCAAGTTTCCAAAAAGTGTTAATATATAGACAAAGAGAAAGAAGAAGAACAGTGGAATCCATAGATCCGGGGAATCAGAAAATCCAACTAGAAAAAATACTGTTCTGTTGTGCTGATGTGACGCCATGGATGACAACATTTAAAAGGACCATAGTAAAATGATCACATCCAGAAACTGAAGGCCAATTTCAAGGAGGGATATGTATATTGCAATGACGATATTGATTTCAGTTTAGCTCAAACTAGAAAAAAAATTATATATTACATTACATAGCCAGTTACAATGATGTTACTCTCCCACATTTAACAATACAGTTGAGCACCTTTTATTCTGGATGGTTTGGGAATGTTTGCTAAAGCCTTAAGAGATTCATCTGAAACTAATAAAACATTTTCACAACTTAAATTTATTTTCACCGTTATTTGGATGCTTATTTTCTAACCATTGAATTGTCAATTTTCTATTAAACAACAAATGATACCTTCCCTCATCAACTTGAAGAGACATAGGGGGTCATTCCGAGTTGTTCGCTCGCAAGCTGCTTTTAGCAGCTTTGCACACGCTAAGCTGCCGCCTACTGGGAGTGAATCTTAGCTTATCAAAATTGCGAACGAAAGATTCGCAATATTGCGAAAAGACTTCTCTGTGCAGTTTCTGAGTAGCTCGAGACTTACTCTGCCAGTGCGATCAGTTCAGTGCTTGTCGTTCCTGGTTTGACGTCACAAACACATCCAGCGTTCGCCCAGACACTCCTCCATTTCTCCAGCCACTCCCGCGTTTTTCCCAGAAACGGTAGCGTTTTTTCACACACTCCCATAAAACGGCCAGTTTCCGCCCAGAAACACCCACTTCCTGTCAATCACATTACGATCACCAGAACGAAGAAAAAACCTCGTAATGCCGTGAGTAAAATACCTAACTGCATAGCAAATTTACTTGGCGCAGTCGCACTGCGGATATTGCGCATGCGCATTAGCGACTAATCGCTCCGTTGCGAGAAATAAATAATGAGCGAACAACTCGGAATGACACCCATAGAACTGTGGGATCCACTGTGACACCTCTATTTTCTGTTCTGGCCAGTGTCACTTTTTTACTTTCAAACTTTCTCTCCTGATGAGATGATGTATTATATGTTGTTCTGGTTTCAAAAACATATTTGTGCAAACCCCTTATTGTTCTGCAAGAAAAATGATTTATTGTAGGAACAGGATAAATCATGGAGAGGTTTGCAGCCCACACTACAGGCTGACATGTTTTGCCCCTAATAGCACTAAATTGTATTGCAGCTGATTTAATAATGAACAATGCTTACATACAGTACATCGGATGATGCAGATATATTTCAACCTATAGATAACACATACCATAAATAAAAAGTCCCAAACTATAACCTTGTTAATCTGAATAGTAAAACGTAACAACTATTATCTAATAAAATAATTGTCCTATTAGTGCTGATCATTCCACAAACAATATTTGAGTTTGGTCCAAAGTAATGGAGAACTGTAGAAAAAAAACAACATATGTTGTTAATATATCCACGACTCTTCCTTAATCAACAGAACCATTGGGAACTTTGGGTAAATTTACTCAAGCTTCTAAAACAGAGAATTGGTGATCAGATGCTGTCTATCATTTCTCTATTGCCTTTTAGAAAATGATAGATAGAATCTGATTAGTTTTTGTGGGCATCATCACCAATTATCTATTTTAGAAGCTTTAGTAAATGTACCCCCTAATGTCTGTCACTGAAAATAGTTAATTCTCCAAGCAAAATGGTCTGGAGAAGCTTGAAAATATGCACGCTGAATCACACAGTTATCAACACAACTACAATAGCTGTAGCTTGCCTTTTTTGAATCTGTTGAGAATTATAAAATCCATCCGATACTTATTCCTAGAGAGGAAACCACAACCAGTGTTAGTAGGAGTGAACAAAACCTAAACTGTGGGATCCCCACAAACTGGTCCCCACCTGCGCTAATAATATGTATTTTGCTTCTGGTCAACTAGTTAGACACTGTTCAATCATACTGCCTCCTGATATGAAGATAACCAAGTACTTATACTGTAGATTTGGATACATTTTATTGATTGCTCAGTACTATGGTAATGACATGGGCTGGAATAGGCCCTTCTAAAATATACTGTATATGGCTTTTAACAATTCAAACATTTAACATTTTTGTTTAACATTGTTTCTATGATAAAATAACTTGAGACTCAAACAGCGATGTGTTTGCTGTACTTTGTGTTTGGTGGTGTCTTTAAGTACTTTTTTTGTACATGTGCGTACAGTTTATATACTGTAGCTCATGTTAAATTATGTTAATTTAGCAGTTTATGTAGTACCTTACAAGATAATGACAGACAATAGAAAAGTCCATAATGCAACAGAATAAAACTGGTGCTTTAACCCAAAATACTTACAGTCTACATCAGGGGTATTCAGTGTGCAGCTCTCTAGCAGCAGTGGAACTACACATACCAGCATGTATGCCACAGTTTAGCATGCCCTAACAGTAAAAATAAAACAAGTTAACCAACAATGAAAGTCCAAAGAATGAGGATGTAGTATATACATTTGGTGGTATATTCAATAAGAGTCGGAAACTGCCGTCTTGTCGGAAAGACGGCAGTTTCCGACTTATTGAGGTTGGAAGGGGTTCCGACCTATTCAAAGTCGGGCCGTTTCTTCCGACAAGTCGGGAATCTGACTTGTCAGAAGACTGTCAGAATACATGTGGATCGGTGACTTCAGCCACCGAGCAACGTGTAGTGTCGGAAACGGGGCCAAACCTGACAGGTTTTAGCCCCATTTCCAACAATGTCAATCCGACTTTACAAAAAAGTTGGATTGACACTGACGCGAACGGGCCAAACCTGTCGGGTTTGGCCCGGCATTGAATAGAGAGCTGTTGTGTCCCTTCTGTTGGAAAGTACCCGACAGCTATTGAATACACCCATTGGTGTTGCCTTTTAAGGTAGTGCAATTATAAGGGGAAAATACAGTAATGCATGGACTTCAAATGAAGTGAAATTGAGGCATTGTGTCATATTTAGCTAGACAGAGGACAGAAGAATCTACACACCCAATCTATGGCTGGCAAGGGAGGGGGTGGGGTGACGGTTGTGTGAGAAGGATAGACTATTAGAGACAGGCTTGCAGCCATGGTTATAAAATAATGATCGGTAGAGTACATAACAGCTGTTGGCGTGCAGCAAGTAAAGGTAGCAAATCATTCAGAGAAAATAATTTAAGTACTTGTGGTGAATGTTACATTTAAGGGGTAAGAACTTGTGAACACTATTACCAAGAAAAGGTAACAATTTAATTCCTACTGTAATAGATCGGGTTAGTAGGTACCTACTGAATTCCTTTTTAAAAATTATTAAACGTGCTACATTCCGTAAGGCAGCAACTAAATAACTTCAGGTATTGTCACATGAGCAGGATATGTAAGAAATCTGTTTATAAACACAGTTAATACATGTAGTAATGCATTGGACTTAATGAAATGAGTCCCTAACCAGAGAATGACACCAGCAGAATATACTACAAACAGCTGAATGTTATGTAGTCACCTGATTTGAAATTAGTTCAGAGTAGAATGAAACATGTAGTTTGAAGATGTGAAAATTGAAATTGTGATCTGAAATTACAGTACTGTATCCAAAAGACTGTAAGGGATACCCATTACAATTAAACTGTGAATTCAGTAATGATTATGATACAGTTCAACAGTTATGATCAGTGGCAGTCCCAGAGGTGGGGCTGCAGCGCAGTCCAAAATTCAAACAGCGGAGTCACACCAACTACCATGTCAAATGCTGCCAATCATCGCTGGCTGGGACTCACTGGCAGTTGGTGTGGTTCCCCTATTTGAATTTTGGACTATGCTACAGCCTAACCTCTGGAGCTGCCACTGGTTATGATTATTCCTTTGGATACCTCTGAGATCCTTAAAAAATATATTTTCTAAATGTCTTAAGCTAACAGCCACTCAAGACCACATCTAGGGCACTAACTGTAAAGTTGGTTATGTTCATTTCCTAAAAAAATTGGTGCAAAATAGTAGCTGTAACAAAGATATGTTAAAAATTATTTTGTAATTTTTGGTCACAACCACCAATTGGTCCAGGCCATGCCAAATGTGCACACTTGACATCCCTGAATAGATTTTGACTTTTTGTCCCAGCCCTTTTGACTGTAAAAAGTTTGGACTTATGGTTGTGTGTATGCTCTTACTGTAAACGGGGTACAAGGATTATTTGAATGAAATGTTAGAATTTACAAATTCAGATCAGATCAAATAAAAGACAAATTACAGTTTATAACTTGATGAAAAACAACTTACTGTAATATATAGCACTAGGCTTCACTGTAGTATCCACATGTAAAATGTGTTCAAGGTTTGGCTGGAGAATGCACATTTATAATATTCCCACTATGGGTACCAATAAATAGGCTTTCAGTGATTACTAGGTCTTCTTCTTTTTTTTTTTTTTTTAGAACTAATTACCTTTTGGTATCCCTCTGAGCCAGGACTCAAAATGTCCTAAGTAATTCTCTATAGATATGTGTTCTCTTTATTACAGAATTATCTAGTGTGCAGTTACATTACTATGATAGCCATAGTCATCAGTGTATATGATGCTGTTACTGAATTAAATGAAAAAATAAATATTACATAGTAAAACCTCTAGCTTGTTTTTTACTTTTAATTTATGCAGTTATATATTACAAAATAATTGGATTTTTCCTTATTAAAAACTTCCAAATCAGATGATATTTCGTGGTTCTTTTAGTGTAGGTCTTTGTCTTTTTTAACTAATCCAATGTGGAAGCATTATTGTCAGATGGCGGGTACTCAGACCAACTTCCAGCACCTGACACTGTCAGTTCATCAGCTGACATATGTTTGTGGGTTACTTTCCCCATAGTGCCCCTGTGGTGACAACTTAGGTTACTGTGATGGAGTTCCTCTAGTCCGGTGCTGCATGGGAGCCACCATCTTACTTTGATCAACTGACTCTGTTTGTGGCCAACCACAGTAGTTCCACATGATCTGAGTACCCAATCTCAAACTAGAGCACCCTGTTAAAATCTATTTAAACCTTTACCATGCACCTGCTTATTGCCAGTACCATGTGTCTTCACAAGTTCCTGGTTTTAGTGTTAGTAGCATTGTTCTCTGACTCCTGGGCTTCCTGTTAGTAATCTCCATGTTGCACTTGTTCCAGTACTCCCTGGTCACTCTCTGTAATCAATTTATCTCTCTCAGCACTTTATCATCTTAGCAGTGTGTTCCATCTCCAGTCACTCTCTGCATGGGATCAGTATGAGATCCCGGTGGTTAGGATACCGGCGGTGAGCGCAGCATATCCCTTCGTGGGCTCGCTGCACTCGCCAAGCTTCGGGCCTGGTGGTGACCTTCGTTCACCACAGGGTTCTATTCCCCCTCGGGGGTGGCGTGGACCACCTCCCAAGTGGGATTTCTGGCCGGTGGTTGGGATTCCGACCTACGGTATTACACCTGGTGTCAGGATTCCGGCTTTGGTATCCTGACAGCCGGGATCCCGACCAGTGGCCAATTGACTGCCTCCCCTCTGCTGCATTAAAGCTCTACTACATTACACCAGTGTGCTACCTGCTTTTTACCAGCAATTACCGACGTGTGCTGCAGCTGTGATCTACTATACACTTTTACTATCCTGCATGTCTATTACTGCCTTTACCAGTTGTGTGCAGTTCCTGCTATTCTCTGCCGTTAACTATATGCTGAACTTCTTATTATTAGCAGTCTCCACCTATCCTGTATTACCATAGGGTGATAGCACATATTCGTAATGTGTATATTTAGACTAATTTGCATTCCAGCATTTTGCTGACATACTACCTGCACTCACGTGTTCTAGACTTTAGTTATTTTTTTATTTAAGAGTATCTTATATTGCACAGCAAATTCCGTTGTGCTTTACAAATTTAATTGTGCGAAACAACAATAATTAAACAAAACTGGGTAATAACAATCAGTCATATAAGTAGGAAGGCCCTGCTCACAAGCTTAATTATTTATGGAGAAATAGATATTGACAGACAAGGATAGGTGTTATCTATTGCATAATGGTGCACCAGATTGCAAAGGTTCTTGGTGGGCCGTATGATATGGTTACACAGCAATATTGGCCTGGGGTAATTAGGACGGGAAAGTGAAGAAAAAGAAAATATGTGAGGATATGCATGGATTGTACAGTGGGGATGTAATTAGATAGGAAAGTTTATGAAGGTTATGTGGGCGGTTTCAGAATTTGATAAGCATGCCTGAGGATGTGAGTTTTCAGGGAATGTTTGAAGGTTTGGAGACTAGAGGAGAGTTTTCTAGTGCATGGGAAGGCATTCCATAGAGTGGGTACAGCCTGAAGTAAGTCCTGCAATTGTGAATGGGAGCGAATAATGAATATGGATGAGAGACACAGATCTTGTGAAGAACGAAGAGGTCAGGTTGGGAGATATTTTGAGATAAGTAAAGAGATGTACATTGGTGTAGTTTGGTTAATGGCCTTGTGTGTTGGTGAAAGTAATTTATATTGAATACAGTAGACTACAGGTAACCAGTAAAGGGACTGACAGAGTGTATCTGCAGACTATGGCTGTCTAGTGAAGAATATGAGTCTAACAGCTGCATTCAGAATGGATTCTAGTAATGAGAGTCTCTTTTTGGTAAGACCATTAAGAAGACTATTGCAATACCCAATGTGGTAGATAATGAGAGCATGAATTAGAGTTTTTGCCATTTCTTGTATGGTCATATTTTGGATATGTTTTTAAAATGCATGTGACATGATTTGAGACAGATTGAATGTGGGGAACAAAGGACAGATCAGAGTCAAGGATGACAACTAGGCAGCAAATTTGTGGGGTAGGATTGATTGTAGATTTCTCAACAGTAATAGAGGTATAAGGTTGGTAACTACTATAGGTCAGTGGATTTATAATTAATGTTGTTTTGGAAATATTGTTTGAGGCGGATTGATGACATCCAAGATGAAACAGTAGAAAGGCATTCAGTGACATGGACAATCACAGATGTTGACATATTTGGGGAGAATTTGTGTATCACCCACGTACAGATTATAATGAAATCCAAAAGAGCTGATTAGTTTGCCAAGAGATCTGGTATAGATTGAGAAAAGCAGAGGGCCTAAGACTGAGCCTTGACATACTCCAACTGAGAGAGGTAGCAAAGAGGAGGTGGATTCAGAGAAACAAACACTAAAGGAGCAAATGAATAGGTAGGATGATAACCAAGAAAGGGCTGTGTCCTGAAGACCTAGGGATTGTAGTGTTTGTATGAGAAGAGAGTGGTCAACAGTGTCAAAAGCAGCAGAGAGATCAAGGAGAGTAGTGAGTAATGGCCTTTAGATTTAGCAGTGACAAAATAATTGACTACTTTAGTCAGTGCTGTCTCTGCGGAGTGTTGCGCATGAAATCCGACTGAAGTGGGTCCAGTAAGCTGTGTGAGTTGTCATAATATGTTAGATATAAGGTCATTAAGCACTAAGTCTAAATAAATAATATATATATTCTCTCATAGCTCCAAACTTACAGTGACAGTTCACTCATAATGTTCAGTGATATAGCCGATGAAGAAGCTTAAGTTTAATGTGACTACCATTTTTCTAGATCAGAAATGTACTATTATTATTATTATTATTATTATTAACAACAACAACAACAGTTTCTTATACAGCGCAGCATATTCCATTGCGCTTCACAATTGGAACAACAGTGATAAAACAAAACTGGGTGGGGGGCATGGCTTGGAAGCCAAACATGGTGGTCATTTGATATCTGTGCTTCATTCTTACCTAGCTAAGATCAGCACCCATCCTTACCAATCTCTTCACCTTTATGCAAGAACTCACCTCCCTCTGCTGCCCGCAGTTGTGGACTCCCTGCTGAACTTTCTAACTGGGCTCTTGGCCGACTCCTTTCCCCAGGAGTGAGTCCCCTTCTCCCACCATGTGGAGCCTGAGAGGTCTTCTGCATGACCCAGAATGGTTTATGGTCCATGTCTCCCACTGGAGTGCATGTCCTGGAGTCTCCATCCGCTACCTTCCCAGTGCATATTAGCTCTGTCTGCCCGCAGATCGTGTTCCTGCTACCGGCTGCAATACTTCCCTGCGACCTGATCCTCTCAGCTAACGCTGCCGCCTCTTGCCTTCCTGCTGTCTCAGGTCAGCATTGCGCTCTGTGAGCCTCCGCAGACCCTCACTCATCTGCTAACACTCTCTCACCCCTGTGGCTGCAGCTTTCCTCCTGACACCTCCTGAGTGGGTAAGCTCCATGGATCGGTGCCTGAAGCCTGCTACAGTTGAGCTGCTGCCATGCCACACCTGGTGTCCCGGCAACCATTCACAGTGCCTTCTCGCAGTGACTGCACCCTGGATAGCAGCTGCTTCTCTTCTACCACCGGAGTCCCAGGTCTCCTATAACTCTGTTCTCCACTCTGCCTGTGACTGCCCTTCCTCTGAGGCTTGTGTATCTCTCTTTCTCCGGTGTCTGGCTTCTTGTGTGTGGAGTGCTGCAGCCTTCAGGCTTCATAGTGATTCCTCTCTCTTGACGTGCCATAAATAAGTCAGCACTTTACCTGCTGGCTGGTGGCGAGAGGGCTGAGAGACAGCACGCAGCCACAATCTTGGAGTCTACATCACAGCACAAATAACTATTAAAGGCTCCACTGAGTGCTGGCGGCTGGCCTAAACTCTGCTTCACTGTGACCCCTATATTCTCCAGAGCTCACGAGCTGTAGGTCAGAGAGACTTTATTGCCTACCCATTACATATGAAAGATGAGGAGATACAGCAGTGATTTCCACGGAGCTAGAAGACACTGGTGGAGTCTTTGCAGGTTGTGGCACACCTCTGCACTGATTACTGCGGTCTCCAACAAAGGAAAATCTTTGCTGTAGGTACACATTGGATGCAGAAGTATTATTTATATATATATATATATATATATATATATATACACTGCTCAAAAAAATAAAGGGAACACTAAAACAACACATCCTAGATCTGAATGAATGAAATATTCTTATTAAACACTTTGTTCTTTACATAGTTGAATGTGCTGACAACAAAATCACAAAAAAATCAAATTTATTAATCCATGGAGGTCTGGATTTGGAGTCACACTCAAAATTAAAGTGGAAAAACACACTACAGGCTGATACAACTTTGATCTAATGTCCTTAAAACAAGTCAAAATGAGGCTCAGTGGTGTATATGGCCTCCACGTGCCTGTATGACCTCCCTACAATGCCTGGGCATGCTCCTGATGAGGTGGCGGATGGTCTCCTGAGGGATCTCCTCCCAGACCTGGACTAAAGCATCCGCCAACTCCTGGACAGTCTGTGGAGCAAGGTGGTGTTGTTGGATGGAGCGAGACATGATGTCCCAGATGTGCTCAATTGGATTCAGGTCTGGGGAATGGGCAGGCCAGTCCATAGCATCAATGCCTTTGTCTTGCAGGCACTGCTGACACACTCCAGCCACATGAGGTCTAGCATTGTCTTGCGGTTGGCCCTGGGTTCCTCCTAATGCACCAGCATATGGTCTCACAAGGGGTCTTAGGATCACATTTCGGTACCTAATGGCAGTCAGGCTACCTCTGGCAAGCACATGGAGGGCTGTGCGGCCCCCCAAAGAAATGCCACCCCACACCATTACTGACCCACTGCCAAACCGGTAATGCTGGAGGATGTTGCAGGCAGCAGAACGTTCTCCTTGGCGTCTCCAGACTCTGTCACATCTGTCACATGTGCTCAGTGAGAACCTGCTTTCATCTGTGAAGAGCACAGGGCGCCAGTGACGAATTTGCCAATCTTGGTGTTCTCTGGCAAATGCCAAACGTCCTGCACGGTGTTGGGCTGTAAGCACAACCCCCACCTATGGCCGTCGGGCCGTCATACCACCCTTATGGAGTCTGTTGCTGATCGTTTGAGTAGACACTTGCACATTTGTGGCTTGCTGGAAGTCATTTTGCAGGGCTCTGGCAGTGCTCCTCCTGTTCCTCCTTGCACAAAGGCGGAGTTAGCGGTCCTGCTGCTGGGTTGGTGCCCTCCTACGGCCTCCTCCATGTCTCCTGATGTACTGGCCTGTCTCCTGGTAGCGCCTCCATGCTCTGAACACTACGCTGACAGACACAGCAAACCTTCTTGCCCCATCTCGCAGTGATGTGCCATCCTGAATGAGCTGCACTACCTGAGCCACTTGTGTGGGTTGTAGACTCCGTCTCATGCTACCACTAGAGGGAAAGCACCGCCAGCTTTCAAAAGTGACCAAAACATCAGCCAGAAAGCATAGGAGCTGAGAAGTGGTCTGTGGTCACCACCTGCAGAACAACCCCTTTATTGGGGGGGGGGGGGGGGGGTGTTGCTAATTGCCTATAATTTCCACTTGTTGTCTATTCCATTTTCACAACAGCATGTGAAATTGATTGTCAATCAGTGTTGCTTCCTAAGTGGACAGTTTGATTTCACAGAAGTGTTATTGACTTGGAGTTATATTGTGTTGTTTAAGTGTTCCCTTTATTTTTTTGAGCAGTATATATATATAAAGAAATTGTCATCTAATTTTCAATTTGAAACTCTGTGCATTATCAGGCTGACACCCCTATGGTTAACCCCCTGCTGCTGGATATACATTCAATTCTCCAGATGGCATTCATCACTGCAATTTGGTGATGACGTGGGCTTGTTGGCATACCCCAGGAGCCACATGATATTCGGTCCCAACGTGTTCTGGTTCTCACTGTTAGCTCATAGCTGTAGCCACAGCTTAAGTTAATTCCAGTGAAACACTAACAGCCGATGCTGATATAACATTCTGGAGTCCTCATTTATCTAAAGATCAAATATCACTTCAATATACTGTAGTTGTGTGTCCCTTTGGCTGATTCAGGGACACTGTACTTTATTTAAAATGGTTTTTGGATTTTATTTGTTTCACTGAAGATCTTACTCTCATTCCCAATACAAGTCTCCACATTTAAAGTGCATTACTATTAAAGATTGGTGACTACATCTTATCTCCAATTTCTCTGAAAAGGATCTTGTATATTTGACCTTCTGTAACAAGTACTAAAGTGTCATCTAGTGGTCAAGCTTGGATGCTGCAGTCTACAAAGTTTTAAGCACTTTCACAGGATACTCTGAAAATATGATTCCTTTTATTCCCCGTTACCTCCTGTTTGAATGAATCTTTGATCTAGTAATCCTGCAGTTACCTCTATAACTTGAAGTTTGTATGAAGTCTCACCATTATGCCTCTGAAAAAATGCAAAGGGACCAAATCTGCTCCTTCTTCATCTGAACCCGTATCGACTTCTCAAGCTTCTTCTCCAACTTCTCACAATTCAGCTATACTTACACAAGAGCCCATGGACTCGCTGGATGGTCTTGTTACACTACGGTCTATACATTCCATACTCTGTACATTTAAAGTGGACATTACTGCGGAATTTAAGTCTCCTATTCAAATGTTACGCTCTGATATATCTGAGATTGGTAGCAGAACAGATCATATAGAAAACAAAATGGCTTAACTGGTTGCGTCACACAATGACTTAATCTCTGCTCATGACTTTCTACAGGAGGACGTAAACTCTGTGAGAAAATCACAGATTTAGAAGATCATTCTAGTAGAAAAAATATTAAAATTAGGTGCATCCCTAATTCTGTTACAAATGCTGAACTGTATAATTGTGCTATGGATCTTTTCTAGAAGTTACTACCAGAAGCATCTTTATCAGATCTATTGATTGACAGAATTCATAGACTCCTGAAGTCTAAGCAGGCCCCTGCTCAGGCACTCAAGTACACTATCCTCAGTGTTCACTTTTTTCATATAAAAGTGCAGATCCTTCGTGCTGCATTACCTTCCTGATCAACTGTAGACTATTTGGACTCTTAACATTTTCTGGATGTTTCTCTTGCAACATTAGCTAAGAGACAATTATTTTATCCTGTCACATCTGCCTTGAGGAAAGCAAGTGTGAAATACAAATGGGGATTCCCGACTAATCTCATAGTCCTACAAATGGTATTTCTACAATGATCCACTCTCTTGAAGATGGCAATGAGATTTTGAAAAAATGGGACTTATCTATTGATAGTCAACCCACTACAACACCTGAAAAAATGCCCACTGAGTGGTCTCGCATTACAAGTTAAAATCTACATTTATGAGAAAATATAGTGACTATGTTTCAATGTCTCTTTTTTGCTTTTCTCTTCTCTTTGCAGTTCAAAAAGTTATGTTTATTGAGCCCTTATATTGATATTACTCTTTTCATTTTATATTTGGGTATTATGGATACTGGAAGTATCTAATTTGATTTACTATCCTAGTCTAAGATTCTCTTTTGTCTTTTCTTCTCTTTTTATGGTCACAATATGCCTAATAATGTGGTTCTTTTTTTCAGATGCTTTAATTTTATAAATCTTACTGGGCTTCAGTGCATGTTAGTAATATGTAAAGAAAAAAATTACCAAGGTAATAGGCCCGGCGCTGTTAGGATGAGATGCTTGACGTTAAGCTGCTGTTTAAAGGGGTAGTTAACCCCTGAGAATAACAATAGGAAAGAATATATACAGCGCTTTGAAACTGGATATGGAAAACTAATCATATTTTATTACATAAAAATTGTTGCAACAAGTAACTTAAAAGAAATTTTCAAAACATACATAAAAATATATATTTAAAAATAGGGCAATCACAGCAATTCGTTTGGTATATTACCATAGAAGAAGTCGGACAGAGTCTATTGTGTGAAATCCAAGGAATTGTGCCACAGTCCTGGGGGCAGCTTTCAGTGCTGGCAGATAAAGGTCCACATGGATCCTAAAAACAGACCTTTGCTTGGTTCCGAGCAGCAACTCAGTCCTGTTTAAAAGCTGGGTCTCTTGTACCTTTGTGGATGTCTGCCAAATCCCCGTTGCAGCTTGTTTGTGGACTTCTAGGCGTATTCCGAGTTTTGGATATTGGAGTTTATGGTGCCCGGCTCCTCTTAACCAACACGTTTCGCTGTGTCAACAGCTTTGTCAAGGTATGATACCTTGAATATCCAATATCCAATATCCAAAACTCGGAAAACGCCTAGAAGTCCACAAACAAGCTGCAACGGGGATTTGGCAGACGTCCACAAAGGTACAAGAGACCCAGCTTTTAAACAGGACTGCTTTAGATGTTAGCAAAACTCAGTGGAACCTGGTCCCCATTGCTGTACCGAGGACCTGTAGGTAGTGAAGGTGATAAAACAGAAAATAATTATGTATCAAAATAAATAAAATTGCAGATGTGATAAATTTGTTTTTTGTCTCTGGGATCACACCAGCCCTTTCCAAGGAAGAATCCACTGCACCTATTCCCCTTTGATGCGGAATATTTGAATAGAGGGCTTGAACATCACATGTCACAAATAGGTAACACGGGGCCCACTTTTGGCCCTCCACAAGTTTGATAAATTCCTTGGGATCCTGGATGTGCGACCTCAGAGATGAATCACATAGTTGTAAAAAGTGGTCTACAAAATAAGACAAATTAGATGTGAGTCCCTCAATCCCAGAAATAATAGGTCATCCCGGGGGTTCATGAAGTGCTTTGTGAATTTTAGAGAGGTGATAGTATACGGGAGTGATAGGGTGTAGGGGGTAGAGGAAATCAAACTCATCCTGCATTATAATACCATTCTCCTGGGCGGTTGATAATAAAACGTTCAATTAATTTTGCAGTTGATTTTTTGCAGTTGGGTCTTTATCCAATACTCTGTAAAAAGTGGTGTTGGATAGTTTATGCATGGCTTCTTTTATATAATCAGATGTATCTTGTACCACTAGTCCTCCTTCCTTATCTGTCAGCTTTATTGTAAGGGAGCAGTCATTGGCAAGTCTTTTCAATGCACTCTGTTCATCTAATTTTTAGTTACACAGGCAGGGGTTGTGTTTTTACTTCACATAACTGTCAAAATTCCTCTAAAGTATTATTATAAAAAGTATCACTAGCACTTGTTTTATGATGCATTGGATAAACATGTGATTTATTTTTAAACAGCTTTTGTGGTGCACTTTTAAGATCAAACACGATTGTTCTAAGGTAATTGTGAATTATCTGTATCCATATTTTCAATCAATAATTCATTAAAAATATTTAGACTTGATTGATCATGATGATCAAGTATTATTTGTGTAGTTCCTCCAGGAATCTTATTTGTACTAGCAAAAAATCTTTTCCTACATAGGTTTTGTCACGATCTGGGTAACTGGACGCCGTTTCCTGCCTGTTAGGTGTCTCCAGAGGTTTGCTCAGCAAGCCAGGGCCGGGCTATAGCTATGTTTTGGCTTACATCTCTTGCTTATGGCCTGCAGCGCTGGTTCAGTGGCCTCCTTAGTGTACTCACTTGCGGCGGTGTGGCGCTCTCAGCCCCGTCATGGCCGTCACTGCCGCGCCTGTGGTTCCCCGGTGGATGTGCATCCTCTGTGTGCTGCGGCCACCACCATCATCCCTGTGGCCGCTGCGCACATGTGGGCGCGTGGAGTTCTGCTGTTGCGACTTCTGCCGCCATTACCATTTGACACATGGTCTCAGAGTGCTTTTTCCCCTTCAATCCCCGTCAATGGGCGCAGCCATTTTGGATCTAATCACATGATACACTCTTCACCTATCCACAGTGCTGCTAGAGCCGGAGCTTAATTGTCAGCCAATCCCTGCTATCCAGCAGGTATAAATATCCTGTCTCAGCACCCAGAAGGTTGTCAGTGCTTCGATTGTCTCTCCTGTGAATCTAGTCTGCAGCTTCACCTAAAGACTTTCCTGGGAATGCTCCCAGCAGTACAGCCTTACTCTCTTGTGTCTACCCTCTGCAGTGCAGCTCCTACTCTCCTGGGGTTATACTCTGTGGTGCAGCTTGTCTCCATTTGCTCCTGCACCCAGTATCAGCAGAGTGTGTACTCTGGCTTCAAGCAGCCACTCTCCAGCAGTTTTCTGTTTCCACTAAGTACTTTATCTATGATCCCCAGCATCACTAAGTACTTCACCTGCGATCCCCAGCATCACTAAGTACTTTACCTATGATCCCCAGCATCACTAAGTACTTCACCTGCGATCCCCAGCATCACTAAGTACTTTACCTGCGATCCCCAGCATCACTTCATGCTTTACCTTTGCTCATGCATCACAAGGCATTTCAATCCAAAGCTCCAATTGCTGGTCTCAAACCAGTAGGGACTCAGAGACTCTCTCTTTGACAGTTATTGTTTTGTTGCACTATCTTTGAATTTATTATTTAATAAACATCCTTAAAGGCACCTTCTGCTGTCGTGGTCACGCCTTCGGGGTTTGGTACTACTTATGCGCATGTCTAGGAGTCCCATCCTACCTCCTAAGTTCAGATACCCATCAGCCCCTACAACTGAGGCTTCCCGTTACCATCACCAGCCATCAGTTGTGACAGGTTTCTCACAAAGCGAATTAATTCAATGAACAGTTCAAAAAAGTTGGGTTAAGAAGTTGGTGCAAGGTTCATACCTTTAGATAAAACATTAATTTCTACTTTTGTTAAGGATTTAGACGATAAGTTAAAAATACTCTTTGGTTTTACTGAAAGCATTTTTCAATTCCCTTTTCCTGTCCACCTCGTCTTACTCTTGCTCTGTATCTCTTGCCCTTTTGGGGTCTCCGCTAAAGGTAAGCATTGAGACTGACTGATTGAGTACTGAGGGTGTCCGCTTGCTACTAGGAGCAACCGGTAACTACCATTTAACATCTTTTGCTATACACAGACTGGCAATCTATTCAACCACTGTCCGGTACAGGAACACTAGATTAAATTCTCTTGTGTGCACAGTAGTTGTTTTAATTGTTACTTGTCAGTTTGATACTGTTGATCTACTATGTTCCTGTGATATAATGTTGTCTTTTGTTTTTTAAATAGTTTTTATAATCAATTGTAAAATCATTATGCACTATTAAGCACCACTCGGTATATCTATTTTTTCTGTCTTTTATTGTTAAGAGGCTGGCAACATTCACCAACACAGCACCAGCAAACCTTATTTATTTGTTTTCTTGTTCTCAACCTCAACCCTCAAGTACCCCCAACAGGCCATGTTTGAGGATTTCTGTCTGTTGAAGCAGGTAGGAGAATTGCTGACCCAGCAATACAGGTTAACTCACCTTTGAATGATTACAGAAATCCACAAAGCATGACCTGTTGAACTTGAGATCTGCTGCATAGCAAACCAACTGGCTTGGGGGTTTAGAATTACAAAACTGTGAATAGGTGCAGAATCTTGGATTGTATAGTGGCATACCCCTTAAACATCAGGTATCAGACAAAATCAAATCCTCATATTTTCATCTGAGGAACATATCTAGAATCAAGCAGTTAACTCCATCAGAAAATCTGCCTAATCATGCCTAGACTACTGCAATGCCCTTTACCTGGTCTCCCAGCAAAAGAATTGCACTGCTTGTAGTTGGTACAAAATACAGCTGTCTGGCTATTAAGCAACTAGCCCCATTGCAGACACATAAAACACATTCTCTACTCTCTTCACTGAATACCTGTAAGATGGTGAATCTTTTTCAAGTTTGGTTTACTGACTTTATAAATTTATGACCAGGGCCCAAGGTACCTGAAGCAACTTGTGATCCATTACTGCCCCTTTTGATTCCTGTGATCTGTAGATGAAGGACTATTAGCAGTAGAGATGAGCGCCGGAAATTTTTCGGGTTTTGTGTTTTGGTTTTGGGTTCGGTTCCGCGGCCGTGTTTTGGGTTCGACCGCGTTTTGGCAAAACCTCACCGAATTTTTTTTGTCGGATTCGGGTGTGTTTTGGATTCGGGTGTTTTTTTCAAAAAACCCTAAAAAACAGCTTAAATCATAGAATTTGGGGGTAATTTTGATCCCAAAGTATTATTAACCTCAAAAAACATAATTTACACTCATTTTCAGCCTATTCTGAACACATCACACCTCACAATATTATTTTTAGTCCTAAAATTTGCACCGAGGTCGCTGTGTGAGTAAGATAAGCGACCCTAGTGGCCGACACAAACACCGGGCCCATCTAGGAGTGGCACTGCAGTGTCACGCAGGATGTCCCTTCCAAAAAACCCTCCCCAAACAGCACATGACGCAAAGAAAAAAAGAGGCGCAATGAGGTAGCTGTGTGAGTAAGATTAGCGACCCTAGTGGCCGACACAAACACCGGGCCCATCTAGGAGTGGCACTGCAGTGTCACGCAGGATGTCCCTTCCAAAAAACCCTCCCCAAACAGCACATGACGCAAAGAAAAAAAGAGGCGCAATGAGGTAGCTGACTGTGTGAGAAAGATAAGCGACCCTAGTGGCCGACACAAACACCGGGCCCATCTAGGAGTGGCACTGCAGTGTCACGCAGGATGTCCCTTCCAAAAAACCCTCCCCAAACAGCACATGACGCAAAGAAAAAAAGAGGCGCAATGAGGTAGCTGACTGTGTGAGAAAGATAAGCGACCCTAGTGGCCGACACAAACACCGGGCCCATCTAGGAGTGGCACTGCAGTGTCACGCAGGATGTCCCTTCCAAAAAACCCTCCCCAAACAGCACATGACGCAAAGAAAAAAAGAGGCGCAATGAGGTAGCTGACTGTGTGAGAAAGATAAGCGACCCTAGTGGCCGACACAAACACCGGGCCCATCTAGGAGTGGCACTGCAGTGTCACGCAGGATGTCCCTTCCAAAAAACCCTCCCCAAACAGCACATGACGCAAAGAAAAAAAGAGGCGCAATGAGGTAGCTGTGTGAGAAAGATAAGCGACCCTAGTGGCCGACACAAACACCGGGCCCATCTAGGAGTGGCACTGCAGTGTCACGCAGGATGTCCCTTCCAAAAAACCCTCCCCAAACAGCACATGACGCAAAGAAAAAAAGAGGCGCAATGAGGTAGCTGTGTGAGTAAGATTAGCGACCCTAGTGGCCGACACAAACACCGGGCCCATCTAGGAGTGGCACTGCAGTGTCACGCAGGATGGCCCTTCCAAAAAACCCTCCCCAAACAGCACATGACGCAAAGAAAAAAAGAGGCGCAATGAGGTAGCTGACTGTGTGAGTAAGATTAGCGACCCTAGTGGCCGACACAAACACCGGGCACATCTAGGAGTGGCACTGCAGTGTCACGCAGGATGTCCCTTCCAAAAAACCCTCCCCAAACAGCACATGACGCAAAGAAAAAAAGAGGCGCAATGAGGTAGCTGTGTGAGTAAGATTAGCGACCCTAGTGGCCGACACAAACACCGGGCCCATCTAGGAGTGGCACTGTAGTGTCACGCAGGATGTCCCTTCCAAAAAACCCTCCCCAATCAGCACATGATGCAAAGAAAAAGAAAAGAAAAAAGAGGTGCAAGATGGAATTATCCTTGGGCCCTCCCACCCACCCTTATGTTGTATAAACAAAACAGGACATGCACACTTTAACCAACCCATCATTTCAGTGACAGGGTCTGCCACACGACTGTGACTGATATGACGGGTTGGTTTGGACCCCCCCCAAAAAAAGAAGCAATTAATCTCTCCTTGCACAAACTGGCTCTACAGAGGCAAGATGTCCACCTCATCTTCACCCTCCGATATATCACCGTGTACATCCCCCTCCTCACAGATTATCAATTCGTCCCCACTGGAATCCACCATCTCAGCTCCCTGTGTACTTTGTGGAGGCAATTGCTGCTGGTCAATGTCTCCGCGGAGGAATTGATTATAATTCATTTTAATGAACATCATCTTCTCCACATTTTCTGGATGTAACCTCGTACGCCGATTGCTGACAAGGTGAGCGGCGGCACTAAACACTCTTTCGGAGTACACACTTGTGGGAGGGCAACTTAGGTAGAATAAAGCCAGTTTGTGCAAGGGCCTCCAAATTGCCTCTTTTTCCTGCCAGTATAAGTACGGACTGTGTGACGTGCCTACTTGGATGCGGTCACTCATATAATCCTCCACCATTCTATCAATGTTGAGAGAATCATATGCAGTGACAGTAGACGACATGTCCGTAATCGTTGTCAGGTCCTTCAGTCCGGACCAGATGTCAGCATCAGCAGTCGCTCCAGACTGCCCTGCATCACCGCCAGCGGGTGGGCTCGGAATTCTGAGCCTTTTCCTCGCACCCCCAGTTGCGGGAGAATGTGAAGGAGGAGATGTTGACAGGTCGCGTTCCGCTTGACTTGACAATTTTGTCACCAGCAGGTCTTTCAACCCCAGCAGACCTGTGTCTGCCGGAAAGAGAGATCCAAGGTAGGCTTTAAATCTAGGATCGAGCACGGTGGCCAAAATGTAGTGCTCTGATTTCAACAGATTGACCACCCGTGAATCCTTGTTAAGCGAATTAAGGGCTGCATCCACAAGTCCCACATGCCTAGCGGAATCGCTCCGTGTTAGCTCCTTCTTCAATGCCTCCAGCTTCTTCTGCAAAAGCCTGATGAGGGGAATGACCTGACTCAGGCTGGCAGTGTCTGAACTGACTTCACGTGTGGCAAGTTCAAAGGGCATCAGAACCTTGCACAACGTTGAAATCATTCTCCACTGCACTTGAGACAGGTGCATTCCATCTCCTATATCGTGCTCAATTGTATAGGCTTGAATGGCCTTTTGCTGCTCCTCCAACCTCTGAAGCATATAGAGGGTTGAATTCCACCTCGTTACCACTTCTTGCTTCAGATGATGGCAGGGCAGGTTCAGTAGTTTTTGGTGGTGCTCCAGTCTTCTGTACGTGGTGCCTGTACGCCGAAAGTGTCCCGCAATTTTTCTGGCCACCGACAGCATCTCTTGCACGCCCCTGTCGTTTTTTAAAAAATTCTGCACCACCAAATTCAAGGTATGTGCAAAACATGGGACGTGCTGGAATTTGCCCATATTTAATGCACACACAATATTGCTGGCGTTGTCCGATGCCACAAATCCACAGGAGAGTCCAATTGGGGTAAGCCATTCCGCGATGATCTTCCTCAGTTGCCGTAAGAGGTTTTCAGCTGTGTGCGTATTCTGGAAAGCGGTGATACAAAGCGTAGCCTGCCTAGGAAAGAGTTGGCGTTTGCGAGATGCTGCTACTGGTGCCGCCGCTGCTGTTCTTGCGGCGGGAGTCCATACATCTACCCAGTGGGCTGTCACAGTCAGATAGTCCTGACCCTGCCCTGCTCCACTTGTCCACATGTCCGTGGTTAAGTGGACATTGGGTACAACTGCATTTTTTAGGACACTGGTGAGTCTTTTTCTGACGTCCGTGTACATTCTCGGTATCGCCTGCCTAGAGAAGTGGAACCTAGATGGTATTTGGTAACGGGGGCACACTGCCTCAATAAATTGTCTAGTTCCCTGTGAACTAACGGCGGATACCGGACGCACGTCTAACACCAACATAGTTGTCAAGGACTCAGTTATCCGCTTTGCAGTAGGATGACTGCTGTGATATTTCATCTTCCTCGCAAAGGACTGTTGAACAGTCAATTGCTTACTGGAAGTAGTACAAGTGGGCTTACGACTTCCCCTCTGGGATGACCATCGACTCCCAGCGGCAACAACAGCAGCGCCAGCAGCAGTAGGCGTTACACGCAAGGATGCATCGGAGGAATCCCAGGCAGGAGAGGACTCGTCAGACTTGCCAGTGACATGGCCTGCAGGACTATTGGCATTCCTGGGGAAGGAGGAAATTGACACTGAGGGAGTTGGTGGGGTGGTTTGCGTGAGCTTGGTTACAAGAGGAAGGGATTTACTGGTCAGTGGACTGCTTCCGCTGTCACCCAAAGTTTTTGAACTTGTCACTGACTTATTATGAATGCGCTGCAGGTGACGTATAAGGGAGGATGTTCCGAGGTGGTTAACGTCCTTACCCCTACTTATTACAGCTTGACAAAGGGAACACACGGCTTGACACCTGTTGTCCGCATTTCTGGTGAAATACCTCCACACCGAAGAGCTGATTTTTTTGGTATTTTCACCTGGCATGTCAACGGCCATATTCCTCCCACGGACAACAGGTGTCTCCCTGGGTGCCTGACTTAAACAAACCACCTCACCATCAGAATCCTCCTGGTCAATTTCCTCCCCAGCGCCAGCAACACCCATATCCTCCTCATCCTGGTGTACTTCAACACTGACATCTTCAATCTGACTATCAGGAACTGGACTGCGGGTGCTCCTTCCAGCACTTGCAGGGGGCATGCAAATAGTGGAAGGCGCATGCTCTTCACGTCCAGTGTTGGGAAGGTCAGGCATCGCAAACGACACAATTGGACTCTCCTTGTGGATTTGGGATTTCAAAGAACGCACAGTTCTTTGCGGTGCTTTTGCCAGCTTGAGTCTTTTCAGTTTTCTAGCGAGAGGCTGAGTGCTTCCATCCTCATGTGAAGCTGAACCACTAGCCATGAACATAGGCCAGGGCCTCAGCCGTTCCTTGCCACTCCGTGTGGTAAATGGCATATTGGCAAGTTTACGCTTCTCCTCCGACAATTTTATTTTAGGTTTTGGAGTCCTTTTTTTTCTGATATTTGGTGTTTTGGATTTGACATGCTCTGTACTATGACATTGGGCATCGGCCTTGGCAGACGACGTTGCTGGCATTTCATCGTCTCGGCCATGACTAGTGGCAGCAGCTTCAGCACGAGGTGGAAGTGGATCTTGATCTTTCCCTAATTTTGGAACCTCAACTTTTTTGTTCTCCATATTTTATAGGCAGAACTAAAAGGCACCTCAGGTAAACAATGGAGATGGATGGATTGGATACTAGTATACAATTATGGACGGACTGCCACGGTTAGGTGGTATAAAAAAACCACGGTTAGGTGGTATATATTATAATAATAATACAATTATGGATGGACGGACTGCCTGCCGACTGCCGACACAGAGGTAGCCACAGCCGTGAACTACCGCACTGTACACTGGTTGATAAAGAGATAGTAGTATACTCGTAACAACTAGTATGACACTATGACGGTATAAAGAATGAAAAAAAAACCACGGTTAGGTGGTATATATTATAATAATAATACAATTATGGATGGACGGACTGCCTGCCGACTGCCGACACAGAGGTAGCCACAGCCGTGAACTACCGCACTGTACACTGGTTGATAAAGAGATAGTAGTATACTCGTAACAACTAGTATGACACTATGACGACGGTATAAAGAATGAAAAAAAAACCACGGTTAGGTGGTATATATTATAATAATAATACAATTATGGATGGACGGACTGCCTGCCGACTGCCGACACAGAGGTAGCCACAGCCGTGAACTACCGCACTGTACACTGGTTGATAAAGAGATAGTAGTATACTCGTAACAACTAGTATGACACTATGACGACGGTATAAAGAAAGAAAAAAAAATACCACAGTTAGGTGGTATATATTATAATAATAATACAATTATGGATGGACGGACTGCCTGCCGACTGCCGACACAGAGGTAGCCACAGCCGTGAACTACCGCACTGTACACTGGTTGATAAAGAGATAGTAGTATACTCGTAACAACTAGTATGACACTATGACGACGGTATAAAGAATGAAAAAAAAACCACGGTTAGGTGGTATATATTATAATAATAATACAATTATGGATGGACGGACTGCCTGCCGACTGCCGACACAGAGGTAGCCACAGCCGTGAACTACCGCACTGTACACTGGTTGATAAAGAGATAGTAGTATACTCGTAACAACTAGTATGACACTATGACGACGGTATAAAGAATGAAAAAAAAAACCACGGTTAGGTGGTATATATTATAATAATAATACAATTATGGATGGACGGACTGCCTGCCGACTGCCGACACAGAGGTAGCCACAGCCGTGAACTACCGCACTGTACACTGGTTGATAAAGAGATAGTAGTATACTCGTAACAACTAGTATGACACTATGACGACGGTATAAAGAATGAAAAAAAAAACACGGTTAGGTGGTATATATTATAATAATAATACAATTATGGATGGACGGACTGCCTGCCGACTGCCGACACAGAGGTAGCCACAGCCGTGAACTACCGCACTGTACACTGGTTGATAAAGAGATAGTAGTATACTCGTAACAACTAGTATGACACTATGACGGTATAAAGAATGAAAAAAAAACCACGGTTAGGTGGTATATATTATAATAATAATACAATTATGGATGGACGGACTGCCTGCCGACTGCCGACACAGAGGTAGCCACAGCCGTGAACTACCGCACTGTACACTGGTTGATAAAGAGATAGTAGTATACTCGTAACAACTAGTATGACACTATGACGACGGTATAAAGAAAGAAAAAAAAATACCACGGTTAGGTGGTATATATTGTAATACAATTATGGATGGACGGACTGCCTGCCGAGTTCCGACTGCCGACACAGAGGTAGCCACAGCCGTGAACTACCGCACTGTACTGTGTCTGCTGCTAATATAGACTGGTTGATAAAGAGATAGTATACAATACATACAACAATATACTACTATACTGGTGGTCAGGCACTGGTCACCACTAGTCACACTGGCAGTGGCACTCCTGCAGCAAAAGTGTGCACTGTTTAATTTTAAATTAATATAATATTATGTACTCCTGGGGGCTCCTGCTATAACAACCTGCAGTGCTCCCCAGTCTCCCCCACAATTATTATAAGCTTTGCCTTTTATACATTGATGTGCAGCACACTGGGCTGAGCTGAGTGCACACAGACTGAGTCACACTGTGTGACTGGCTGCTGCTGTGTATCGTTTTTTTTCAGGCAGAGAACGGATATAGCAGAGAACGGATATATTATATTAAAATAAATAAAAGTTAACTAACAACAACTGCACTGGTCACTGTGGTAAACTCTGTCTGACTCTGCACAATCTCTCTCTCTCTTCTAATCTAATTTCTAATGGAGAGGACGCCAGCCACGTCCTCTCCCTATCAATCTCAATGCACGTGTGAAAATGGCGGCGACGCGCGGCTCCTTATATAGAATCCGAGTCTCGCGAGAATCCGACAGCGTCATGATGACGTTCGGGCGCGCTCGGGTTAACCGAGCAAGGCGGGAGGATCCGAGTCTGCTCGGACCCGTGAAAAAAACATGAAGTTCGTGCGGGTTCGGTTTCAGAGAAACCGAACCCGCTCATCTCTAATTAGCAGTACCTAGAATCTACCTGAATTTATCTGGGGGTTGAGCCTCTAGCTTTGCAGCTCCAACTGCCCTGCACTGTTCTAGAGGCCTCCATTCTAGAACCCTTCAAAAACTGACTCAAGACTTAGGGGTATATGCAATTAGCGACGAATCGCTGCAATTTTTCGGCCGTTTTTTCATTCGACACAATTCGACCGTCTAATTTCGGCAAGTGGGTGCCGAAATTGACCATATTCAATAAAAAACGGATTCGACAGTCCCGCTGTCGAAAAACGGCCGATTTGATGGATTTTGTTCCGATTTTTAAAAAACGGGAAAAAACAAGAATAACCCGAAAAAAAATTGCGTGGGGTCCCCCCTCCAAAGCATAACCAGCCTCGGGCTCTTCGAGATGGTCCTGGTTCTAAAAATCCGGGGGGAAAATGGACAGGGGATCCCCCGTATTTTTAAAACCAGCACCGGGCTCTGCGCCTGGTGCTGGTGCAAAAAATACGGGGGACAAAAAGAGTAGGGGTCCCCCGTATTTTTTACACCAGCATCGGGCTCCACTAGCTGGACAGATAGAGCCACAGCTGGGGGTCACTTTTATACAGCGCCCTGCGGCCGTGGCATTAAATATCCAACTAGTCACCCCTGGCTGGGGTACCCTGGGGGAGTGGGGACCCCTTCAATCAAGGGGTCCCCCCCCAGCCACCCAAGGGCCAGGGGTGAAGCCCGAGGCTGTCCCCCCATCCAAGGGCTGCGGATGGGGGGCTGATAGCCTTGAGAAAATGACAAGAATATTGGTTTTTCCTGTAGTACTACAAGTCCCAGCAAGCCTCCCCCGCAAGCTGGTACTTGGAGAACCACAAGTACCAGCATGCGGGAGAAAAACGGGCCCGCTGGTACCTGTAGTACTACTGGAAAAAAATACCCAAATAAAAACAGGAGACACACACCTTGAGAGTAAAACTTTATTTCACACCTGCCGACACACACATACTTACCTATGTTGACCCGCCGACTGCCACGTCTCCTGATCCGACGATCCGGGGTACCTGTGAATAAAATTATACTCACCTCAATCCAGTGTCCAGATATAAATCCTCGTACTTGGCAAAAAAAATAAACGAACACCCGGACCAGCGGACTGAAAGGGGTCCCATGTTTACACAAAAAAAAAACATGTTTTACATTTTTTTTATTAGATTCACCCACCAAAGTGTGGCGGATTGAAAATGACGAATTTACTGTCTAAAAGCACTGTTGTCGAATTTCCAAACTTCAATTGAATATACTTTTGGCGAATTGCCGCATTTGTACCATTGCAGAAATGTCGAATTTGACAAATGTCGAATTTCAAAAAGTCGAATTTTGAAAGTCCGTTTTTTTGACGGAAAGTACTGAATTGCATTGTCGAATTTTTTTTTTTTTGGCGAAAAAGTCCCGTTTTTCGACAATTTCGGGAATTCGACCGCAATTGCATATACCCCATAGCTGTTTACTCAAGCATTTCACTAATGTCCCTTTAGTTCCTAAAATACTGTATACAACCCAAATGCTTATTTCTCTTTTCTGTTAAGCTTATTTGTATTTTGTACTGTAGATGCAAATTTGAAGCACTTGAGTCTTATTGGGAAAAAAGTGTGATATGAATATTATTATTACTATTATTATTATTACTGGAGTTGATACCCCCATGTATATTGCACAGTTTGAAGAAGATTTGCATATTAGAAATATAGTATTGGTGTGCCTGTAGAAGTACCATATACTGTATGTCTTTCTGGATTAAATAATCAAACACTGTAATAGTTCAACTCTCATTTAGTTCTTAAATTGGAGCATACAGTGTTGCAAACCTGCTCCTTAGTAACTTCATAAAAGTATTGAGGTCAAACAATGCTGTCATGGTCTAGGAATAAAAGAACACTCAAACAATTATCTGAAATACAGATAGAATGCATTTGTTTTTAAATACACAGTCTCTGCAAGGTCTTAGAAGTGGAAGGGAGCAATTGCTTAGCCAGTCAGCACATTACCATGCAAGATGGTTGTGTGATATAAGCAGAGAAGTGACAGCTTTCACCAGCGTAGCTGTATCCTCTTTATGAACTAGAGTACAGATGAAGTCATCAGGCACTGGGACAAAGAGCAACTTTTGAGATTTGAAACATCTGGTAAATCTTAAAATTAGCAGAAACAGTCGAGGTTCCCTATGGAGAACAGTGCTGTTGTAATGAATGTGACACAGAGAAATCTTAATCAATCCTGAATGCCAGGTTAATACTGTAGTGGAATATGTTAACAACATGCTGTTGTGAAACTGCAAGTGTGACAGAAGACTTAAAGGCTGCTGTTTGCCTCTTATTGTGATAATTGCTGTAAAAGTTAGGAGCTGGGATTGGTCATACAGTATGTGTATTATATGCTGATCTCTGGCATTCCCAGATTGATGGTTATAATATTAAGTCAGTGTGTTGTTGATCTTCTAGCTATTCTTCTTCTTATGTATTTTGCTTTTGTTTAGTATTGTTGTACCTACTCCTACTGTAGTATATTCCATACTTGAAATGACCTCTACAATTATTCAACTCATGTTTTGATCTGCAGATTAATTAGAGACCAAACAAACTAAACAAAATCTGATTAATTTCAAATGTGTTTCCAAGTTAGGAATACTACCATAACTCATCTATTAATGCACACATATATGCAGCCGAGCTGCCCTATAAATGCACTTGAGGGTGTAGCCATCTTCACTATCAGCATGTGTTGCATTAGCACTGTCCCTACTATAAGAGATCTGTCTGAAATCAGATGGAAAGTTCCTGTGTTCCCCACTGCATAGCCCATAATCCTGCCACATGCCCGCAGCACATCCTCAGTATTCTTAGCCTACGTGCAAATACTCATTTAACACCAAGTTACACCCATTAAGCCACAAGTAAGGTATGAATTGTTGAGGAACAGCATGAAATTTATTCCCACCTTGTCCTTCTGTTGTGTGGAATCCATCAGGTTTTGGCCATGTTTTAGGTCTCATGCTATTGAAGTTCTGGCAGTTCACTAATATGTAAAGTGGAATATCTAAAACTCTAGTGTTACATTTTCATTTCTGAGAAATAAATCTTACAAAAGCACCCAACAACTGAAGAAATGTACAATATAATGTTAGTTTAACATTCAATGTTCATTTTTAAAGCAGCCACATCTGTTTGAAAAGGGGAAAAAATAAGAATTTATCTGGTGAAAAGACAACTGTTGTCTCATTTTGTAAATAATTTGGGTAAAACAGTATGACTCATATGGCAACCTGAATCTTGTGATTACAAGCACTTTATATTATTGCTAATAAACAATTGTAGATTTAAGTAAAAGTACAGTATATGTGCTTGAAGCTTGATTTAACAGTAAAAGTCAAAACCCAACAAATATTGATAGTACTACAAGTGAAAACCAAAATATTCCATTCAGTTAAAATTTAACTGGATTACATGGATAGGGTCTTCACATAAGTGTGACAATGGGAAAAGAAGATTGCTGATTGAAAATCATCGTTCAAATATTTGTTTTCCTTATATCTCAGAACAATTATATACAGTATGAGTCAAAACATCAACTATTTGACTGCATTTTCCTTTTCTTGCTTTGAACAAACAGTCCTGAAATTGTTGGATGCATACAGATTCTGTGTGAACAAAATAAATATTGTATCCTGAGTGCTGAGGAGTTGCTATTTTTGTGTACCAATCCAGCTTTAAACCTTATCCTCTGTTGAATGCGCTATTGATGGCTTTGCAAAGTTTGCTCATCAAAACTATATCTAAAGTTCTATTCATAAATAAATCTATTAATTATTAATGACCATGCTTTTGAAAGGATTACTTTCTTTAGAAAACTGAGCTATTCTCCCAAACCCTATAGAAGTCATTTACATGTCAAAAAACAGTAAAACCAAAGCTCTCCTATTGTGGTCCATTTGCATCCGATTTTCCAGTGAATGGATTTGTGATGGAGCCGGTAGGGCCTACAATACAGCAGAGTTGTGCATTATTTGAAGGGAAGAGTTGGGCAGTTACTTGACCCACAGCCCTTTCCATGTTGAAAAAGAACTCGACTCTTATGTGCCAGAGCACCTAAAATGTTTTTTAGGAAACAATTTGCAACTTTCAATTTAACTTCTACAGTAAAAAAAACATTTCTAGGTGAATTGCAACAAAACTTTCAAACACACAAAAATGCAACATATAATACATATTGTCCAAAAGACCTTTGAGACTCGAAATTAATTGAATCCATTTTTTTAAAGCAAAAACAATAAAAGCTTAAATAAGTGAAGATGGTGACCTAAACTGGGTTACTGTTTCCACCAGATTGCTTTTATAGGACAGTTTTCAAAGACTGAAAAAGTATGTGTTAGAGGGTAGTGGCAACAAGGAAGTTCAGTAGGCAGACAAGTTGGCACAAATAAAGAGTCAATTATAAATTTCTAACATGACCTTATTAGATAATAAAGGCTTATTTTAATTACATAGGTATAAGTGAAAATATTGAAATCTTAATTGAAATATGCTTATTTTTCAAATGATTGCATGGAAAGCAATTGTCTCTTGATTCTGGTAATTTTTCTTATGGCTCCCAAAACCTCTTTGTTCCTTAAGCTATAGACAAATGGATTTAACATTGGTACTACAGCCATATAGAGTAATGACAACATCTTGTCCTGCTCTTTATCATGTTCAGACTGTGGTTTAACATACAAGAAGATTACTGGACCATAGAATAATATGACAGTGGTGAGATGGGAGGTGCAGCTGGAGAAGGCTTTGAAACGTCCCCCTGAAGAATGGATCTTCACTATGGTTGAGATTATATATACATAGGAAATTATAGTGAGAGAAAATGGTAGAAAAGCAAGAAATATATCATCAAATAACATAAGAATTTCCCTGCTTGTAGTGTCACTAGTTGTGATTGTATATAATGATTTTATGTCACAAAAGAAATGGTCAATTTTGTGTGATGAACAGAAAGATAACATGGATGTGAGGATTGCATACATTTGTGAGTTTACAGCAGATATAAGCCAGGAGAGAGCAGCCATTATAATGCACATTCTCCTATTCATGATCAGATGATATTGTAAGGGCTTACAGACTGCTACATATCGGTCATATGACATAGAGGTCAGAGTGAAAATATCAGAAATAACAGATAATGTAAACCAGAGGACCTGAATAATGCAGGCTGGAAAGGACATCCTATTGTCCTTTGTTACAAATATAGACAACAGCTTAGGAAGAGTGCTTGAAACATATGCGATATCTGCAACTGATAGGTTACACAGGAAGAAATACATTGGTGTATGGAGCTGGGGCACCAGGCAGATAAGTATAGCAATTAATATGTTCCCAGTCACAGTCATTAGATACATAAGTAAAACGCCAATGAATAGCACAAGTTGTCCTTCTTCATAGGTGGAGAAAGCTACAATGTACAATTCAGTCACTGTACTGTTTGGACATTCATCCATCTTGAAAGTATTGTTTGGTGAATTAAAAAAAAACAAAAACCTTATTAGCAAGTACCATAATTGTAGTGAGTATACAAGTTATGCCCATATACTGTAGCTATAGATAAGAAAACACTCAGAAAAGCATTTAGCATGAAGTACTGTATAACACCCATAATATTACTTATGCCATATTCCTCGAGTTGGTATTGGGATCTCGACGCTTGGGATGCCAGCAGTCTGAATACTGACAGCAGCATCCTGATGTGCAGAATCCCAACACTTGGTTGGTAAGTATTGTAACCCTAAAGCCCTAGGCCCCTAACTATAGCCCTCCCTACCTGCAGCCTGACCCTATCCCTTTCCCCCACAGCTTAACCCTAACCCTCCTTGCTTAGTGCCTAACCTTCCCTGCAGCCTAACCCTAACCGTTTCCCCCCTAGCAGTCTAACCCTAACCTCCCCTATACTGCCTAAACCTAAGATCCAAACCGGCGGCCTAACCCTAATCAGCGCCGTCATACTCGTGATCGATGTCGGGAACCTGGCTTCAGTGTTCTTATCAGTTTCTGAGTTCCGACATCAGTATTCTGACTGCTGACAACCTGATCTATGGTATGCTGACCAGATCCCTATTCCTTCACTTTCAGGATACTACTATAACCTCAGAAGAGGTGTGCACACAGAGAAAGCACTCCAATCATAACAAAACTGAACTTAATTTTCTGGCACATATTGCAGCTTACACAGATTGTTATACCAAAATGTATCTACAAATTATGCTAATATATTTCAATGATATTAAAGGTAAAAAATGCAAATTTCTCACCAAATATAAATCAATTATATTATGTTATATTGTACTTATGTACCTGTCCCATGACCTTGGCAATTCCCAGTATGTTGTTAGATGTACAGTACATGGGGCTTGATTCACGTTTGTAAGTAAAGTAGGGATGAGCAGGTTTGGTTCTTTGAGAACCGAACCCTCCCGAACTTTGAGGTCCGATCCCGGATCTGAGTCAGGCTTGGATTTCTGCACCTAACTCAGATCAAAATGAGGCAAAACATCATAATCCCGCTGTCGGATCTTGTGGGTTTTGGATTCTATATATAGTCCTGGTGATCGGCACCATCTTCACTCCAGACTTGGAGAGTGCACAGGAAGGACATGTTCCTTCTATGCTGTGTTCTTTGCTGTATTCTGTGCTGTAATCTGATAGGCAGGTTAGGGAAGGGGGGCAGGAGACAGCAGAGGGGTTGCAGCAGGAGAGTTGAGTTAACCTGGGGTGCTGCTTGTGTAGGTGTGCTGTGACTGTCACTGTGTTAGGGCTCTGCATAGTAGACAGTGCACTGCATATAGTATACTGTGGCTGTGTATAGGACCAGGTGTTGTTCTCTGTCTATAAATTGCTGTGTACTGCCATACACTACTGCTATAAATCCTCTGTATGTGATCCAGAGCAAAAAATATATTTCTATAGGTGCGACACTTTGACTACTAGTACAGCGGCTTTCAGTACACTACTGCTGTACATCCTCTGTGTGATCCAGAGCAAAAAATATATTTCTATTGGTGCATCACTCAGTGATGACTACTAGTACTGCCATACACTACTGCTGTATAGCCTCTGTGTGTGATCCAGAGCAATAAATATATTTCTATTGGTGCATCACTCAGAGATGACTAGTACTGCGGCAGCCATACACTACTGCTATATATCTGTGTATGATCCAAAGCCAAAAATATATTTCTATTATGTTTTTGAAAGGGGCACTTTGTCTACTGTATCTGAAAGGGGTGATCTGTACGTCCATAAAAGGGCTCCGCCCCAGTGTAAATAAATTAATAAAAAATAAAACAAAAAGCCTAAAATTATAATTATAAAAAAAAAAAAAAATCTTTTTTTTTATTTGTGCTGTACCCCAGTGTACTATACAAATTTTTTTTTATTTTCATAAGTACTGTGACACTGCCGGTCAGACTGCAGTACATTATTTCCTACTCATAAATGCATTGTCCAATGCTGTCGGTGTAGTCAACCGCAGTGTGTAATTATTATATATATTTCCGATTCATTTGTGTGACACTGTAACCACTAGTGTGTGATATAAAAAATACTTCTACATATTTATTACTCATTTTTGTGACACTGTGCTCACAGTGTGTGATATAAAAAATAATATACATATATATATTGATTTAAATTAATATTTTGTGTTGTGTATACATCCAGAGACTGCAGCTGCTCTTTCCATCGAGGGGTGTTCTGTTAGTTCACCCAAAATAAAAGACATTTTTTCTTTTATTTGTTCTGTATCCTCCCAGAATACATCCAGGCGTGCTCCGTCCATTTCAGGGTGTGGTGTCTGTAGCTCATATTCTTATTATAACTTATTGTCCTATTTTCATAACTTTTTTTTATCACCACATTGTAATTAATTCAAATTAATATTATTAATAATTATAAATTAGATAAATTAAAATTAAATGAATAGAAATAAACTCTCCACCCTCATATAATGAACTTTCAGCACATCAAAGATATCTTGGAGGAAATGTAGAATTTGATTCTAAATAAATAAAATAAAATAAATTAAAATAAATTGAAATTAAATAAATTAAATCAAAAGTATTGTCTTTTTTATTATTCTTTGCCTTAATCATCTTTTTGATAACTGAAATCTTGAGCCATGCCTAATGCATCTTTTTTAAAATACATTCTTTTTTAATATTTTGTCCTCTCAGTCTGTACATCAAGGGCTGCTGCTGCTCCATCCAGCTACCTCGGTGCAACCTTTTGGCCTAAGGGCCTAATTCAGAGTTGATCGCAGCAGTAACTTTGTTAGCAGTTGGGCAAAACCATGTGCGCTGCAGGGGGGGCAGATACAACATGTGCAGAGAGAGTTAGATTTGGGTGGGGTGTGTTAAAACTGAAATTTAAATTGCAGTGTAAAAATAAAGCAGCCAGTATTTACCCTGCACAGAAACAATATAAACCACACAAATCTAACTCTCTCTGCACATATTATTATCTCAAAAGACAAAAACCAAATATTGAGCCTAGGCGCTCACAAAACACATATGCACTTCCCTCAGGTTTTTGATGCAGTCGATCTGGAGATTTCTTCCTTTCAATTTTCAAGATGTTCTCATATACATGAAAAAGAACACAGGACATACACCCAGATCCTCGTGTATTACTGTGAGGTAATATTGGTATTCACTCTATACAATTTCCCAAGGAGCAAATACAAGAGTAGCGGGGAGTCCCCCCTTCCAAAAACACTTACAATAGTGTAGAAGGAACATGCATGTAAACAAGATCTTTTGTGGTTAGTCGTCCATCACCATGTGAATAACATTTTTTTAGTTTATGTGTAATCTTTAATAGCATTGGCATTTTTAGGGATATATTTATTGATATATGTATGGATAGTTTGGATATATATTTTATACATCATTTTGTTATAGCTGTAATGAGGAAAATAACATTGGATTATGGAACCAAAAATCCGGGCTGAGAAATCCATATGAATAGGCAGAAGAGACGGACAGGAAGTGGGGCATTGAACAAATGGAAGTCCCAGGACGGCCATCTTGGCAAGGGCAAAGTCAGCCGAGAGGACTTGTGGACGGACTCTATGCGACGCGATGACATCACTTCCGCGGCGGGGGAAGAAGATAACACTATGGACACTAGAAGGTGATTTGGAGCGAGTTGATGACATTACTTCCGGATCGGAGGAACGGAAGTCACTCGCTGCCCGGGACAATGTATAGGGAATAGAAAGATCCATTACTGTATAGATAAGGTTATCACTTATACAGATCCCTGGTGAATTTTCTCTAGGGGAAAACACCTGTAACGAATGTGTTATTAGGGGGGTATATAAGGATTACAATGCAGGCATCTCTCACACCTTGACAAAGACCCTGGCACGGGTCGAAACGCGTTGGTGGGGAGGCCTGCACTGGACGGACATACGCACCCTTTTGTTTTTTTTAAGCAACAACAATAGGTTTATCCAAAGCAAGTACATACTGTATGTTTAATGGTAAATGTTAATAAACAAGTTTGACCTTTGTTTAGATGAAAACATCTGTCTATGCACTTTTGTTTCTGCAGTGGGAATTCAAGTTGCACTTAGATGAATATACACAGTTAATATCTGATGTACAGATACATTCAGGCACCTCCTCCTTGAATGCACTTGAATTATACATCATACATACGTAACCTTATAATGCACAGGACTATGGTCTTTTGTCTACAGTGCATTGCTGTTATTAATCTGGTACATTATCATGATAAACTAGCAGTATATAGTATATATATATTAATCAAAGTGCCTAGACCATGAACTCTCTAATGGATAGGAAAGCCAATGTGGCGGCTGTCCACACCCCATCTAGAGACTGGCCACCCCTAAACATGGCTCCTACCACTGCATTCCCCTGGTGGGCCATTCATGCCCCAGTCCAACACTGCCTAATATACTACTGTACTCAGCAGTCTTTTGTGTGGTGGGTGTTATTGGTTGGTCTCTTACTCTCATAGCACTACATTCACAATGTTCCCAACTCTTGCATTTTATATTTTCCTTCTCTCTTTTAAATTCAACATAATTAGTCAATTTTAGCTCAACCATTAATACATTACTTCAGTTCTTGTATAGACCACCATCTTAATCTCCAAATGGCAATTTTACTGTGTGGCTCTCATTTATTGTTTTCTTTGCTATACTTACCTTTTACTCTTGACCACTGTTTCTGAACTCCTCCCCCCTGATCATACTGTACTGTCTATTTTGTAGATTAATTATTCTCTAAACTTAGGTCTAGAAAATTCACCATAGAGGAGTTCCTTTAAAAAAAACATACTCATGTTGTTTTATGGAAACAGTATGTACAGTAGGAAATTAAATGTAAATGCAGAAAAAAAATCCAATCCAACTTCAGTGTTTCAATTTCACCCTCAGAATGTTTAAAGGTTTTTAATTTTTCTCACTCATGTGCTTGCAAGTGACATTCCCACCACCTACTGTATTTTCTAAATGCATATGTAACCCTTTGGCTTTACTGTTATATAGCTACCAACTCATTTATGTGCTCCAAGTTACTGTCAACTACTTGCAACTTTTACATTGACTACTTTTCTTACTTCTATCTAATTGATCTTCTTTTGCTCATTACTTGGAAACTGAGCTTACAGAAGTTACAAATGCCCCCTTACAAGTAAAGTTTTTAAAATTTTCACCCTCATCAGCTAGTATATTCCTGATTTTGACAAACCTTTGCTCCTACAAGTACTGTATTGATTTGGCACTCATATTAATGCTTTATAGTGATTGGCGTCATACTTGTCTATTTGATAATTTGGGGTACCTATCAATGTACCTTCAAACACCTCACTTCTCTGTCTACTGGAATATGCAAAGTCTTGGTTTTAAGTTCTGTTTGTTTGCATTACCTCTATTGTTCAACCAATATCATCACCACTCATCACTTTCTTTAATCTTGATGTCACTTTCTCTACAACAGATAACACCTTGAACTATCTTTCTCATAGCATATGAATGCCTTAAACCATCTTCAAAACATATATATTATAGCAAATATTTACTCCAGTAAAGTCAAATTTTTCAATTAATTTGTAAAGTTAGTCCTCAAAGAATAGAATTATCTGCTCTAAGTTGCAGCATTTTTTAGAACCATATACCATGTACTGTGTACTGCAAAAAATATGGGGGATAGTATAGAACCTTGTGGGACACCACATGACAGTGGCACTGGTGATGATGGTATACTCCAGATAAAAACTCTCTGTGACCTGCTGGCGAGAAATGATTTGAATCAATTTAGGACTATGCCATCCAGCCCACAGAAATTTTTCAGGCACTCAACCAGCAGCCCATGGTCCATTGTATCAAATGCTGCAGAGAAATCCAGATTAATTAAGACTGAACAGTCACCTCTGTCTCTTGCCATCAGAAGATCATTTAACACACACACACACACACACACACACACACACACACACACACACACACACACACACACACACACACACACACACACCAGGGCTGTTTCAGTGCTTTGTCTTCTCCTTAATTCTAACTGAAGTGGATCATAAATATCATAGGTTCCCAGGCAGGTTTCCAGTGGACTAGCAACCATTTTCTCAATAATCTTTCTAGAAAAGGAAGGTTTGATACCGGCCTGTAATTGGTCAGGCAGTTGGGATCTAAATCAGGTTTTTTTTAAGAAGAAGTCTAACAATTGCTTAATTTAGGGGTTCAGGAAAAATTCCTGTCTGCAAAGAACGTTGAACTATTTTTGCAAAGACAGGGCCAATTATTTCCATATATCCTATTAGAAACTTTGTGAGGTTGGGTCCAGATTACAGATAGTGGGACGCAAAATTTGGCCAGTTTCAGCAATGTAGTTTTCACCCATTGGGACAATGCTGGTCCATAAAGATAGGTGGATTTTATTGGCAGGTTTGGTAGTTTGGCACTCCTTTGATGGCATTGTGGAAATTCCAGCCTGGATGGCAGATACTATCTGCAAAGAAGATGCAGGTGTGGAAAAGTTGAGCTGGCCTATTGTTTGCTGCCATGATCTAATTTGTCAGGAACTCTGTTTTCTCACGGGTGATTACTGATAGATATTCTTCATTATGCTTAATTAATTTTATCTTATCCTCTACCAGGTTAGTCTTCCAAGTTTATGCACCCTTTTCTTGAGCTCATTAACACTGCTGTCAAACCAGGGAGCTTGACGGTGTGGATTGCAAAATCGTATATGCACAGGGGTGATAATATTAATTGCAGCTATCACATTCCCTTTATAGTAACGGACTAAGGAGTAGGGATCTTCATAGGCACCCAGTATTGTAGAGAGATCCAGATTTGCTGCAACAGCCTGGGGAGCCATACCCCTACTTGGGTGATATCTAGTTAACTCCATGGGTAAAGATCTAATTTGAGGGGTTGCAACTGAGAACCAAATTGAATGGTGGTTTTACTTTTTTGGGCTTCCAAGATAGGTGCTGCATTTTCATCTAGCCAAGTCTCTGCAATGCAGGCTAGGTTTTAAGATTCAATAATGTCAGCAATTGTAACTGTCTTGTTTCTTATAGATCTGGCATTACAAAGGATGGACCTGATTGAGCAAACCAGAGGGTCTGTAGTTTTCTTTATGTTAAGTGCAGGGGCTCTTGGAATGGGAGTCATAAAGAAAGAATTTACACTTCTGTTCTTCCAAGCGCATGGCCATCTGTTGGGTACTACTTCTATTTGTTTTTTCTTTTAAACTGGGGGTGAGCAGCTGGGCAAGGGACTTAGGTGGTTAATGGGGAAAAAAGGGTTTTCGTCTGCTTGCTTCCTATGACTGCACCTGTGAGGGTGTATTAGGAATTGCAGCACGTGGTAAGTGGAGTAAAAGAATGAAGCTGGAGGTATACATATATATATATATATATATATATATATATATATAGAGTCATCAATGACAGAGTACTATAGGTATGACCTGAATTTAATGATGAGAGAGGGTGAGAAAGCAGTGTTTTTCAGTTTTTTCCAATTTACGGGTTCATGAACAGAGCCTAAATTATCTTGGTTATTGCTATATCCAATTTCTTCTTTTTAATCCAATGGGTATATTTTTAAACAAATTATAAGCACACTTCCTTTTCTTTTCTGTTGCTGATTTAGGCCTTCATTCAGCTTCAGTTGCAGTTTTGCTATTTTAGCAAAACTGCAACTGCTTGCAATCACATGCTAGGGGCCGGCCAGCACAGGGAAAGGCCGTCCTGCTAATTATGGCCAGCAATGCTATTGCAATACAATTCTGGAAATATTTTCATGCTTCTGCACAAATTTAGTCTCCCAGTCAATCATGTGCATGAGTTTTGCTGTCGCTGTCAGTACTAGAGATGTGCAGGCTCAGTTTTCTAAAAACTGAGCCAGTCTGACTTCTGGGTTTTGAGTGATTCTGACCCATGGCTTGGCTTTATCACCAAGCTCAGATTGCAAAATGAGGCAAAATGTCATCGTCCTGGCATCAAAACTTGCTTTTCTTGAATCCGATCCCTCCCATGGTGATTCAGACACCATTTCACACAGGTCACCAGACGGAGAGCACACTAGACTGCCAGTATTATAAATTTAATGATATGAATCCTTTGCTGGTGCACACAGCACAGAGCTCTTAAATATCAGGGCAGCATTTACATAGTTACTTAGTTAGTGAGGTTGAAAAGAGGCAAAATGCCCATCGGGTTCAACCTGTATTCTGTGTTAAGATGTTCATATTATAATGCTCCTGCTGAAGTAATGGTTTAGTACCAATTGACAACTATGATTGTTACTACTCCCAGATATTAATGTCACTATGTTAAAAGCTATAACCCTGGATACTTTTTCCAGATAGAAATTTGTCCAGTCCATTCTTAAATGCATTTACAGAGTCTGCCGTTATTACCTTCTCTGGCAGGGAGTTCCAAATCTTTATTGCCCTTATCATGAAGAACCATTTCCTACATTGTGTAGGGAATTTTCTCTCTAGCCTCAGCGAGTGCCCACGTGTCCAATACAGAGTTCTTTTAATAAACAAATCCCCTGCTAACTCCTTGTAATGACACTTTACATATTTGAAGATATTAATAATGTCTCCTCTTAGATGCCTCTTTTCTAGAGTATACATATTTAACCTAGAAAGCCTTTCCTCCTACTCCAGTGTCTCTAATCCTTTAATCAATTTAGTAGCTCTCCTTTGAACTCTTTCTAGTTCCCCAGTATCTTTATTATAATATGGTGCCCAAAACTGAACACAATATTCAAGATGTGGATGTACCAATGATTTGTACAGTGGCAGGATTACATCCTCGTCCCTTGTCTCAATGCCCCGTTTTATGCACGCAAGCACTTTACTTCCCTTTTTTGCTGCATTTTGACATTGTGTACGGTTATTAAGCCTTATATCTATGAGCATGCCCAAATTTTTTTCCACCACCGTTACCCCTATGTTTTCCCCACTAATAATATAGGATGCATGTGTGTTTTTTTTTGTCCCAAAATGCATAAATTTGCATTTTTCTATATTGAACCTCATTCCCCATTTAGACGCCCAGGTTTCAAGTTTAAATAAGTCATTCTGTAGAGACTCCACATTGTTTTCTGACTTAATTACCTTGCACAGTTTAGTATCATCTGCAAAGATTGACACTGTGCTTTCCAGGCCTATTCCTAGATTGTTGATAAATATATTGAATAGTAGTGGGCCAAGTACGGACCCTTGTGGTATTCTGCTGACTACTGGTGCAAAGCTGGAGAATATTCCCTTGACCACTACTCGTTGTACTCTGTTATCCAGCCAATTACCTATCCATGTACAAATAGTATATCCTAGGCCAAGTTCCCTTAATTTGATGATCAGTCTCCTGTGAGGCACTGTATCAAAGGCTTTTGCAAAATCTAAATACACCACATCTACTGATTTTCCCTGGTTAAGATTCTCGCTCACTTCCTCGTAGAAGCTAATTAAATTTGTTTGACATGGTCTGCCCCTTACAAACCCATGCTGACTTTTGCTAATAATCTTAGTAACCTGCAAATAATCCTCTATGCTATCCCTCAAAATACCTTCCAATATTTTACCCACTATAGAAGTTAAACTAACTGGTCTACAGTTACCAGGATTATTTTTAGTTCCCTTTTTAAATAAAGGCACTACCTCAGCTATGCGCCAATCCTTTGGTACCATGCCTGATGTAATTGAACTTTGGAAAATCAAGTATAGTGGTTTTGCTAGCTGCGACCTAAGCTCCATAATAACCCTCAGATGAAAACCATCTGGGCCTGGTGATTTATTATTCTTTATGTTGCTTAGCCTCTCCAGGACTACTTCCTCACTTAAACAAATATCAATCCAAGAGTCATTACCTTCACTATCGTTATGCACTACTCTCACCGTCTGATCCTCCCTGGTGATACTGAGGAAAGAAAATTGTTCAGTATTTCAGCTTTTATATTATCATCATTTATCAAAGTTCCCAATTCATCTTTTAATGGGCCTATGTTCTCCTTCTTTAACTTTTTACTGTTTATGTATTTATAAAACTTTTTAGGATTGGTTTTACTCTCTATAGTGATTTGCTTTTCATTTACAATTTTTGCTGCCCTAATTACTTTTTTGCATTTTTTTATTGCTTTCCTTATAATGCTGGAATGGCTCCTCCCCTTCATTTGATTTAAATATTCTGAAAGCTTGCTTTTTTTAGCCATTGCTTCTTTGACCTCCTTATTAAGCCACATAGGCTTATGTTTAGTACTCCTTTGTTTACTGATGATGGGAATAAATTTGTGAATATTGCTATCAAGCAACCCTTTTAAAGCTACCCACATTTCTGATGTATCTTTACCATGAAACAAAGCTTCCCAGTCAATGTCATTTAGTGCCTGTCTCAGCATATTGAAGTTAGCTTTTCTAAAGTTAAAAGTTTTAGTTGTCCACTTATAGCTATGCTTCTTGAAACTATCAATTCATTCAGGTGCAATCCATCGCGAAAAAAAGATTGTACCTGACAGAGATGTCCGCCCAGTGTTCCAAGAACACAAACCCTTCCTACCTACACTAGTCTCTAAGCCACACATTTACCTCCCTAATCTCCCTCTGCCTCCCTGGGTTAGCACGTGGCACTGGTAATATTTTGGAGAATATTACCCTAGATGTCCTTGCCTTAAGTTTCTTGCCTAATTCCCTATAGTTTTTCTTAAGGACATCCCACCTACCACTAACTTTGTCATTGGTGACGACATGCACCAAGACTGCAGGGTCTTTACCAGCCCCTCCCAACAATCTATCTACCCAGTCCATGATGTGCCATACCCGAGCACCCGGAAGACAGCAGACTGTACAGCAATCACAGTCCCGGTAGCAGATTGCCCTGTCTGTCCTCCTGATAATAGAATCCCCTACCACCACAATCTGACTAGGTACCTCACTAACTTTTTTCCCATCTGTACCAGGGGGACCGCTCCTCTGGTTGCTAGAGGGAACAGTCTGCTCCGGTTCCATCATTTCCTCACTGCCATCCTCAGAATCTTCATCCAATCGGGCAAATTTGTTGGGGTTTGGCAGATCAGAGATGTCCTGTCTCCCCCTCTTTTTCTTCCTTCTAACCGTGACCCAGCTGTCTACCTGATCATTCTTGTCTACCACTGAACCCCCATGCAACTCCTCCACCATTCTATCTAAACTTTGCTCGAGATTGTGAATACTCCTCAGTCGCGTAACGGTCCACTCTAGATCAGTTAGCTGGGCTTCCAGGGTTGCCGTTTGCTCACATCTCGTACAGATGTACCCGCACTCAGACTGTTGTGCCAGGTGCACATACATTATGCATGACACGCACTGAGTGAGATTCTCAATCGCGGTCACCCCCATTTTTAATTAGTGCTAACTCCCTGTTACCTTTAGAAATAAAAAAAGAGGGGGACAACTATATATAAGGACAATATATAAGGCACAATAAAGGAAAAAAATGAATAAAGGACAAAAAGTATAAATAAAGTATAAATAAAATACATTAAAGGTCACAATCTATGCAATACAATACTATAGCCTAGCTGTGCAAAAAAACAATATTCAATAACAGAACAGTAATTGATAAAACAATAAAGTCAAGGACAAGGGGAGATACAGAAGGACAGAAAAAAAAAAAAACTTATACAGTAATGTAGTTAAGCTTATACTTATCTATCCTTGAGCGCCCCCTGATCTTTTTCTTTATTGCAGCAGTAGTCCCCGGCTCCCTGCAGCAAGCTCCTCAAGTAGTAGCAGCGGCAATGGCAGCAGTCTACGGTCCCCTCCGTCACGTTTCTCCAATATCAGCAATCTCCGGCTCAGGCCACAGCAAAGTCACCGGACAGCCCCTAGTACACACTCACACAAAAAACGCAGCACCTAACTCACATATAGAATCGCAGCCACTCACACAATAACCAAAATGCAGCCCCTCATACACACAATATCTCAGCCCCTCACACAATAACTCAGCCCCTTACTCACCCACAAAAACATAGCTCCTCACACACTCACACAATATCTCAGCCTCTCACACACACACAAAAACGCAGCACCTCACACACTCACACAATATCTCAGCCCCTCACACAAAGCGCAGCCCCTTACACAACTTCCACAAAGAGCAGCATCGGCAGCTCCTACTCTTGCTGTACACTCCGCTCCTCTTAGCACGGACCCCCCTCTCTGGTGCCCGCTCCTCTTAACATGCCCCCCCTCTCCGGTTCAGGCACAGTACAGGCACCTGCTTCCCCCCTCACTGGCACCACTCTCCCATACGTGCAGCCGTCAACTTCCGGTTCCGGGTCTTGGCTCTCAGCACATCACAGCTGTCCTCCTCTCAGCACATCACCATTTATTTGTGATTAGAGCTGGCATTTCATTAATCCTTTATTGGTGTACATGCACAGTCACACTGGTGATGCTGAGCATGTAACTACCGCAGTGCAACCCAGAGCTCCGAATACAGAGGCAGCATCAACCCTTGATGCACACTTGTGTTGTTTGTAACTGCCTACAGTGCAGCCCAGAGCTTCTAATACAGGGCAGCATTAACCCTTTATTGGGGCACACTGGTGCTGCAACTGGCCACAGTGCAGCTCAGAGCTCCCACAGTGCAGTCCAGAGCTTCTAATAGTAATACAAGGCAAAATTAACCCTTTATTGGTGTACATTGATACCAACAAAAGTTTTTGGAATGTGCCTCCATTACTATAATATGAGTGCAGTCAGTTGCAGCAATGTGTAAAAAAGAAATATATATATATTTTTAAATTGTGTGTGCTTGGGGTCAGGCAGTGGCACTGTGTGGTACTACCTGCACACACCTTGTTGCATGTGGATGATGCATACATGTAGTACACATGTAGTACACAGTGACAATAGATGTACTGTATGTAGTTTATTTAGTTAAATACATCCATTGTCACTGTGTTCTACATGTGTACTACACATATGTATCATCCACATGCATCTCAAGATCAGCGCAGGTAGTACCCACCACTATCTCTTGAGCCTGGACAACTCTTTACCACCAGCAGCTTCCGATACAGAGGCCATAGATAAGTTGTTGCACAGATACCCCCTCCCCTTTAACAGTGGCACTGTATAACAATGATTGTTAGTAAATGCAGTGATACTGTGTTAATATTATAAATACTGTGAATCGCAGTGTGAAGTTGTCATTTGTTAAAAAAATGCAAGAACTGTATTTTTGGGGGTACAACTTGTGCTTATTCAGGCCCAGGAAGTGGCACTGTGTTACAGTAATGCTCAGTAGGTTACAGTAACACCACTGCATTTATAATATAAGCAATGTGCGTAAATATCGATCACAATCAGTGGATTGAAGAGCAGGTGCAGCAACAGAGTTCTAGTGTTAGTACTATAACATAAACTAAAGGTGGTCAAGGGAGCAGAAAGTTTAAGAAAGGGAACCTGAAATAGAAATATTTCACAATATTAAAAAATAGGTAAATGAATGACCCCACAAAAAACACTAAGGCTGAAGATAAAACTGTGTATTTACAAAGAGGAGAGTCTAGGAGTGTCCACGTTAGCTATGTGTGAGTCTTACATTTGTCACACTGTACTCATAGAGAAGCCTCATTCCACCATTTCTGTACCACCTACAAATATGGGGTTGAGCAGTACAAGTAAAAATGGTGATGATGACATAATAGAAATTAAGATTGCTAGTGTGTGCCACAGGATAAGAGGGATATTTGTGCACTGATGCTAATGAGGATATTGATGATGTTGTGTGTGTACATCAGCCACCAGTAGCAGCTGTTATTGCTCATGATAAAAAGAAAGCCATTTTGATGCTTGGGTATGAGAACAAAAAAAACAACCTCTTGCCTCTGGGATTATTTTTACACAAATCCTGACATCTGTGAAGACATCTGTTCCATTTGTGAGGCCAAACATAGTATAGGTAGGGATGTTAACATCTAGGCACTTCCTCCATCTTATATTACTTGCAGGGAGTTCATGCAATTAATTTAACAAAATGATAATAATTTGAAAAATAATAACAAACAGTCCAGTGTCATATACTAGTAGTTTGGATCAGCCTATGCCATTTCCACTGGCAACACCCTCATTTTCTTTTTTAAAAATTGGTTTGTTGGGGCCCAAACACACAAAGCATGGCAGTCCTTTACGCTGAAATGCTTGAATTTTTAAACTGTGCATGTCCTTTTGATATACAAAATAAGCATGGGTGGGAGGGCCAAGGACAATTGCACAACTTTTCTTTTTTGTAATGGGCTGTATTTTTTTTTTTTTTGGGGGGGGGGAGAAAGGCCATTGGGGACAGTCTTTTTTGCACAGATTTTATTGGTTGTTGCTCTAATACATTACACATTTTTATACAGAAATAAATGCCATGTGTTTGTTACTGCTCTGTTGCTTAAGGTGGCCATGCTACCAAACACTGGAAAATGGACAAAACCTGTCCGTGATTTAACCTATTTGTAGAATATCCAGTATTTGGGAGCAAATAGTTGATTGTCAGTTGCTCTCGTCCATTAACAGGTTTTCAGTCCAACCACAGATTATCTGACAGATAATTGTATAGTTTATGCCCAGCTTTAGTTTAGCCAGCCAATCTTTGGCCAATATTGGTGAACAATATTGTGAGCTGTAGGTTGATCAAAATTGACTGGAAATTAATGTTATTGAGGTTAATAATACTGTAGGAACAATACATAATTATAGTTGATTTGAGCTGTTTTTTAATTTTTAAATAACATTTTTTAAATACAAATCCAGAACCAAAACACAATTGTCAGTGCACATCTCTAGATACTAGACTAACATAACTTTATTATTGACTAATCATCCTCTAAAAGACATTTTAGTATGTGCACAGATGGATGCTTTCTGGCTTTAATAATGTACTGCAGTCTAATTTCTCTTAAGTTGAGCAAAGGATGAATCAAAACACCAAAGGGGAATGTAATAGGGTGTCAGAATCAGAAAATGAGAGGTTCTGTGAGAGTTATCCTGTTCAACTAGGTTGATTTTTCCATGTAAATGATTGCCACTTTAAAAAACAGGGGAACTCTCCCAAAATATCTCACTTTCTGATTCTCACACCCTGTTACATCCCACCCCCAGATGTTTATATTTCATTGAATTGTATGTAGTTTGATTTTTGCCATTTGAGTTTGTCTTTGTATTTATTGTATATTGAACAGGTGACGGTTTATTTCTATAACACGTATTGATAACTATAAGAAGACTAGTTTCTGTTGTACTCAAATGTATCCTCATACATTATTACTGCAGTCGTGCCAAACAGTCCTTCTCAGCATGCCAGCTTCCGTGTAACTTGATTTACACCAAGTGTCTTTTTCACTCACATGTGCTCCTTAGTCACTCAAATAAAACCATCTGATGCAACAAAAAAGTGCCTAATGAGACTGCACTGATCAATTTGATATGCAACACTTTTACATCTGTTTCTGATTCTGTTGGTAAAATGTACACTTTGTGTACAGCAACTGTATGGGATGCCGGCAGAACAGGGACTTTTTTTAAAGAGACATTCATGATTGACCCTTTAAAAATATATTCGAGTTCAGCTGGCTTCCCGCACGGCTGCACTGCAATTTAGGGCACAGGTTGCTCCTATTCTACATTCATCTGTGATGATCTTACTAAATGTGCTGCTGCTGTTAGAGCCATGAGTGTTTGTTTGTTTGATTGATCATCCAACCAACATTATACCGCAGCAGGGGATATTATCACATGGGCTAAAGATGCATTATTAATGGCAAAACTCCAATTTCATACAATATTTTTTTCTCCTTTTCCAAGTTATTTATTGTGAACAGTTCATATACTTCATAACTGGAGTCTCTAATACATATCTGTAACATCCATTTATTTTGTTTCTTTATACCTGTATACTGTAGTTGTTTTAATTTATTTTATTCATATGTGCCTATTTATACAGTATATGATATGGTGACAAGAGCTAATAAATATTTTTGAAATATATGTCCTAAGTGTGCTTTGCTTCCATCTTCCATATTAATTCTTTTAATTTAACTAAATTGCACAGATCCATTATGTGTTTTTTTATATGTGCTTTTTTACAGCCTTGACTCCTTCCACAGTGATGAAGGCATCCCTGTTTAATTGTTGTGGTGATGTGTGTATGTGTAAGTCTGGGCAAGCTGATGTGGTTTTTGATGAGTTTGTTATTCATTTCTGGTGCTTTTATGTATACCATTTTTGGTTTGCCCAGTAGAATGTTTTTGACTGTGTCATATTTTTGAATGATATGCCAATGTCTATTTCATATTTGTCAGATGTTGATTGCATAGTTATTATATTATATAATTAAGAATATACTAACTTTATTGTCAGGCTCTTTGTTTCTTTCTTTCTATATGTGAGTAATATTTTTCTGTCTTGTTGATCTGTCATTATGTATGCCTGTTCTACAAATATTGCATCACAGAATTTCTGTTTGAGTGTTTTGGCATAGAATTACTAAAGCTTTTTAAACAGATGAGTGGTCATGTGGCCCTTAGCAACTAATCAGATTTTATCTACCATTTTCTAAAATACAATGGAGAAATGACAGCTAGAATCTGATTGGTTGCTTTGGGCAACACCACCACTTTTCATTTTTGGAAACTTTAGGCAATCTAAAACTTTGTGTTTTAAAGTGTCTTAGGGGAATGTTTTTATTTTAGCCTTCTGGGGTGTCAGTTGACATGGTATAGTTACTCACATCTACTGGTTTATTAAATGTTTTTGTCTTTGTTTTGTTGTCATGGATAAAGATGTCAAGGAACTCTACTTGTTTTGAACTGTTTTGGGTTATGAATGAGGTTGTTTGTGTTATTGTTAATGTGTGTCAGAAAATCTATGAGTGATTGTTCTGTAACTTCTAAGATGAACAGGACATCTTCAATGTAATGCTGCCAAAGTACCATATTCTCACTAAAGTCAGGAACATATTTTCTCCAAATAAGTTGATGCTTTCCCAGTGAAGAGATTTGCAAAACATGGTGTGAAACAGGTTCCCATATGAGTGCCTATCCTCTGGAGGCAGAAGCTGACCTGCTATATTCAAAGACAAAGTTTTTAATTCTTATATATGTAACGTTCTAAAAAAAATTTTATTACTATTTTAGTTACATGCAGACTGTACTTCCAGCACCATTTTATTCTTATTTCACTTACCCTAGTCGATTTAAAGGAAGAACCCTTTTTAATAATTGGCTGCAGGGGGTTGGGTTTGAAATACCAGCAGTCGGGATGCTGGCAGCCAGAATAACGACCATGGCATCCCATCACTGAGAATCATGACAGGGGGAAGGTAAGTATACTTACCTTCCCCTATGGCTCCCTAACACCTCCTTCCCACAGCCTAAACCTAATCCTCCCTCTCCCATAGCCAAACCCTAACCCTCCCTGGGGTTGCTTAAACTTAACCCCCCTTCCCGCAGCTTAAACCTAACTCCCCCACCCTGCAGCCTAACCCTAACCCTCCCCCCACAGCTTAATCCTAAGGCCCTAACCACGCGACTAACCTCTCTGGCAACACAACTGGCAATAGTTCGGGATTCTGGTGGTCGGGTTACCTGCACCGGTGTGGGTTCACTATGATATGCCGGTGGCCGGAGCATACTGGCACCGGGAGCCCGACTGCCGGCTTACCGACAGTGTGGCGAGTGCAAATGAGCCCCTTGCGGGCTCGCTGCGCTTGCCACGCTACAGGCACGGTGGCGCGCTACGCGCGCCATACTATTTTATTCTCCCTCCAGGGGGGTCGTGGACCCCCACGAGGGAGAATAAGTGTCGGTATGCCGGCTGTCGGGCTCCCGGCGCCAGTATGCTGGTCGCCGGGAGCCCGACCGCCGGCATACTGAAGACCACCCACCGGTGTAGTGTACCTTGTCGGGATGCCAGCACTGGTATTCTGAAACATGTCAGGATTCCGGCATCAGCATTTTGACTGCCATGATCCCAACTGCTGGGATCTGCTGCAGGAGCACCTATAGGTGCAGTGCAGAGATATTTACACAACCAACTATTAACATATGTTACTATTAATGTAAACCTGTGATGATGCAAAAGACTGTAAATATGATTGTTATTATTGATACAACCCACTCCCACCAAAATTTGTCTTACTACACATGGATCTACAAAGTGTGCATTTATTAACTTATGCCCATGTCAGGGGTGCAAATGTATCTCTACATGCTCACCTATATATGATATACCTGAAACATTCTTCTGAATAACAGGTCATTGTCTATGTATTTCTTCCTGTCGAACATTTGTAAATAAAAATATAATGTTATCTGTGTTGTATTAGTAGAGATATGTGGTTCGGTTTCCAAGTCAATCGAAACCACCTGAACTCCTGGATTCCAAGTACTTATGAGCCCAAGATCAGTATTTCCTGCTAGACTCGGATCTTAAAGCAAGGCAAAACATTATTCTCCTGGCATCAGATCTTGTGTGTTGTGGATTTGGTATTTCGGATTCCATTTCCCACAGAATGCCATAGGGCAGTGGCTCTCAAACTGTGTGCCGAGGCACCCTGGGGGAACCTCGGGACACTTGCAGGGGTGCCTCAGCTTGATGGTCCAGGACCAATTAAAATTATTTATGGTAAATGTAATAGGCAAAACCAGTGCTTGTAGCTGTCAATCATAAAATATGTGGACAGACAGAAGCAAATCTTGCTCCTCACCACATAACTAAGCCTCAGGATGAGATATACACATGATTTACTTAATATTTATGTCTAAATTTCTCAAAAGAAACTTTTGACCTGGGGGTGCCATGAAAAACATTATAGGGTGGTGTGATTCAAAAAAGTTTGGTAACCAATGCTATAGGGAGAGTGTGTGGGGTGGGCTGCAGTGTCATCAGGGCCAGTGACAGTGAGGTCAAAGAGGACACCTGTACCAAGCCCCAAGGATCAGAGGGGCCCCAAGGATATGCCACTAAGTGCCCAGCAGGGATGTGAACCATTTTGTCCAAATATAGCAGTGAGCTGTAGATGGTGTGGGTGCAGTCTCAGTTACAGGAGCCTCTAACACACAATGAATGTGCAGCGTGAGTGTGCACCAGCTCTTCTGGGTCCAGCTTTGTTGCAGGCAGATACAGGACATGCCAGAGCTCCGCCGGCCAGAATTCCCATGCCTGGCTCCATCCTCTTCTTGTGAGGTGTGAGGGCTGCATGGTACCTGCTGTGCAGTGTTTAGGTCTGGGTACTGGGGTGTGCAGTGGAGGTGAGTCTCTCCCCAGGGTAAGAATGGATTTGTGAGGGGATACAGAGCTTTTTGATAATTGTGAATTATCTCCTAAATTATATACTATTTTTTTACTTAATGGTTTTAATACTGTTTAATATGCTGTGTATTAAGATACCTCTTCTCCTTTCTTACACCCAAAGACACTCCTGAAGAAGTCGCCACAGACGCATTGGGTGAAATAAAATATTTTATAATCATTGTATTAACAAAAACTGAATAGGCATACAAGCCTTTGAGCAGTTGACATTTTCTTGTCATCAGAAATCCTTACGAAAATTGATTCTTGAATACTGTATGTCATTTTTATTTTAACAATATGAAAGTTTTTTATTATTTGGGTGTATGTGTATATAAGGTACTAACAAAACATCCTCAGTTCATTTCCATAAATATATAGTAATTAAAATATCCATTAAAAAAGTGCTCCTCAGAGATAGCCACCTTTATATTAACTCTTATAGGCCCATATTGGCAAAGGGCCCTTTTCCTGGGTGAGCTGCCTAAGATAGTTGTATTTAACAACAAATTGGTTCTATGGTTATTGTGGTTGGTTTTTACCACATTGATCAATAATAGCGCATTAAGGAACCCCTACTACCTTTATTATATATATATATATATATATATATATATATATATATATATATAAAATCTGAGGGGGCTCCAGAGATGTCACTGTACCGGGCCCCAAGATTTATGTTGCCAGCCCATTATGGGCTACTGTGACTGTGATTAAGGGCTATGGATACTAGTCTATTCCCACTAACCTTACTCTACCTTGTCTGATGCCTACTCTAAATCTGGTTCATTTACAGAACTGTGACTTATTTATCTGTCCCATTTATTTTACATCAGAATCCATAATTGAGTTCATCACCTGTGCTTCTGTAGCATATTTAATGAGTAATGAGTATACCTGTGAACCTGCTGGGTGAACATGCTGGGTGAACTGGAAAACGTGAGCTGTTTGGGGTCCTAAGTACCGACTTTGAGAACCACTACTCTAGCACAATAATGTTAGTTGGGATTATGGTACATCATTTATTTACAAGTGTAGAGTACAGTAAATTGGGTATTACTGCCGTATGGTCTTTTTTGAATATGTATTCCTTCTCAATATTTATTTTAATGTTCAGTATAATATGTGCAATAAATGTTGATTTTTTTCATTATTGACACCTACTTCATCTTATTAATAATATTTTTTTTATTTCTGTAGATATTTATTATTGCAATCCTCCTTTCTAAACACCACTTCATTTGTTTTTAGGTTTGTATTGTATTGAGAGGATTCAGCAATTTCCTTTGAAATGTAAGCAGAAAAACTGTAGTTTCATGTTAATATTCATATAATTCACTCTTCTGGGTGTCACTATTCTTTATTTGTTCCCTACAGGAACATTGACTTACTTTATGTGAAGATCTCTCGCACTTATTATCTCTCTAACATTTTTTGTTCTAAAATTCACTCCACCTCCACCAAATGCTGTCTTACAACAGATGAATTAAATTAAACTGTCCTCACTACATCAAGCCATAACTTGACACATCAGTCATAAAAATCCATCAATGCTGCTAAATACAGATTTTGTTAACTTGGTTTATGTTCATATTTCCTAAATAATACATAAAATTGCAACAATGTATCTCTCCTCTACCTCCAAGCAACTTCAATTACATTTTAGAAAATTAACTACTCGTAAATACTCGTCGGAGTTTTAATGTGGCTGTAACCTGTTCCATATTGCTGATTTTAAAAATGGATTTGACCTTTGAGATATAAATTACCTAAACTCATTAAGGGAATAAACATTTAGAACCAGAACTTTTTAAAACATTAAAGAAAAAAATACTTGAACGTAAACATAACCTAATTTCACTCTAAAGCATGTAAGTCTTAACATAAGCATAACCTAATTTAATTTTACTCTAAAGCATGTAACTCTCAATATAAACATAACCTACTGTAATTTAATTTTCTAAAGCATGTAAGGCTTAAATTACTAAGAAGGGATTTTAGTCATACAGTATGGTGGTTTTCCAATGGTTTTGCAACCCACCAATTTAGAAAGGGCAAAACTGATACAAAAATACCAAGAAATCACACTTTAGAATAGAATTGAAAATCACAGCTCCATCAGTGTTTTAGAGCATAAATTGAATAGATTAGAATCCCCTGATTTTTGTTTTTTTACAATGGAAAACCTGACCTATAAAATAACTAGGCTCAGACAGGCATGACTTATAAAACAACAGGTAATTTTATAGAGTTTAACAGTCAAGATTGATTTAACAGGAATATAATCGAGATGGACTATGGAGGATTATGATGCCTCTCATCAGACATGACTGGACTTTAAAAAAAACTATACAAACACACCCCCCCCAAACAAAAAATACAAACACAATCACACACTCACACCACACTCACACACAAAAACACACACATAGCTTTAAAGAGTGCATTCAATAACAAATAGAAGAGCACCATTCAATTATTAGACTTGAATAGCTTTTAATGCACAGTGGTATAGATAGAAATCACCACCATATAGGACATACCATGGAAAATTTTCATTTCTAATCAAATGGGAATCGATGATGGATTATGTCTATATTAGAGATGAGCGCCGGAAATTTTTCGGGTTTTGTGTTTTGGTTTTGGGTTCGGTTCCGCGGCCGTGTTTTGGGTTCGAACGCGTTTTGGCAAAACCTCACCGAATTTTTTTTGTCGGATTCGGGTGTGTTTTGGATTCGGGTGTTTTTTTTTTAAAAAACACTAAAAAACAGCTTAAATCATAGAATTTGGGGGTCATTTTGATCCCAAAGTATTATTAACCTCAAAAACCATAATTTACACTCATTTTCAGTCTATTCTGAATACCTCACACCTCACAATATTATTTTTAGTCCTAAAATTTGCACCTAGGTCGCTGGATGACTAAGCTGGGCGACCCTAGTGGCCGACACAAACACCGGGCCCATCTAGGAGTGGCACTGCAGTGTCACGCAGGATGTCCCTTCCAAAAAACCCTCCCCAAACAGCACATGACGCAAAGAAAAAAAGAGGCGCAATGAGGTAGCTGACTGTGTGAGTAAGATAAGCGACCCTAGTGGCCGACACAAACACCGGGCCCATCTAGGAGTGGCACTGCAGTGTCACGCAGGATGTCCCTTCCAAAAAACCCTCCCCAAACAGCACATGATGCAAAGAAAAAAAGAGGCGCAATGAGGTAGCTGACTGTGTGAGTAAGATAAGCGACCCTAGTGGCCGACACAAACACCGGGCCCATCTAGGAGTGGCACTGCAGTGTCACGCAGGATGTCCCTTCCAAAAAACCCTCCCCAAACAGCACATGACGCAAAGAAAAAAAGAGGCGCAATGAGGTAGCTGACTGTGTGAGTAAGATAAGCGACCCTAGTGGCCGACACAAACACCGGGCCCATCTAGGAGTGGCACTGCAGTGTCACGCAGGATGTCCCTTCCAAAAAACCCTCCCCAAACAGCACATGACGCAAAGAAAAAAAGAGGCGCAATGAGGTAGCTGACTGTGTGAGTAAGATAAGCGACCCTAGTGGCCGACACAAACACCGGGCCCATCTAGGAGTGGCACTGCAGTGTCACGCAGGATGTCCCTTCCAAAAAACCCTCCCCAAACAGCACATGACGCAAAGAAAAAAAGAGGCGCAATGAGGTAGCTGACTGTGTGAGTAAGATAAGCGACCCTAGTGGCCGACACAAACACCGGGCCCATCTAGGAGTGGCACTGCAGTGTCACGCAGGATGTCCCTTCCAAAAAACCCTCCCCAAACAGCACATGACGCAAAGAAAAAAAGAGGTGCAATGAGGTAGCTGACTGTGTGAGTAAGATAAGCGACCCTAGTGGCCGACACAAACACCGGGCCCATCTAGGAGTGGCACTGCAGTGTCACGCAGGATGTCCCTTCCAAAAAACCCTCCCCAAACAGCACATGACGCAAAGAAAAAAAGAGGCGCAATGAGGTAGCTGACTGTGTGAGTAAGATAAGCGACCCTAGTGGCCGACACAAACACCGGGCCCATCTAGGAGTGGCACTGCAGTGTCACGCAGGATGTCCCTTCCAAAAAACCCTCCCCAAACAGCACATGACGCAAAGAAAAAAAGAGGCGCAATGAGGTAGCTGACTGTGTGAGTAAGATAAGCGACCCTAGTGGCCGACACAAACACCGGGCCCATCTAGGAGTGGCACTGCAGTGTCACGCAGGATGTCCCTTCCAAAAAACCCTCCCCAAACAGCACATGACGCAAAGAAAAATTAAAGAAAAAAGAGGTGCAAGATGGAATTGTCCTTGGGCCCTCCCACCCACCCTTATGTTGTATAAACAAAACAGGACATGCACACTTTAACCAACCCATCATTTCAGTGACAGGGTCTGCCACACGACTGTGACTGATATGACGGGTTGGTTTGGACCCCCCCCAAAAAAGAAGCAATTAATCTCTCCTTGCACAAACTGGCTCTACAGAGGCAAGATGTCCACCTCATCTTCACCCTCCGATATATCACCGTGTACATCCCCCTCCTCACAGATTATCAATTCGTCCCCACTGGAATCCACCATCTCAGCTCCCTGTGTACTTTGTGGAGGCAATTGCTGCTGGTCAATGTCTCCGCGGAGGAATTGATTATAATTCATTTTAATGAACATCATCTTCTCCACATTTTCTGGATGTAACCTCGTACGCCGATTGCTGACAAGGTGAGCGGCGGCACTAAACACTCTTTCGGAGTACACACTTGTGGGAGGGCAACTTAGGTAGAATAAAGCCAGTTTGTGCAAGGGCCTCCAAATTGCCTCTTTTTCCTGCCAGTATAAGTACGGACTGTGTGACGTGCCTACTTGGATGCGGTCACTCATATAATCCTCCACCATTCTTTCAATGGTGAGAGAATCATATGCAGTGACAGTAGACGACATGTCCGTAATTGTTGTCAGGTCCTTCAGTCCGGACCAGATGTCAGCATCAGCAGTCGCTCCAGACTGCCCTGCATCACCGCCAGCGGGTGGGCTCGGAATTCTGAGCCTTTTCCTCGCACCCCCAGTTGCGGGAGAATGTGAAGGAGGAGATGTTGACAGGTCGCGTTCCGCTTGACTTGACAATTTTCTCACCAGCAGGTCTTTCAACCCCAGCAGACTTGTGTCTGCCGGAAAGAGAGATCCAAGGTAGGTTTTAAATCTAGGATCGAGCACGGTGGCCAAAATGTAGTGCTCTGATTTCAACAGATTGACCACCCGTGAATCCTGGTTAAGCGAATTAAGGGCTCCATCCACAAGTCCCACATGCCTAGCGGAATCGCTCCGTGTTAGCTCCTCCTTCAATGTCTCCAGCTTCTTCTGCAAAAGCCTGATGAGGGGAATGACCTGACTCAGGCTGGCAGTGTCTGAACTGACTTCACGTGTGGCAAGTTCAAAGGGCATCAGAACCTTGCACAACGTTGAAATCATTCTCCACTGCGCTTGAGACAGGTGCATTCCACCTCCTATATCGTGGTCAGATGTATAGGCTTGAATGGCCTTTTGCTGCTCCTCCAACCTCTGAAGCATATAGAGGGTTGAATTCCACCTCGTTACCACTTCTTGCTTCAGATGATGGCAGGGCAGGTTCAGGCGTTTTTGGTGTTGCTCCAGTCTTCTGTACGTGGTGCCTGTACGCCGAAAGTGTCCCGCAATTCTTCTGGCCACCGACAGCATCTCTTGCACGCCCCTGTCGTTTTTTAAAAAATTCTGCTCCACCAAATTCAAGGTATGTGCAAAACATGGGACGTGCTGGAATTTGCCCATATTTAATGCACACACAATATTGCTGGCGTTGTCCGATGCCACAAATCCACAGGAGAGTCCAATTGGGGTAAGCCATTCCGCGATGATCTTCCTCAGTTGCTGTAAGAGGTTTTCAGCTGTGTGCGTATTCTGGAAACCGGTGATACAAAGCGTAGCCTGCCAAGGAAAGAGTTGGCGTTTGCGAGATCCTGCTACTGGTGCCGCTGCTGCTGTTCTTGCGGCGGGAGTCCATACATCTACCCAGTGGGCTGTCACAGTCATATAGTCCTGACCCTGCCCTGCTCCACTTGTCCACATGTCCGTGGTTAAGTGGACATTGGGTACAGCTGCATTTTTTAGGACACTGGTGACTCTTTTTCTGAGGTCTGTGTACATTTTCGGTATCGCCTGCCTAGAGAAATGGAACCTAGATGGTATTTGGTACCGGGGACACAGTACCTCCAACAAGTCTCTAGTTGGCTCTGCAGTAATGATGGATACCGGAACCACGTTTCTCACCACCCAGGATGCCAAGGCCTCAGTTATCCGCTTTGCAGTAGGATGACTGCTGTGATATTTCATCTTCCTCGCAAAGGACTGTTGAACAGTCAATTGCTTACTGGAAGTAGTACAAGTGGGCTTACGACTTCCCCTCTGGGATGACCATCGACTCCCAGCAGCAACAACAGCAGCGCCAGCAGCAGTAGGCGTTACACGCAAGGATGCATCGGAGGAATCCCAGGCAGGAGAGGAATCGTCAGAATTGCCAGTGACATGGCCTGCAGGACTATTGGCATTCCTGGGGAAGGAGGAAATTGACACTGAGGGAGTTGGTGGGGTGGTTTGCGGGAGCTTGGTTACAAGAGGAAGGGATTTACTGGTCAGTGGACTGCTTCCGCTGTCACCCAAAGTTTTTGAACTTGTCACTGACTTATTATGAATGCGCTGCAGGTGACGTATAAGGGAGGATGTTCCGAGGTGGTTAATGTCCTTACCCCTACTTATTACAGCTTGACAAAGGCAACACACGGCTTGACACCTGTTGTCCGCATTTCTGTTGAAATACCTCCACACCGAAGAGCTGATTTTTTTGGTATTTTCACCAGGCATGTCAACGGCCATATTCCTCCCACGGACAACAGGTGTCTCCCCGGGTGCCTGACTTAAACAAACCACCTCACCATCAGAATCCTCCTGGTCAATTTCCTCCCCAGCGCCAGCAACACCCATATCCTCCTCATCCTGGTGTACTTCAACACTGACATCTTCAATCTGACTATCAGGAACTGGACTGCGGGTGCTCCTTCCAGCACTTGCAGGGGGCGTGCAAATGGTGGAAGGCGCATGCTCTTCACGTCCAGTGATGGGAAGGTCAGGCATCGCAACCGACACAATTGGACTCTCCTTGTGGATTTGGGATTTCGAAGAACGCACAGTTCTTTGCGGTGCTACTGCTTTTGCCAGCTTGAGACTTTTCATTTTTCTAGCGGGAGGCTGAGTGCTTCCATCCTCATGTGAAGCTGAACCACTAGCCATGAACATAGGCCAGGGCCTCAGCCGTTCCTTGCCACTCCGTGTGGTAAATGGCATATTGGCAAGTTTACGCTTCTCCTCCGACAATTTTATTTTAGGTTTTGGAGTCCTTTTTTTACTGATATTTGGTGTTTTGGATTTGACATGCTCTGTACTATGCCATTGGGCATCGGCCTTGGCAGACGACGTTGCTGGCATTTCATCGTCTCGGCCATGACTAGTGGCAGCAGCTTCAGCACGAGGTGGAAGTGGATCTTGATCTTTCCCTAATTTTGGAACCTCAACATTTTTGTTCTCCATATTTTAATAGGCACAACTAAAAGGCACCTCAGGTAAACAATGGAGATGGATGGATACTAGTACTAGCTAATAATACTAGTACTAATACTAGCTAATAATAATAGTACTAGCTAATAATACTAGCTAGATACTAGCTGCTAATATAGACTGGTTGATAATGAGATGTAGTATGTATAAAGAAGAAAGAAAAAAAAAACCACGGGTAGGTGGTATACAATTATGGATGGACTGCCGAGTGCCGACACAGAGGTAGCTACAGCCGTGAACTACCGTACTGTGTCTGCTGCTAGTATAGACTGGATGATAAATAATGATATAAAAAAATATATCACTACTGCAGCCGGACAGGTATATAATATTATATAATGACGGACCTGCTGGACACTGTCTGTCAGCAGAATGAGTTTTTTATAGAAGAAAAAAACACCACACAAGTCACACGAGTCCACGACGAGTGTACTTTTTCAGGCAGACAATCAATAAATATAGTACTATAGTACTGGTGGTCAGTGTGGTCAGGTCACTGGTCACAGTGGTCAGTCACACTGGCAGTGGCACTAGTCTCTCTCTGGCAGCAAAAGTGTGCACTGTTTAATATGTACTCCTGGCTCCTGCTATAACCTATAACTGCTCCCCAGTCTCCCCCACAATTAAGCTGTGTGAGCACAGTCAGATATTAATGACGGACCTGCTGGACACTGTCTGTCAGCAGAATGAGTTTTTTAAAGAAGAAAAAAACACCACACAAGTCACACGAGTCCACGACGAGTGTACTTTTTCAGGCAGACAATCAATAAATATAGTACTATAGTACTGGTGGTCAGTGTGGTCAGGTCACTGGTCACAGTGGTCAGTAACACTGGCAGTGGCACTAGTCTCTCTCTGGCAGCAAAAGTGTGCACTGTTTAATATGTACTCCTGGCTCCTGCTATAACCTATAACTGCTCCCCAGTCTCCCCCACAATTAAGCTGTGTGAGCACAGTCAGATATTAATGACGGACCTGCTGGACACTGTCTGTCAGCAGAATTAGTTTTTTAAAGAAGAAAAAAACACCACACAAGTCACACGAGTCCACGACGAGTGTACTTTTTCAGGCAGACAATCAATAAATATAGTACTATAGTACTGGTAGTCAGTGTGGTCAGGTCACTGGTCACAGTGGTCAGTCACACTGGCAGTGGCACTAGTCTCTCTCTGGCAGCAAAAGTGTGCACTGTTTAATATGTACTCCTGGCTCCTGCTATAACCTATAACTGCTCCCCAGTCTCCCCCACAATTAAGTTGTGTGAGCACAGTCAGATATTAATGACGGACCTGCTGGACACTGTCTGTCAGCAGAATGAATTTTTTAAAGAAGAAAAAAACACCACACAAGTCACACGAGTCCACGACGAGTGTACTTTTTCAGGCAGACAATCAATAAATATAGTACTATAGTACTGGTGGTCAGTGTGGTCAGGTCACTGGTCACAGTGGTCAGTCACACTGGCAGTGGCACTAGTCTCTCTCTGGCAGCAAAAGTGTGCACTGTTTAATATGTACTCCTGGCTCCTGCTATAACCTATAACTGCTCCCCAGTCTCCCCCACAATTAAGCTGTGTATCGTTTTTTTCAGGCAGAGAACAAGAACAGAACGGATTATTATTTAAATATTAATAAATTATAAAACTGCACTGGTGGTCAGGTCACTGGTCATCAGTCACTAGTAGTATAATATAATAACTCCTCCTAAGCTCCAGTAAGTATAGTAATGAACGTGTCTCACTCTCACTCTCCTATTTTAATTTCTAAACGGAGAGGACGCCAGCTACGTCCTCTCCCTATCAATCTCAATGCACGTGTGAAAATGGCGGCGACGCGCGGCTCCTTATATAGAATCCGAGTCTCGCGATAGAATCCGAGCCTCGCGAGAATCCGACAGTGTGATGATGATGTTCGTGCGCGCTCGGGTTAACCGAGCAAGGCGGGAAGATCCGAGTCGCTCGGCCCCGTGTAAAAAAAACTGAAGTTCGGGCGGGTTCGGATTCAGAGGAACCGAACCCGCTCATCTCTAGTCTATATCTCAAAACTACTGTTTAGTAAATGTTAGCAATTAGTCATTATAACCACTGTCAATCCGTTCGATTTGTGGCAGGTTCATAAACACAATGAGCCACTTAGTACATTTAGCCCTTAATGTTAATATTAAAACTGGATTCTGTGTGGACCTAAACATGTAAAAGTTCAAAATAATAAGAAAAACAGAACAGTAACATTAACAAGATAACTTTTTTGTAACATTTATATATTATATAATATACTTATATGTAAAAGTATAAGCCCCTGTTTTTATACTCTTCCCTTTAAAATATTTCTAAAATATACCTACCCATTATACTGTACTTCATATTTTAATACAAAATCATTAGAATTTAAACCGAATTTCACTTCAAGAATTGATTGAATGCTAACAGCTTTTTGCAGGGATAGACAAACTAAGGGGTTAATTCAGGTTTGTTAGCAAACCAAAAAAGTACATTAATGGGCAAATCCATGTTGCACTGCAGGTGGGTGCAGAGAGATTTCGATTTGGGTGGGGTGTGTTCAAACTGAAATCTAAATTGCAGTGTAATAATAAAGCAGACAGTATTTACTCTGCACAGAAACAATATAACCCATCCAATTCTAACTCTCTCTGCACATGTTATTTCTGCCCCACCTGCAGGGCGCATGGTTTTGCCCATTAGTGTACTTTTTTGGTTTGCTTACAAACCAGAATAACCCCCTAAATCAGAAATTTAACATTTCCCATTAATGTATTATCGTAACATATTAATGTACACTTCCTGAGGCTGAAACAAATAAAAATCAGTGTTTTGCTGTGTATTCTTAATGTGAAAATGAGGAACTGGATTCTGTTTGATATTTGGTTAAAATTTTTATCTGAAGATTCAGTATTCACTCAAATCCTAAAATGTTGATTAGTTGCATCCTAATAAAATATTGCTTTGCTGTAAAATACATACTGTACGCATCATATTAACACACGTGATATTTTCTGCTTGACATTTTAAATTAAAATAAAAGATCCTTCTAAAAGGCAAAAGATAAGTAAAATAAATAAGTGGTCTACACACCTTTGTTGCATGCATACATTGACTACTTTGGAGTGCAGCATTGCTAATCTTCTGTCAGACAAGTGACTGTGTAAGAAAGAATATATAAAGGTATGGAGACCATTGGGACAAAACCAATATGTTACCTCAGTGGAATTAGTCTCAGAATGATTCAGATTAGTATATTAACACAATTAGTAAAAATGTGTTTAGTTTATTTATTTATTTATTGACATTTAAAAGGTAGAAATAACAAAACATATTTACAGAAATTTCATAAAAATGGTCAGGTAGCAAAAATGCATGGAATTTACAGGTTTTAATACATTTTTCAGTTTCCAGTTGGCACAGTGTTGTAAAATTTACCAAAGTTGACAACTATTGCTGCATAGGCCGGGATGTAATGGGAGCCAATAATGCTGGCCAGGAGATGATCACACTACATCGGACATTACAAATGTGCGTCTATTCCCCGGAACTTTGGCAATGTAATGGCATGCGTCTATTTCTGATCTTCAGCATCTCGGATCCGAGGTGTCGCGGTATTTAGACTAGAAAACATCTGATATTTATGGATTAACCGAAAAACATCTGTAAGGGTGGTGGTGCAGGTGGAGCGCCTGCTGCCGTGCAGGCATGAGTCGCTCCTTACCTCAAACCGCCCTTCTCGACTTCCGGACTCAGAACTTCTTTCCTCACGGGAATCTTTCCTGGGACCATAATGCAGCGATCCGACCTTGTGATCCGGACCAACTAGGGGAAGAGAAATACTAATCACCGAGTATCCCTCTTTCCATAGGTAGGAAAAAGGACATGGCGGGGATGGCGGCGACCTTCACTGGTTAGGTGAAAATCATCACTGGCCCTGGGGCCTCAACCACCCAATTGTCACCTATTTGCACTTGCGCACCAGGTGAACGCAAAACTCACTAGGCCTAGTGAGGTCTCGCAAACCGGCGCTCAGAGGGGAATACTCACACAGCCATTCTTGTCACCTTGCCTGTCGCGGGTCTCTGCTCCTGGAGAGAAATGGACAGCAGCCTCCCTACAAACTAGCAAATAGGCTAACCAACTAAACTGGCCTATTTTACAATATAACTCGGGTAAACGGCTGCACCTGTCTTCAGCTAGCAGAACATGCACATTTAAGGAGACAACAGTAGTGACATACCTTTAAACTGGTTGGATGAAGGATCCAGCTGGTCATACCAGCTAACCACCACCTACACTATGACACCAGGCGCATGCACAAAATAGGCTTCCTGTCGCGAACAGCCGTCCACTTCAGGTTTACAGGATGGTAGGGGTGGGACGGTCATTCCACAACCTTCCCTATCCCAAACGGAGCACGTGAGGGCCAGTCAGCCCTTCACACCCAACCAGCACCCGGCCTTAAGTGAGCTACCGTACAGCCCACTCACTGCGGGGACTGAGCTGGAGGGGCTCTGTCCTATAGGTCCATTCCCAGGGTCAAATTATGCACACCAGAGCAGGGTGAGTTTGGCCCTGCCCTGTATTGAAGCCCACAGGCCTGGTGCCTGCCCAATAATAGAAAGGCAATCTTGGCCTAATGCCAAGATTACTCATTCAGCTCTAGCCCCTTTTTGCTCCTAACCACCCCTCAGGCCTAATGCCTGTGTGTGCCCACAGGCCTAGTGCCTGCCTAACAATGAGAGTGTAATCTTGTCCTAATGCCAAGATTACTTATTCAACTTTGGCCTCCCTTATGCTCCCAACTGTGCCACAGGCCTAATGCCTGAACTATACCCACAGGCCTTGTGCTTGCTTAACAAGGAAAATGGCAATCTTGGCCTAATGCCAAGATTACCAATTACGATATAGTGGGCCCCCTGACTCCCAACTACCACTCAGGCCTATTGCCTGTTTGTGCCCACAGGCCTAATGCCTGACAACCTGGTGGTCTAGGGGGATTTAGAGGTAGGTGGTGGCGGCCCAAGGGCCCTTACCCGGACCATTGGAAGAGGCTGCAGCAGGGAGCTTCATTAGCTCTTTTGCATTCCACACGCTGCAGCATACTCCGCTGGTTTCTTCCCGCTGGGGGCTTTTCCACTGCCGCTGGGTCCTCCTCTCTGGCAGCCGCTGGATCTCCTCTGGCCACTGCTGGGTCTTCTCCGGCCGCCGCTGGATCTTCTTTTCCTGTCGGTGGTTCTTCGTCCTCTTCTGGAGCTCTTCACAGCTCCTACTCTGGCGCTGGACTGAGCTCTTCCACCGCTCAGCGCCTAATATAAGACGCTGGGAGGAGGCGGAGAGATGATGTAGTGGTCCGCCATGATGAGCGCTGATTGGCCCGCTGTGGCGGCTCCCTATTGGGCGCCAACCGAAGAGCCGGGATTGGCTCACGACTGGCGCCAAGTTCAAATCCCAGGTCACTGACTGGAGGAACCAGGATCCTTGTGGATCCAAGTTCCTCCATGGTCACACCCCATCGCCATCCCACCGCCTGCTGCACCCCGATGCTGGGACCAGCTGTCTGCCTCACATTTACCCATTTGTCCTTTGTAGTCCCTACAAAGGAAGGCTGTGACAAGATAAAATCTGGGTCAGCATACCAAGGACCAGGCACACTGCGGCTGGAGCGCTGGGACTGTCTAGGCAAAGGAGATACCGCGGGACTGGGAACCCCAATATCCTGGAACATGTTATCGTGAGGCTGAACTACCAGCACCCACCAATCTTTGTCCAGGCTAACTGCCCTGGGAGATGGTGATAGTGCCGTCTCTTCAGCAGGCGATTGAGCAGCACCAAGACCGGAGGCATCTTCCCTCTCCACGGCCTCAGGAAACAAACAAGGATGTAAGATGTCCCGATGAAGGGTCCTCAATAGACCGGTCCCATCCATTGCTTCCACCTGGTAATCCAGGCCCTCTTCTGTGAGGCGCCTTCGGACAATATAGGGCATTACCTCCCACCTTTCTGTCAGTTTTCTGCCGGGCCGTGTCATGCGGACCAGTACCCGCTGTCCTACATCAAAAGGCACAGCTCCTTGAGTTCTATTGGGCACATGAGTATGGTCGGCTATCATCCTCCGAGTCACGTCGTAAGCCACTTCTAAGCACTGCTGATGTTCTGCGACCCAGTCTACTGGCAATGAACCCCCTTCTTCACAAAGTTCGAGTAAGTGCAGGTCCTGCACTTCATGCCCTGGGTGACCAAACAGCAAAAAGAAGGGGGAGTAACCGGTGGTGCTGTGAACCCTGACAATATGGAAGAGAAGAAGACTCTTTTGTGGGCGCACTCTTTACTTTACATAAATATAGAAAATAGTGAGCACTTGCCACTATCACTCTACTATCATATAATTTATATACTAGACAGACTTTGTGCTAATAGGTACTTGCCTGCCTTATATAAATAACTGCCATATTAATGTATTATGTTATAATGCTGCATTTTTCATTTTTCTGCATGTGATATTACTGGCAGTGGTCCAATCTAAAAACCTTGATAGATCCCCCCTAGTCTGGACATATCATTGCTATTTAGTTACAACTTCACTTCTATATAGTTATATCCTTTTGGGGCATTGAGAACCTGCAGTGGAAACTTTTGTAACAGCTACACTCTAGATGCAATTCAGCTACAACCTCATTGCTACTTTTAAGTACCGATAAATCATATTGGATACTTTTCCATAGCTGGTACTCTGTTATTAATTTTTTCTCCTTATCTTTGCTTTGGCATTTCAGGCACCCTGTGTTTAGGCAACATTTTCCAATGATAATGTAATTATTCCAGTTCATTTTACTATTGCCGCATCTGGATTTAAACCCCATTATACCTTTTTACTATCTACTTATTTTTCTTTCAATCTTTATTTTCGTGGACTCTCACCAGTGATTCAGGGTTGAGTCCCTGTCTAACATTGGCAGCAGATCCATCTAATTTCTTCTATGTCTGGTATCTGTCCTGAATAACTTTGTAAATTCGTGAACTCTCATCAGTGATTCCAGAGCTCCGTAATATTGGTCATTTCCTCTACTATCATACCACACTGGAGACGCCCGAAACCGTCCGATCTCGGAAGCTAATCAGTGTTGGGCTGGGTTAGTACTCAAGTGGGTGACCATTGAGGAATACCCAGTGCAGTAGAGCTCTTTGATTGAGCCCATATAGTGTCTAACACTGACAGCAGATTCACACTGCTCTCCAATTTCCACTCTTTGCCTGTCCCCCTGCCGCCCCCTCCGCTCTTATCTTCTCTGGCAGGAGACCAGACAGTGGCATACTATTCTTAAGCACTACCAGTATCCAGACTATATTACAGGGGAATGCATAACAGTAATTGGCTTATTAGCACAATATACCACTGAATATATAACGTCCAGAATTTCCTTCCATCAGCCAAAATCCAGTTTCTTTCATATCAGCACATGGTGCTATTTCAAATATTTGGTTAATTATTTGACCACCTTTATTTTCTTGATGAACCACTAATTGTCTTAATTGTGTAGAAATTATTTTGTTGAATTATTAAAATTTGTATTTTTATCTACTTTGACTATTTTCTATATTTATGTAAAGTAAAGAGTGCGCCCACAAAAGAGTCTTCTTCTCTTCCATATTGTCTACGTTCCCCTACTGACTCAGGGTGCACCACCAAATAATATCAGAATTAGAAAACAGCGTTTTCTTGTAATTACCTGATTTTGGTTTAGAAAATTAACTTTCTATACTCAATATCTCCTGTGCGGTATTCCCTCCCCTCATGTTGTTAGGGTCTCCTGCCCTGTGCTGCCACGTCGTCATGGCAACCGGGAGACAAGTGCTAGTGGAGTAACCTGAGCGCAGCTGATACTCCGGTTCGGGTCTTTTGCTGTGCAGTGGTTATAGGCTCTGTGCACGGCAGGGGATCCGGTGCTGGTTTTTGTGCTCACAGTCTGTGAGGTCTGAGTGGGGCGTGGACAGCACCTGCTTTATAAGGCCTCTTTTCAGGGTAAGCAGATGCTGCTGAATCTTTGTTGGTTAGTCAGTTCATGAAAGTTAGCCAGTACTGTGTAGCTTTGTATTTGTTTGTTGCTTACTGCAAATAGGCCTGGGGATTTGGTATTACACTCTGCCAATCCAGACCTAGCAGTAAGACTGGAGTCAGTCGTTTAGCTTGCTGGGGTTCTGTTACCACTCTGTGAACTTAGCAAGTTTGCGGCTGTATTCTAAGACTTGCCTGTCTAATCCTGTCTCACTGTGCTAGGTGTCAGGGGTCAGTTTAGTGGCAGTAAGCTAAAACCTGTGCACTGCAAGTGAGAAATAGGATTGTGGAGACTCTCCTTGTGTCTATCATTCCATCTCTGACCAAGGAGTTTACTGCCACACCCGTTGGTAACCCTTTAGGGTTTTGCTGTTGCCCTTAGCAACAGCATTTCGGGTTCTCTATGTATTAAAACACAACATCTTGCTTTTTCCATCTGTGCAGTTCTAATACAAAGGAGATACCCAGTTCCTTAGCCTCTGGGCTTCTCTGTTCACTTTGTGTGTATTTTGTTACCCTATTACCTTCTGTGTACGTTATGTCATATTCCCCAGTTTGTCTGTGAGTCCATTTGTTTTGCATAACAGTTCAAACACCAGTACATTCCTGCAGACACTGGAGTGCATAACAGTTCTGACACCAGTACTTTCCTGCAGGCACTGGTGTGCATAACATATTCAGCAGCCTAATACTCCTGTTGAAATTTTGTGGGAATATGGAGCATACCCCTCAAAATACGTTGCAACAGGTGGTCGATCAGGTGCAGGTCCTGACTCGACAATTTAATGATTTGTCCATTAAAATGCACACCTCCCAGGCTGCTGGTGGAGCTCCCGCAGCAGCAGCACCTGCAGGGGTTAAGGAGCCGAAAGTAAATTTCCCGGATCGTTTTTCTGGAGATCGCTCGCAGTTCTTTTGTTTCAAGGAGAGCTGCAAGCTATACTTCCGGCTTAGGCCTCAGTCTTCTGGGTCGGAGATTCAGCGGGTGGGCATAGTGATTTCCTTGCTACAAGGAGACCCACAGGTCTGGGCATATGGGTTGCAGCCTGACTGTCCGTCGCTTAAAAGTGTTGATGCTTTTTTTACGGCACTGGGCATGTTGTATGATGACCCTGACAAGACGGCCTCAGCCGAGGCTCAGATTTCGATCCTTAAGCAAGGGCGAAGGCCAGTTGAGGTTTACTGTACGGAGTTTCGGAGGTTGGCCCATGATACCCAGTGGAATGACCCAGCCCTGAGACACCAGTACCGAAGAGGTCTTTCTAACCAGATAAAGGACCAACTGGTACAATATCCCTTGCCTGATAGCTTGGATCAGCTCATGCAGTTATCCATCCGGGTGGATAGACGGCTGAGAGAGCGTAGGCTTGAAAGGGAGACTGAGATTTCCTTCCTTCCCAAGGGAACCTCAGACTCTGAGGAATTTTCTGAGGAGCCTATGCAGATTGGGGCTACCCGCCTCTCCTCGCGTGAGAAGACGCGGAGGAGACAGCAGGGGTTGTGTTTGTACTGTGGGAATAAAGGTCATGTGGTAGTATCATGCCCAGAAAAGCCGGAAAACTTCAGGGCCTGAGGGTGATGGGAAATATCCTGTCAGGCCAGAAGTCAGAATTTCCCAAGAAGACTTTTATCATTCCGGTGACCTTGAAGATCCTCGGTCAAACTGTCAAGACTGAGGCCTTTGTGGACAGTGGGGCCGACGGGGTTTTTATGGACCGCCAATTCGCCCTGAAACACTCTGTTCCCTTAGTACCCTTGGCATCGGAAATTGAGATTTGTGGGTTAAACGGGGAACCATTATCCCAAGGTAAAATTACCTCTTGCACTAGCCAGATTTCTTTGTTTATTGGAGCCACACACTCTGAAAAATTGTCCTTTTATGTGACTGTCTGTACTTTTGCCCCATTGGTGTTGGGGTTACCCTGGTTAAGGGCCCACAATCCTCAATTTGACTGGGTCTCTAGGGAGATTCTTAGTTGGGGTACTGATTGTTTCAGGAGTTGCTTGAGCCTTCCAGTCAGGCTCTCGCAGCTAAGTTTGCCAGGATTGCCAGGGTGTTATGCAGATTTTGCGGACGTGTTCTCCAAAAAAGTTGCAGAGGTACTACCTCCCCATCGCCCCTATGACTGTGCCATTGATTTGTTGCCAAATGCTAAGCTTCCCAAGAGCAGGTTGTACTCCCTGTCACGTCCTGAGACTCAGGCTATGGCAGAGTACATTCAGGAGAACTTGGCTAAGGGATTTATCAGACCTTCACAGTCTCCAGTTGGGTCGGGGTTCTTCTTCGTGGGTAAAAAGGACGGTTCGTTGCGACCCTGCATCGACTTCAGGGAATTGAACCGTATCACGATTAAAAACTCATACCCACTGCCTCTCATTTCGGTCTTGTTTGACCAGCTTCGTACTGCCACCATTTTTTCTAAGATTGACCTACGCGGTGCGTACAATCTAATCCGAATAAGAGAGGGGGATGAATGGAAGACTGCCTTTAATACCCACTCAGGGCATTATGAATATTTGGTGATGCCTTTTGGGCTCTGTAATGCCCCGGCAGTCTTCCAGGATTTCATGAATGATGTGCTCAGGGAATATTTGGATAGATTCTTAGTTGTATACTTAGATGACATCCTAATCTTCTCCCATTCCCTGGAGGAACATCGGAAGCATGTACGCTTAGTCCTCCAGAAACTCAGAGACCACCGGCTTGGGGCGAAGCTGGAGAAGTGCGAATTTGAAGTTCAGCAAATCGCATTTCTAGGATATATTATCTCCCCAGAAGGTTTCCAAATGGAGGGTTCCAAGGTACAGGCAGTCCTGGATTGGGTGCAGCCCACTAGTTTGAAGGCGCTTCAGCGTTTCCTGGGCTTTGCGAATTTTTATAGACGATTTATCGCTGGATTTTCGTCTATAGTGGCGCCCTTGGTGGCACTCACTAAAAAAGGGGCGGATGTTGCTCACTGGTCTTGTGAGGCTAAAGCGGCTTTTGCCCGTCTCAAAAGTGCATTTGTTTCGGCCAAGGTGCTGCGACACCCAGATCCAGAGCGTCCTTTTGTGGTGGAGGTGGATGCCTCTGAGATGGGTATTGGGGCAGTGCTTTCTCAGATGGGAGTGTCTGATAATCGCCTTCATCCCTGTGCTTACTTTTCCCGTAAATTTTCGCCTGCCGAGATGAATTATGACGTGGGTAACCGGGAATTGTTGGCTATTAAGGATGCACTCGAGGAGTGGAGACACTGGCTTGAGGGGGCTAAGTTTGTGGTCTCAATTCTCACTGACCATAAGAATCTGGCATATTTAGAGTCAGCGAAGCGTCTCAATGCCAGGCAGGCACGATGGGCTTTGTTTTTTGCTCGCTTTAATTTTTTGATAACATATCGCCCTGGGTCAAAAAACATCAAGGCTGATGCGCTCTCGCGGAGTTTTGCTCCAATCCAGGAGACCACCGAGGAGCCGTTGCCCATTGTTTCCCCATCATGTATTAAAGTGGGCATTACCCAGGACCTCTTATCATTAGTCCTTAGAGCACAGGAGCAGGCTCCTCCAGACCTTCCGGTAGGTCTTTTGTTTGTGCCTCCTAGGTTAAGACAGCGAGTGTTCCTGGAATTCCATGCCAAGAAGTTGGCAGGTCACCCGGGTATTGCCAGAACTCGGGAGTTGCTATCTAGGGCGGTGTGGTGGCCCTCGGTGGCTAAGGATGTGTATCAGTGGGTTCGGGCATGTGACATCTGTGCCCGAAATAAGACTCCTAGAGGGGTTCCTGTTGGCCCATTACATCCACTCTCTATCCCATCTAAGCCATGGACCCACATTTCAATGGATTTTGTGGTGGACTTGCCCAAATCCTCGGGGATGACAGCCATCTGGGTTGTCGTTGACAGGTTTTCGAAGATGGCGCACTTCGTTCCACTGGTTGGGCTGCCATCAGCCAGACGCCTGTCTGAATTATTTATGCTGCATGTTGTGCGTCTCCACGGGTTGCCACTTGATGTGGTCTCTGACCGCGGATCCCAGTTTGTGGCCAAATTCTGGAGGGCATTTTGTTCCGATCTCCAGATTTCTGTCAGCTTGTCGTCAGGCTACCATCCGCAGTCTAATGGGCAGACTGAAAGGGTGAACCAGTCCTTGGAGCAGTTCCTCAGGTGTTATGTCTCCAAGTGTCAGACTGACTGGGTTGCTCATCTGTCCATGGCGGAGTTTGCCTATAACAACGCGGCTCACTCTGCTACAGGGATCTCTCCCTTCCTTTGTGTGTATGGGCATCATCCTAAGGCCAATTCTTTTGACCCCCTGGACTCCACGCCTGGTGGTTCCTCTGTGGTTTCGGTCCTTAGAGGTATTTGGCGGAAAGTGAAGAAAGCCCTTGTGTCTGTGTCATTAGTGACCAAAAGGGTTTTTGATAAGCGGAAAAGACCCTGCAGCTTCAAATTAGGAGACTTCGTCTGGTTGTCTACCAAGAATTTGAAGTTGAGACAGCCATCTCATAAGTTAGGGCCCCGGTTCATCGGCCCTTATAAGATCACCAGGGTTATCAATCCGGTGGCATTTCAGTTAGATCTGCCCCGTTCTTTGGGTATCAATAAAACATTTCATTGTTCCCTTTTAAAACGGGCGATTAGTAATCCTTCTTCCAGTGGAAGACCTTCCCCTCTTCTGATACGTGGCCAGAGGGAGTTTGTTGTTGAAAGGATTCTTGACTCCAAGGTGGTTCGGGGTCGGCTGTCATTTTTGGTGCACTGGAAGGGGTATGGCCCGGAGGAGCGGTCGTGGGTGCGCAGTTGTGATCTTCATGCCCCCAGACTGATACGCTCTTTCTTCTCGCAGTTCCCCGATAAACCCGGTGGTAGGGGTTCTTTGACCCCTCGTCAGAGGGGGGGTACTGTTAGGGTCTCCTGCCCTATGCTGCCACGTCGTCATGGCAACCGGGAGACAAGTGCTAGTGGAGTAACCTGAGCGCAGCTGATACTCCGGTTCGGGTCTTTTGCTGTGCAGTGGTTATAGGCTCTGTGCGCGGCAGGGGATCCGGTGCTGGTTTTTGTGCTCACAGTCTGTGAGGTCTGAGTGGGGCGTGGACAGCACCTGCTTTATAAGGCCTCTTTTCAGGGTAAGCAGATGCTGCTGAATCTTTGTTGGTTAGTCAGTTCATGAAAGTTAGCCAGTACTGTGTAGCTTTGTATTTGTTTGTTGCTTACTGCAAATAGGCCTGGGGATTTGGTATTACACTCTGCCAATCCAGACCTAGCAGTAAGACTGGAGTCAGTCGTTTAGCTTGCTGGGGTTCTGTTACCACTCTGTGAACTTAGCAAGTTTGCGGCTGTATTCTAAGACTTGCCTGTCTAATCCTGTCTCACTGTGCTAGGTGTCAGGGGTCAGTTTAGTGGCAGTAAGCTAAAACCTGTGCACTGCAAGTGAGAAATAGGATTGTGGAGACTCTCCTTGTGTCTATCATTCCATCTCTGACCAAGGAGTTTACTGCCACACCCGTTGGTAACCCTTTAGGGTTTTGCTGTTGCCCTTAGCAACAGCATTTCGGGTTCTCTATGTATTAAAACACAACATCTTGCTTTTTCCATCTGTGCAGTTCTAATACAAAGGAGATACCCAGTTCCTTAGCTTCTGGGCTTCTCTGTTCACTTTGTGTGTATTTTGTTACCCTATTACCTTCTGTGTACGTTATGTCATATTCCCCAGTTTGTCTGTGAGTCCATTTGTTTTGCATAACAGTTCAAACTCCAGTACATTCCTGCAGACACTGGAGTGCATAACAGTTCTGACACCAGTACTTTCCTGCAGGCACTGGTGTGCATAACACATGTTAAGTGCTGTGAACCCTGTTGTTATAGTTCCACACCAGCTCTGCCACATGTTCTGGCCACCTCCATATCTTGGTGTCTTCCAAGGTCCGCAGCATCTGGAACAAGGTCCGATTGAAGTGTTTGCAGGCGCCATTCCCCTGTGGGTGGTACGGAGTGGTCCGGGACTTCTGCATCCCATATAGTCGACAAAGTTGCTCCATCAGTCTCCCTTGAAAGCAAGCCCCTTGGTCTGAATGTATTCTTTCGGGGCACCCAAACTGCCGGATGAAATGCTCGACAATGGCCTTGCTAGCGGACTCTGCAGTCTGATCTCTGTAGGGACCACAACCGTGACCAAAGCATATTGATGGCCACTAGCGGATTCCCCAATAAGAACATAATCAATCATGAACAGCTCCAGGGGACGACTCATCCAAATGGGCTGTACTGGTGCATGCTGTTCATGCGGCTTGAATACTCCACATCTCCGACACTCCCGGCACACTCTTTCCACCAAGGTCAATAGCTGAGGGGCAAAGAACTGACACTGTAGCCACTGGAAAGTTTTTGCTGATCCTAAATGTGCTCCGCTATCACGCACTTTGGTCACCAAAGTTTGGAGCACCGCTTCTGGCACCACAATCTGTTCCACCATACTGAGCTCGTGGTGTAGATACACCTGCTGATGCAGTGTTCTGGAGCAGACCATTAGCCGGTCCCAACTCCTCAGGACTTTCCGACAATAGAGGGTCAGCCGACTCCTCTCCCACTGGCTAGGCCAGTGTCCTTTTTGCTTCCACCGCTGGATGGCACTAAGTCCCAGATCACTCTCCTGTAATGACGCCCATTCTTGTTACATGCTCCGGAGCAGAGTGGCACATTCATATACTTGTTGCTTTTTCGTGGTTATGGGACATCTAATTCTGGTCAAATCCGGGACCTCTGTACTCTCGTCTTCTTCATCGAGGCGGGTGTACAGGAAATTGCGACAATGCATCTGCATACCCTTACTCTTCCCTGGCTGATAGTGGATTTTATAACTGAATTTTGCCAACAGGGCTACCCAACGCTGCTCCAATGCACCCAGTTTTGCAGTTTTCAAGTAGGCCAGGGGATTGTTATCCATGTAGATATCCACATGAGTAGCCGTCAGATATTCGTCAAACTTCTCAGTCACTGCCCTGACTACAGCCAACAGTTCCAACCTGTAGGAACTGTAGTTATCCGGGTTCCTCTCTGTTTCCCTCAAACTCCGGCTACAATAGGCAATTACTCGTTCTTGGCTGTCTTGTACTTGTGAAAGTACTGCCCCTAACCCCTGTAGGCTGCCATTGGTACAGAGCAGAAAAGGTTTTTCAAAATCAGCATATCCCAGAACCGGAGCCTCGGTGAGCATTGTTTTCAGGTTTCAGAATGCCTTCTCTTGTGCCTCATCCCAGGCTATTGCCTGCAATTTTTGGTAGTGGGCACTCCTCGGAGCAGAGCATGCGATGGTTCAGCAATTTTGGCGAAATCTTTGATAAACCGTCGATAGTACCCGACCAATCCTAGGAAAGCACGCAGTTCGGTGATAGTAGTGGACGTCTTCCTCTCCTGGACTGCTGAAACCTTGCCAGGTGTAAGGCAGACTCCCTCTCTGGATACAACATGACCCAAATACTCCAAGCTTGATTTCAGAAGATGACACTTATGGGGCTTAAGCTTGAGCCCATACTTCTACAGACGCTGTAACACCAAATCGAGGCACGTCAGATGCTTTTCTAGAGTGGAGGCAAACACGATAATATCATCCAGATATATCAGAAGAGCTTCGAAATTCAAGACCCCTAAACACCTCTCCATCATCTGCTGGAATGAAGCTGGGGCATTAGTGAGTCCAAAAGGCATGCGCAAAAACTCAAACAACCCTATCGGAGTTGTGAAGGCAGTCTTTTCTTGATTCTGCGTGCAACCGACACTTGCCAATATCCACTGGACAAGTCCAGGGTGGGAAAATACCAAGCATCCCCCAGGGCTGCCAAGGACTCCTCTATCCTAGGCAATGGATAGGCATCTCTAACGGTACAGCTGTTTAACCGCCGGTAGTCCACACAGAACCGGATGGAACCATCCTTCTTCAGTACCAACACAATGGGAGCAGCCCATGGGCTTTTACTCTCACGAGTGACCTGATTGTCCAACATCTGCCGCAACATCTTCTTCACCTCTTGATTGAGCTTGGGAGGGATAGGCCAATATCTCTCACGAATAGGGAGACTCTCCCCAGTGCGAATCTCATGCTGCAAATCTTCAGTATACCAGAAGTCCTCCTCATGGCGGGAGAACACCTTCCGTCATTCCCATAGCATCTGCTCCAATTTCTGCACCATAACGGTGTTACACTCGTCCAAACAGACATCCATCTGTTCTTGTATAACATGGCCGCACCAATCTGCACTGGGTTCTTCATCCTTATCCAGGCTCACCGCCATTGACCATGATCCTTGTTCTTCAGCACGCAGTAAGACCTGCCGACCCCCCCAAACACTATCTCTAGAGACAGCCGTTACATTAGCAATGGTTGCTCCTGCAGGAATTCTCTTTGTCTCGTCCAGTAGATTACAAAGCCGAACCAACACTTTGCCATCTCTCACTACTGCCAGGGTCCGGGCTAGGATAATCCCTCAGTCTATCCCTAGGAATCCATTGGGTTCCACCATCACCTTGAACCCATCCAGACGCTGGTGGGTATGCACCTCAAGGGGAAGAATTATCTCCTGGCGGGGAGGTAACTCTATCTGTTGCCAATGACTGGTCCGAATCGACCCCAGGGACTCTTCCAAATTTCCAGCCTCAGATATCCACCCCACCTATTGAAATGCCTGTTGCACCGGGAGTTGTACACCCAATTCTTTCCAATACTGCGGACCACTTTCCTGGAACAAAATCTGATTGAGGTCCTGTAGGATGTTCATGCCGACAATTTACCGGCCCATGACTCAAACCCGAGCTTCCCACGACCAGGATTCCTTTCTTTCCTACTTCTCATCCACAGATCGTGACCTCCATCCATACCACTCTGACAACTGGAATAGGAAGATTATTGGCAGCCATAAGAGTAACCCAACTTTCCAACACAGAATCCTTCAGATGCGAATAGTGCTTCAGGAAACAAGAATCCTTCAGATGCGAATAGTGCTTCAGGAAACAAGCCTCAGACATGGTGGTGACCTGCGAGCCAGTATCCAACAGGCACTTCTGCTCTTTTCCCCCAAGACATCCAACCACAATGGGACACTCACCCACTATATCAGCTGAATCCACTATATCTGTACCCCCTCCGCTCATCTCCCTCGGGCGTGGTCCCGTCACCACGAGGGATTCTAGTTTAACGAAGAGTCCTGCCTTGGCTTGGTACATTCCTGGGCAATATGTCCAAACCGGTTACAGCGATAGCAATGGGGTCCCCTACCTTCTCTAGGACGAGTGCCTCTGATGTTGGTTTGTGGTTCCCTTGGCATCCTACGCGGTGCCCGATCTTCGGACCCCCCATGGCCCCTCTGTCTATGAACCTCATCCTGCAACTGGGAGATCTCCTCTTTCATTTCTAGAGTGACTTTTGAGAATGCCGCCTTAAGATTTAGGATACAGGCTCCCCAGGGATTTGGTTCTCTGCTGGCCACAGGGGCCGACACCGGTGATAACCATTGTGGGGCCATGGCATAAGGTCCAAAATTGGCGTCACGATCCCTAGCGACAGCCTCTACTTGAACTTGATGGAAGGTCATTTTCTTGTCGTTGGCAATCTTGTCCAACAGGATCTGTGGAATGGGGATACTCCTTAGGTCCAGAGCAATCTGATCCCTCAGCATCATGCTCAGGTTAACCAGTGACCCCAGACCTTCAGGGTCGCACTGACAGATCTCTCCTAACATCTCTTGAAGCGCATTTGCAAACTGGGGTATAGACTCATCCTCTCTCTGAAATCGGTTGAACAACCACTGACACAGGGTCCCAGCAGATGAGGTGTTGCCATAGGCACTATTGAGGATCGTGAGTACCTCATCTAACGTTTTCCTCTCTTCTTCTGGAACAAGGATAATGGACTGCCAGGCTTCTCCATCCAGTGTATTCAATGCCAATTGCAGCTGCATTTCGGAGGGTACCCCAGACAGCTGGATGATTCCGTCAAGCCTCATCTTCCATTCTTACAGTGGCATGTTCCGTACATCATACTGAGGGGTATGCGTCAATGCTGGTCCAAAATTGAATTTCCTCCCCGGTTTCGGGGAAGCATCGTTTTCCATGTCTGACATCCTGATGACTATGCCAAATGTATGGGTGGTGGTGCAGGTGTAGCGCCTGCTGATGTGCAGGCATGATTCGCTCATTACCTCAAACCACCCTTCTCGACCTCCGGACACAGAACTTCTTTCCTCATGAGAATCTTTCCTGGGACCTTACCGCAGCAATCCGACCTTGTGATCCGGACCAACTAGGGGAAGAGAAACACTAATCACCGAGTATACCTCTTTCCATAGGTAGGAAAAAGGACATGGTGGGGGTGGCAGTGACCTTCACCGGTTAATGTGAAAATCATCACTGGCCCTGGGGCCTCAGCCACCCAATTGTCACCTATTGGCACTTTCACACCAGGTGATGGCGAACCTCACTAGGCCTAGTGGGGTCTCGCAAACCGGCGCTCAACGTGGACCAACACGTGAACTCAGAGGGGAATACTCACACAGCCACTCTTGTCACCTTGCCTGTCGCGGGTCTCTGCTTCTGGAGAGAAATGGACAGCAGCCTCCCTACAAACTAGCAAATAGGCTAACCAACTAAACTGGCCTATTTTACTATAAACTCTAAACAAATATAATTTGGATAAACGGCTGCACCTGTCTTCAGCTAGCAGAACATGCACATTCAAGGAGACAACAGTAGTGACATAAAACAGTGTGAGTTACCTTTAAACTGGTTGGATGAAGGATCCAGCTGGTCGTACCGGCTAATCACCTCCTACACTATGACCTCAGGCGTGTGCACAAAGTAGGCTTCCTGTCATGAACAGCCATCCACTTCAGGTTTACAGGATGGTAGGGGTGTGGGACCGTCTCTCCACAACCTTCCCTATCCCAAATGGAGCACGTGAGAGCCGGTCAGCCCTTCACACTCAACCAGCACCTGGCCTTAAGTGAGCTACTGTACAGCCCACTCACTGCAGGGACTAAGCTGGAGGGGCTCTGTCCTATAGGTCCGTTCCCAGGGTAAAAATTATGCACACCAGAGCAGGGTGAGTTTGGCCCTGCCCTGTATTGAAGCCCACAGGCTTGGTGCCTGCCCAATAATAGAAAGGCAATCTTGGCCTAATGCCAAGATTACTCATTCAGCTCTAGCCCCTTTTTGCTCCTAACCACCCCTCAGGCCTAATGCCTGTGTGTGCCCACAGGCCTAGTGCCTGCCTAACAATGAGTGTGTAATCTTGTCCTAATGCCAAGATTACTTATTCGGATTTGGCCCCCCTGATGCTCCTAACTGCTCCACAGGCCTAATGCCTGAACTATACCCACAGGCCTAGTGCCTGCCTAACAAGGAAAATGGCAATCTTGGCCTAATGCCAAGATTACCAATTACGATATAGTGAGGCGCCTGACTCCCAACTACCACTCATGCCTATTTCCTGTTTGTGCCCACAGGCCTAATGCCTGACAACCTGGTGGTCTAGGGGGATTTAGAGGTAGGTGGTGGCGGCCCAAGGGCCCTTACCCGGACCGTTGGAAGAGGCTGCAGCGGGGAACTTCATTAGCTCTTTTGCATTACACATGCTGCAGCACTCTCCACTGGTTTCTGCACGCTGGCGGCACTTCTTCCGCTGCCGCTGGGTCCTCCTCTCCGGCCGCCGCTGGGTCTTCTCCAGCCGCCACTGGGACTTCTTCTCCCACTGGCAGTTTTTCGTCCTCTTCTGGAGCTCTTCACAGCTCCTACTCCGGCGCTGGACTGAGCTCCGCCGCCGCTCAGCACCTAATATAAGACGCTGGGAGGAGGCGGAGTGATGACGCAGTGGGCTCCCATTGGTCCGCCGTGAAGAGCGCTGATTGGGCGCCAATCCATGAGCCGGGATTGGCTTACGACTGGTGCCAAGTTCAAATCCCAGGGCACTGACTGGAGGAACCCGGATCCTTTTGGATCTAAGCTCCTCCATGGTCGCGCCCCATCGCCGTCCCACTGCCTGCCACACCCTGACACTGGGACCCGCCTCACACATCTTAAATGTATATTCATCATTTCTTGACCTACCAGAATGCATTTTTTAAGTTTGGTGGTCCACAGTGTGAGAGAAAGACAACCATTGGCCCCCAAAAGTCGCATGATTGAATCAACACACACCCTTTATTAACCAACTGAGTAGGCATGGCATCCAGGCAACTGGGTAGAGAGAAGAGGAGGAGGCTGGTAGAGGAGGAGGAGGAGCCCATGTCCCAGCAGCAGCAGCCTGTGTTTGACATAGAGGCAGGAGAATGAGGAGGTGCAGAAGACTGCTGTGGAGGACACTAAAGAAGAGGAGGATGAAGAGGCTGGGACATCAGCATATGGCAGAACCAGGGCTGTGCACAGTGTGAGGTATTTATTTGAAGAGAACTGCGCTCTATTCCATGCCATGGTGCAGGTGTATCCACTCCTGCTGGGTGCACAGGCATACAGGACTTCTGCATCCCGGAAGAAGGACATGTGGAGCTCGATCCAGGATGCAGTCAATGTGGTCAGCTACTGCCATCAGGATCTGAAGAATGTGAAGAAAAGATATGGAAACATCAAGAGGGTCCTGAAGGCCAATATAGCTGAGGAGCACCACCAGAGTCTCAGGACAGGAGAAGGACGAGACCAACCAGTCCACTACACAGCCTATGAGCAGGAGTTCAAACAAATCATCCCCCCGGAGGTCCTCTCAGGAGTGCATATAGTGAACACGGATCGCCCAGCATCCCCACCTCATCCTGCTAAGTTAACAGAAACTGTTGTTTATCATAGGAATACCTTTCACACTTAATTAAAGATATTTTTTAAATTGTGGGATGGAGCCTGGACTGCACACCCTAGCTTCTTATAATGGGATGTGCTACCTTGCTGAAACTTAATACTAAAATATAGGAACAAAAGCACAGGTGCACTTTACAACCATTAGAATTATAATAAGCATCATATCCAATGTTTATGGCATATATTGGCCAACATATGAGTTTATATATTCACATTTGCAAAGTGAATGATAGTCTGCATTTGGGGGAGGTATCAGGGGTGATTAGAAAAATGCAGTCATGTCAGGATCATTTTATGGGCATGTCTTTGTGTTCCACTGTGAATTCATATTCATTTGGAATGGCCCGGGCTTCTTAGCTGAGACTCACATTCTGAAACATAGGGTTTCTTAGATGTTTGATGGTGAGTCTCATCCGTGACTGATGTTCCAGCTTTTGTTCATCAGTGGCAGATGTCAGACACTGGAGATGGGCGTCTCTGTGCACAAGACAGTGTCTAAATCATTAGCATATTTTTACAACTCCACTGCATTCAAAATAGTATTTGTGAAAGCAACTGGGTGTACCTCTGAATAAGTCCCCCTTTACATTAGGGAATCCATGTAGGGCTGCAGATGCAGCAGATTTAAAATATGCAGAGACTGCGGTATGTCCAAACATGGGCGGCCAACATTCCGGCTGCCCTTCCGAGAGATGGCAGCCAGCTAGGTACAGCAGGGGATATGGGCGTGACTCAGCATAGGAGGCAGTACAGGAGGTGTGGTGCTTGCGGGCACATCATTATGGTCATGCCCCTGCTATACAATGCTGATATTACAGGCATTGTGTAGCAGGGGTGGAGTAATGATGACGCGTCTTTGGACCCCTTTGATCCACCCACTTGTGCTCTGTAAGTGTGCAGCCGAAGGGGGCTGTGCCATTAAGGGAACTTGCCCACCTTTCCCGGGGGCTGTGAGTGCCATCCAATTTTTGGGAGGCTCCCGGCCATTCCAAGAGGCTAGGCAATTGTGGTCCAAACTCAAATCTAAATTGTTGTGTAAAAATAAAACTGCTCAGTATTTGTGGTCTGCATGTAGTAGAAGCCAGTATTTACCCTGCAGGCAAAAATAATGAATGTATTTTCACCCATTGCATTGTTTTTGCTTACTCCCACCTAAGAAATAGGCCCATTATATTCAGCATAAAAGCTACAAGACCATGTAAGTGACTCTCCACATACTCATATTTAAAAAAAGAACACCTTTATTTTCTCTATTTCCACTACCAACAGACAATGAGCCCTTAACATTGAATGAAAAAAATCCTACACAAGTTATTCAGGAGGGAACCCAATTGCAGACAATGTCTAATAATTAATTAACATTATATTACTAAATAAATAAATAAAAAAATTAAAAACTATACATACCCATTCTGATAATCAGTTAAACTTATCATAAGTTCAACTGACATCAAAATAATACTTCATTAAAATCTTTATTTAAATGACAATTGATTGGTAGTAATTGCTGAAAAATTTCTATAGTCAAATCATCACATAAGAAGGGAGTGCCTCTTGGTTTTTGCTATTTTCGTAATAGCTCCCAAAACCTCCTTATTCCGTAATGTGTAGATAAATGGGTTCAGCATCGGAACCACGGCCATATAAAGCAATGAGAGCATCATATCCTGTTCTTTATACTGCTGAGACTCTGGTTTAGCATATAAGAAGATAACTGGTACATAGAATAATATGACAGTGGTAAGATGGGAGGTGCAGCTGGAGAAAGCTTTGAAACGTCCCTTTGAGGAATGGATCTTTAATATAGAGGAAATAATATACACATATGAGGTTATAGTGAGAGAAAACGGTAGAAAAGCAAAAGATATATTCTCAAAGACCATAAATATCTCTCTGCTTGTAGTGTCGCTAGTGGTGATTGCATATAATGTTTTCAGGTCACAAAAGAAATGGTCAATTTTGTGTGAGGAACAGAATGATAACATGGATGTCAGGAGTGCATACGTCAGTGCATTTATGGCAGGTACAAGCCAGGAAGCAGCAGCCATTATAATGCACAGTCTCCTACTCATGACCAGAGAATATTGCAGGGGCTTACAAATTGCGACATATCGGTCATATGACATAGAGGTCAGAGTGAAAATATCACAGATGCCAGACAAAACATAGAAGTACACCTGAGTAATGCAAGCTGGAAAGGACATTGCCTTGTCCTGGGTTATTATTATGGACAATAGCTTTGGGACAGTACTAGAGACATACATTATATCTGCAATGGATAGATTGCACAGGAAGAAGTACATTGGAGTGTGGAGCTGGGGCACCAAACATATAAGTACTGTGATAATTATATTTCCATTCACAGTAATTAGATACATCAGTAGAATACCAACAAAGAGCACGTATTGTCCTATTACAGAGGTGGAGAATGCTGAGATGTAGAATTCAGTAACTGTACTGTTTGGGCAATTATCCATACTGGGTGCTGGTAGAAGAAATAACATATTACAGTAACCACAGCACATATAAGTACTAGCTTAGTGCAGGTGGAACACTATATTTGTTCTTTACTGATCAAATATATCTAACTGTATAAATATTATACTACACACTAACCTGAATAGTATTAGTGGTGTTAATTTAAGCTAACTTTATTTAGAGTTTCTAATTTCAAAGCCATGCTGACAACCATGTTCCACTATAGGATAGAGACAGATGTGTCCTCTGCACCAGTTCTTTATTACATAAGTTTGATAAATTGTGCAAAGATGACCCCTTATCTGAAGTTTTTCTTTATTGCATATCAATATTAAGATATAGATCCCTTGATGTGATATAACGGGTGTTACTACTAGCAATTATTATAGCATAGTAAAGTTGAAAGCCATAAGAATAGCAGTTGTTCTAGGTTGTGCACAAAATAAAATATACATTTATTAATTTACTTTAAGCACGAAAAAACAAATATTATTGACAAAAGCCCAATATAGCTAAAAAATAACACAAAGAAAGTAATACAATTATGATATAATATAAAGAATGTAATTAAAAAAGTTTTATTGTGTGCAACTATAAAAACATATAAATTGTCAATTAAGAATCATTTATCAGTATGTGTCTATGTGTGCTATTCTCAGTGTAACAGTTTAATTTCAAGTCAAAACATATGTTCATGCATGTGATTACAGAACCTATATTTCATTAAGGAGGTGCCTAAGCGTTCAGTATAAGCCTCAGAACCCCAACGCAACACTGTAAAATTGTAGGATCTTTTAGCTCCAATGTTTTTATTGCCAGTGATGACATGTGTAGGGATATTGAGGGAAAATAGAGGATTGTATTTTTCTGTGTATCAGTGACTTTAATTGATTTTTTTGCAAATTACTCTTTTCTTGATCATCTTCTTTTTCATTGTCTTCTTGAAAATTGTACTTATTAATGCTTGCATATCTGTGATTAGAGTGATTAGAAATCAGTCTTTACCAGCCACTGTTTGAGTTAGGCCTGAGCTACATTGAGTCATACAGTATAATGTGAGCTGTAGTGAATTAGTCTTTATTGAATGCCACAAAGTGATTTAATCTTCTTGAATATCATCTTTGTCATCTTTATTGTGTGAACCAATTAATCTTTCTATCCAGCATAAAATAAAAATATTCTCCAAGGAGATTGTTGTTAAATTACTTTCCTATTAATCTATCAATCTGTCCTACAGTACCTCTCTGAACCACTCAAATCATAGAAGGTTCGGGGAAAACATCTTAGGGAAAGGGTCCATCACCAAGCCGCCGAACACCTGTGAACCAACTTAGACACCCGGCAACCCCGGGGTGTTACACATACAGTACCTAAATAAATTCTCTGGTTCGTAAATTTATGAGATGATTCATTAGGTAAATGCACCTTTCAGTAATCTTTATTCTGCTTAAATTAGGTACAGAAAATATACCTTTGTATGAATCATTTAAGATTGAATTACCACTTATTCAGTAGTGATTTATACAGTTCAAGTTCATCACTAGAATATTTACCTAATTAGCAGTCCGTAATTAGCCAAATTATTTGGCTATTTGGCCAAACTATTTGGCCATTTACCACACTTTACAGCTCTCTCCCCCGGCTGGAGAACGAGGACTGCCCGAGAGATCCCGCACCACGTGACACATCACGTGACGCGGCTACCAGGAAGTGACCAACAGGTCCCTAAGCAGGCGAGTGCAGCGGCTGTTGCACCGCACGGTGTTTGAGACACCACGGACTGGTAGACAACAGCACTGTAGGATGCAGGCACGGAAGCTGAGCCGGCACAGGCACGCTGAACGCACCCCCAGCGGTAAGTAAAAGAACCTAGCCCGTAACCTGTTTTCCTCATAGTGGTGCACATAGACATCAGCAATACAAGGGTCAGACTAGCGGGACGCCGCAACAGTCTCATACCACACGAACACTGATAAACTATTATACTCATACAGGTTGAGTATCCCTTATCCAAAATGCTTGGGACCAGAGGTATTTTGGATATGGGATTTTTCCGTATTTTGGAATAATTGCATACCATAATGAGATATCATGGTGATGGGACCTAAATCTAAGCACAGAATGCATTTATGTCACATATACACCTTATACACACAGCCTGAAGGTAATTTTAGCCAATATTTTTTATAACTTTGTGCATTAAACAAAGTGTTTGTACACTCACACAATTCATTTATGTTTCATATACACCTTATACACACAGCCTGAAGGTCATTTAATACAATATTTTTAATAACTTTGAGTATTAAACAAAGCTTGTGTACATTGAGCCATCAAAAAACAAAAGTTTCACTATCTCAGTCTCACTCAAAAAAGTCCGTATTTCGGAATATTCTGTATTTCGGAATATTTGGATATGGGATACTCAACCTGTACTAAACACATAGGTCATATCCACCTATGGTAAAGGTACCCTAACAGGAACACCTGACATTCACCCATCAAGGGTCAATCCAGATTAGGGTATACCGTTTAGAGGGTATACTGTACAAAGGGTGGTCTGCATGAGACACCTGATAGAGACTTTTTGGCCTACCGTACTGCTGCTTATATATATATATATATATATATATGTGAAAAAATAGAGAATAGCGCCTAGGTGTATTCAGTAAGACCCCTAAAGGCAAAGGGATATAATGACTAAATGGTCACACCTAACACTCCTCACATATACGTAAGTGGCAGCTTTAAAACAATATAAAGATAAACATTAAAAAATGAAGTATAAAAAAGCGCCTGGTAGTGTTGGTGACTCACTCCTCGTGAAAAAGATTTGTGATAATAAAACAGATAAATTATAATAAACTTAGCTGCGGGTATTTCTGGTAGATGACTCTTATAGACAGCACATGTAAAGGAGAGATAAAATAAACATAGTGTGTACTGTTTTCAAATTTCCACAGATGTTTTTCAGAATAAACAATTTATAGGAACTGTGCAGGTTCCAATTTTAAAAGGAGAAACTATGTTTAGTTAAAAACAATAGTTTAATGAACACACTCCTGCCAGAACATGCAGGTCACATATATAAATAAAACAGTACACAAAATAAAAGGACATATATAGCAGCTGATTCAAAAATAGAAAGTGCAGGTATTAATCGTACAATATAAAAGAATATAATAGGCTTATCTGTCCACAGGTATGGGTATTGGATTAAAATTCATCCATGAATGCAGGTATCAAACGTACAGAAAGTAAGATAAAAACATGGCTTATCTGTCCACGGATAGGAAGTCAGAAAGGGGTGGGCAGGGACTGGATGCCCACCCCTTTCTGACTTCCTATCCGTGGACAGATAAGCCATGTTTTTATCTTACTTTCTGTACGTTTGATACCTGCATTCATGGATGAATTTTAATCCAATACCCATACCTGTGGACAGATAAGCCTATTATATTCTTTTATATTGTACGATTAATACCTGCACTTTCTATTTTTGAATCAGCTGCTATATATGTCCTTTTATTTTGTGTACTGTTTTATTTATATATGTGACCTGCATGTTCTGGCAGGAGTGTGTTCATTAAACTATTGTTTTTAACTAAACATAGTTTCTCCTTTTAAAATTGGAACCTGCACAGTTCCTATAAATTGTTTATTCTGAAAAACATCTGTGGAAATTTGAAAACAGTACACACTATGTTTATTTTATCTCTCCTTTACATGTGCTGTCTATAAGAGTCATCTACCAGAAATACCCGCAGCTAAGTTTATTATAATTTATCTGTTTTATTATCACAAATCTTTTTCACGAGGAGTGAGTCACCAACACTACCAGGCGCTTTTTTATACTTCATTTTTTAATATATATATATATATATATATAATATACTGTATAACGGAGCTGGTGGACACTGTCAGCAGACTGCTAAACTAGTATGAAGAAAGAAAAAAAAACACCACAGGTATACAATGTAGATGGATGGATAGTATAGTATTACTTATACTTATGGACGACGAGTGCACTGACGACACAGAGGTAGGTACAGCCGTGGCCTACCGTACTGCTGCTTATATATATATATATAATATACTGTATAACGGACCTGGTGGACACTATCAGCAGACTGCTAAACTAGTATGAAGAAAGAAAAAAAAAACACCACAGGTATACAATGTAGATGGATGGATAGTATAGTATTACTTATACTTATGGACGACGAGTGCACTGACGACACAGAGGTAGGTACAGCCGTGGCCTACCGTACTGCTGCTTATATATATATAATATACTGTATAACGGACCTGGTGGACACTGTCAGCAGACTGCTAAACAAACTAGCATGAAGAAAGAAAAAAAAAAACACCACAGTATTCTTCAGGCAGACAAACGTATACTGGACTGGTGGTCACTGTCAGCAAAACTGTGCACTGTACTCCTGCTATAACTGCTCCCCAGTCCCCACAATTAGGCAGTGTGAGCAGAGCAGTGCACTCAGCACAGATATATCATGCAGCAGTGCAGCACACTGAGTGAGCACAGCCACAGATATGGTGGATCGTTTTTTTCAGGCAGAGAAACAAAGGATTAAAATCACTGGTGGTATAATCAAAACCCTGCACTGTACTCCCTAACAGCTGCTCCCCGTCCCCAATCCTCCCCACAATTATAACAATGTCACTCTTAGACTTAGTCTTTTCTATTACGGAGAGGACGCCAGCCACGTCCTCTCCCTATCAATCTCAATGCACGTGTGAAAATGGCGGCGACGCGCGGCTCCTTATATAGAATCCAAGTCTCGCGAGAATCCGACAGCGGGATGATGACGTTCGGGCGCGCTCGGGTTAACCGAGCAAGGCGGGAGGATCCGAGTCGCTCGGACCCCTGTAAAAAAAAGGTGAAGTTCGGGCGGGTCGGATTCCGAGGATCCGAACCCGCTCATCACTAATTTATATAGCTGCACACCATATATTACTGTATATTACATCGTGACATGTCCAGACATGTATATTAACGAAAAAAGATTCACACCATTTATATCATTGTATACATACCATATATAAATGTGTATTAAACCGTTTATATCGATGCATACCATAGATTACTGTATATTACAGCGTGACATGTCCAAACCTGTATATTAATGGGAAAAAATAGATTTACACCAAATACCACATATTACTGTGTATTACAACGTATATATTGCTGCATACATAACATATATAACTGTGTATTAAACCATTTATATCGCTGCATACCATAGATTACTGTATATTACATGGTGTATATCGCTGCATACATGCCATATGTTACTGTGTATTAAACAGTGTATATCGCTGCATACAGACTATATATTGCTGTGTATTACAGAGTGTATAGCACAGTATACATACCACATATTACTGTGTATTACAATGTGTATATCGCTGCATGCATATCACATATTACTGTGTATTACAACGTGTATATCGCTGCATACATACAACATATTACTGTGTATTACAACATGTATAAAAATGCTTACACCAACAATGTTGTCAGGCTGTGCTTAGTCAATCGGTAATACTTTGGCAGTCGTTTACTCTAACTCTATATCCCTAGCGCACTGTTTCTCGCCTTTCTCCTGTTCCCTGCACTGTTTGCGCTTTCTCAAACTGGTTAATATTGGGGGTCATTCTGAGTTGTTCGCTCATTGATGATTTTCGCAACAGAGCGATTAAGGTAAAAATGCGCATGCGCATGGTACACAGTGCGCATGCGGTTAGTATTTTAGTACAAAACTTAGTAGATTTACTCACGTCCAAACGAAGATTTTTCATCGGTGAAGTGATCGGAGTGTGATTGACAGGAAGTGGGTGTTTCTGGGTGGAAACTGGCCGTTTTCTGGGAGTGTTCGGAAAAACACAGGTGTGCCAGGATAAAACGCGGGAGTGTCTGGAGAAACGGGGGGAGTGGCTGGCCGAATGCAGGGCATGTTTGTGACGTCAATTCCAGGAACGAAACAGCCTGAGCTGATTGCAATCTGTGAGTAGGTCTGGAGCTACTCAGAAACTTCTAAGAATTTTCTATTCGCAATTCTGCGAATCTTTAGTTCGCTATTCTGCTAAGCTAAGATACACTCCCTGATGGCGGCGGCCTAGCGTGTGCAATGCTGCTAAAATCTGCTAGCGAGCGAACAACTCGGAATGACCCCCATTGTTACAGACTGTTACACCTTTAAATGTCGGAATAACTGTGAGATTTTGTATGTTACACAGGTTTAATTCATGTTTTTTTACAGACATTTAAATTTAAAACATGTTTCAAACGTAGCCGATTATGCCTAGTCACGGATCCGTTTCAATTATTTCTGCAAAATGATGTATGTTGGCTTTAATAAAAGCAGTTGTCTTAACTGACCGATCTATGTATTTTGGTAGGCCTTTCATATACGGCTCAACAATTTCTTTAATAATGTCATGTTTACATTTAGCAATGTGGCTCAAACCTTTAATGGGTTTTAACAAATATCTGGCCTTTACACACCAATGTTCTCAACAGCTTACCGTATCTTACCCCATCAATGCATAAAATTGTATTTCAGCGTATTGGTCTACTTGTCTGTATTTTGAATTCCAACAGCTATGTCGGTCGTCCGTGGTAAAAAATATTGGGTGTTGCTGCTACTCAATCAACAGCAGTAGTATTACCAGGAATTCCTGCAACAAATATTAACATTTCACCAGAACTATTCTGCTGTTCTTGTGTCATTGTCTCTATTTTGCTGTTACAGCGGCCACGTTACTGACGCTTGATACAGTTTGTAACGCAATCCTAATCCGTTGAGGCGCATCATCTTTGGAATACGACAATTTCCTTTAAGATCGGTAAAATATTGAATTATAATCTTTGTCGTTCATTCTTGGTCGATGCAGTCTGTGTTTGTTCGGGTTGATACAGCCATGATGTATCCCCATGACCAATGGCCTAGCATTCTTCTTTAGGCTGTTATGTCCGATTGAGGGCATTGCAAATTGTTCGTTCACCGTTTCAGCGACTGTTGTGCGAATTGTTGTTTTGCCCACTTATGCTAGGACATATGCATTAGCGCATCTGTAGCATTGCAACTTGGTAAGCTAATGTGAATGATATATATGAATGGTATTGAATGTGAATTTAAAAAAACCAAATCAACTCTAGGGAACAGGCTATATAATAGGTAGCATGTATCACCATCCCAAGGTTGTGATAATCTCCAGGGCAATTCCACTGGATATTTATCCTATAATTTGGGTATAATTTTTAAACAAATAATACTATGTGATCATGTGCAATCTGCCTATCTACACCAGTATTATGTGTTCCAGAATCATAATATATATGATAAATATATAGCGTTTGAATAAGATACAGTAATCTCACTCTGACATACATATGAAAACCGATTATAAGCAGTTCCGGCTACTGTAATTCATTACATGATGATTTTGGTATATACACAGATACTACAGGTCACTTCAAAGATATGAATCATGATATATAAGATCGCTAAACAAAACAAAAGAGATCTGTAATGATTTCTGACTAACTAGTAAACTCAGTGTACAGTAATCATATATGTCCCTGTGTCATATAGATGTGCTTGTCATAAATATTTCCAAACGTTCCTAAATCTAAAATGTTTCATGCATGTTGTACCACTAAATATTGAAAATAGAATATCAACATGACAGATGATATAACTGCATTTATCATGATGAATCTTATATATTCCTATATTTTACTAATGTAATACCCTTATGGGGTATAATTTTTAATCAAATAATACTATGTGATCATGTGCAATCTTCCTGTCTACAACAGTATTATGTGTTCCAGAATCATAATATATTAGATAAATATATATCGTTTAAATAAGACACAGATGAGTTAAATTGAATAGTAACAATACTCACATGTTATTTTGGTAATTATGTAATGGGCTATTTTAACATAACAGATCATATTTATGAAAATTATGACATGATATGCCTAGTGACCCAATAGTTATTAAAACTTTTTACTGTAAATATAATGTTTGTGCATGCATACCCCAATGTGATATGCACTTCTATTAAGCAAAAACAATCATATTGGCATTCTACTCTAACATTTAGGGTAAAAGATTAGAATGGATCAAGGTAGCATAGCTTAAGGCCAGATACAGGTTCAGCGGCCTCTTTGCCAATCCATGTTATGGATATAAAGTAAACCCACCATTAATAAGCATTATGATTTTGACATATGGTCCCAGATTTTCAAATAAAGGATATGTACTGTATCTCCTTATTTAATCCTAATGTAGTCATAGTATTCAACAGGCAAATGTATCTAGATTTTTTCTTTAGTGACTACTTAGTAATGTTACCAACACTTATCCCTAACTCAACCTGTTCTAGATCATACATTTTCACCTTTTTGTGATTACTATTGTGGAATCGTAGAAAGTGTCTCACCACACTTGTAATTTTCTTCATTTTGCTTATATCTCTTTGTGTATTTTTAATGATATATACATGATCCAATATTCGTTTTTAAAAAGCATCTTAGTCAGGCCGATATATTTATAAATGCATGGGGCCTATTAAGCAATAAATTACACCATGTGTGGAGCAGTTAATGAAGCTTTTTATTTCTGTTTTATTGTTATTTCTGTCAGAGAACTTCTGAGTGATATGAATATATTGGCATGCTTGACATTTGCCACCGGGATAACAGACAGATACTGATGGATTTTTCCTCTGATGCTTGGGAAAGTGACTTCTAAACAAATTATCCCATAAATTTGTTGATCTCTTCCAGATGATCTGTATGTTCTTATCAAATTCTTTCTTCAGATCATCATCCGTGTTGAGTATATATCAGTATTTGTGTAATGACGCATTGATGTGTATCCACTCATTAGAGCAGGCCTGGCCAACCTGTGGCTCTCCAGCTGTTGTAAAACTACAAGTTCCATCATGCTTTGCCACAGTTTTGCTATTACGGAATGCTAAAACTGTGGCAGGGCATGCTGGGATGTGTAGTTTCACAACATCTGGAGAGCCACAGGTTGGCCAGGCCTGCCTTAGAGTATGTAACGCTGTATCTTATTTGGCACAAGGTGGGTTCTCTTGTCTTGGGTATAAGTAAGGATATACTTGAGGTTTTATTGGTGGCATTATAAGCTTTCTGTAGGTTCTGTTTTTCATAGACCATCTAAGTGTATATCTTTAACTCCTCTTGCTATAGCCTGTTCCCTAGAGTTGATTTATTTGTTTTTTAAATTCACATTCAATACCATTCATATATATCAATCACATTAGCTTACCAAGTTGCAATGCTACAGATGCGCTAATGCATATGTCCTAGCATAATTGGGCAAAATAACAAATCGCACAACAGTCGCTGAAATGGCGAATGAACAATTTGCAACACCCTCGAACAGACATAACAGCCTAAAGAAGAATGCTAAGCCGTTGGTCATGGGGATACATCACGGCTGCATCAACCCGAACAAACGCAGACCGCATCGACCAAGAATGAATGACAAAGATTATAATTCAATATTTTACCGATCTTAAAAGAAATTGTCGTATTCCGATGATGATGCGCCTCAATGGATTAGGATTGCATTACAAACTGTATCAAGCATCAGTAACGTGGCCGCTGTTACAGCAAAATAGAGGCAATGACACAAGAACAGCAGAATAGTTCTGATGAAATGTTAATATTTGTTGCAGGAATTCCTGGTAATACTACAGCGGTTGATTTTGCAGCAGCAACACCCAATACTCTTACCACGGACGACCGACATAGCTGTTGGAATTCAAAATACAGAACAAGTAGACCAATACACTGAAATACAATTTTATGCATTGATGGGGTAAGATACGGTAAGCTGTTGAGAACATTGGTGTGTAAAGGCCGGATATTTGTTAAAACCCATTAAAGGTTTGAGCCACATTGCTAAATGTAAACATGACATTATTAAAGAAATTGTTGAGCCGTATATGAAAGGCCTACCAAAATACATAGATCGGTCAGTTAAGATGACTGCTTTTATTAAAGCCAACATACATCATTTTGCAGAAATAATTGAAACGGATCCGTGACTAGGCATAATCGGCTACGTTTGAAACATGTTTTAAATTTAAATGTCTGTAAAAAAACACGAATTAAACCTGTGTAACATACAAAATCTCACAGTTATTATTAATGGTGTAACAGTCTGTAACAATATTAACCAGTTTGAGAAAGCGCAAACAGCGCAGGGAACAGGAGGTAGGTGAGTAACAGTGCGCTAGGGATAGAGTTAGAGTAAATGACTGCCAACGTATTACCGATTGACTAAGCACAGCCTGACAACATTGTTGGTGTAAGCATTTTTATACACGTTGTAATACACAGTAATATGTTGTATGTATGTAGCGATATACACGTTGTAATACACAATAATATGTGGTATGTATACTGTGCTATGCACGCTGTAATACACAGTAATATATGGTCTGTATGCAGCGATATACACTGTTTAATACACAGTAACATATGGCATGTATGCAGTGATATATACGGTGTAATATACAGTAATCTATGGTATGCAGCGATATAAACGGTTTAATATACAGTTATATATGTTATGTATGCAGCGATATATACATTGTAATACACAGTAATATGTGGTATTTGGTGTAAATCTTTTTTTTCCTGTTAAAATACAGGTTTGGACATGTCACGCTGTAATATACAGTAATATATGGTGTGCAGCTATATAAACGGTTTAATACACCATAATATGTGGTATGCATGCAGCGATATACACATTGTAATACACAGTAATATGTGGTCTGTATGCAGCGATATACACTGTTTAATACATAGTAACATATGGCACGTATGCAGCGTTATATACCATGTAATATAAATTATTTTATGGTTTGCAGCGATATAAACGGTTTAATACACAGTTATATATGGTATGTATGCAGCGATTTACATGTTGTAATACACAGTAATATGTGGTCTGTATGCAGTGATATACACTGTTTAATACACAGTAACATATGGCATGTATGCAGCGATATATACGGTGTAATATACAGTAATCTATGGTATGCATCGATATAAACAGTTTAATACACAGTTATATATGGTATGTATACAATGATATAAATGGTGTGAATCTTTTTTCGTTAATATACATGTCTGGACATGTCACGATGTAATATACAGTAATATATGGTGTGCAGCTATATAAACGGTTTTATACACAGTAATATGTGGTATGCATGCAGCGATATACACTTTGTAATACACAGTAATATGTGGTAAGTATACAGTGCTATTCAAGCTGTAATATACAGTAATATATGGTCTGTATGCAGCGATATACAGTTGTGCTCATAAGTTTACATACTCTAGCAGAATTTGTGATTTTCTGGCCATTTGTCAGAGAATATGAATGATAACTCACAAACTTTTCTTTCACTCATGGATAGTGGTTGGGTGAAGCCATTTATTGTCAAACAACTGTGTTTACTCTTTTTAAATCATAATGATAACAGAAACTACCCAAATGTCCCTGATCAAAAGTTTACATACCCCAGTTCTTAATACCGTGCATTGCCCCCTTTAACATCAATGACAGCTTGGAGTCTTTTGTGGTAGTTGTGGATGAGGCTCTTTATTTTCTCAGATGGTAAAGCTGCCCATTCTTCTTGGCAAAAAGCCTCCAGTTCCTGTAAATTCTTGGGCTGTCTTGCATGAACTGCACGTTTGAGATCTCCCCAGAGTGGCTCAATGATATTGAGGTCAGGAGACTGAGATGGCCACTCCAGAACCTTCACTTTATTCTGCTGTAGACAATGACAGGTTGACTTGGCCTTCTGTTTTGGATCATTGTCATGTTGGAACGTCCAAGTACGTCCCATGCGCAGCTTCTGGGCTGATGAGTGCAAATTTTCCTCCAGTGTTTTCTGATAACATGCTGCATTCATCTTGTCATCAATTTTGACCAAGTTTCCAGTGCCTTTGTAGCTCACACATCCCCAAAACATCAGCGATCCACCTCCGTGTTTCACAGTAGTAATGGTGTACCTTTCATCATAGGCCTTGTTGACTCCTCTCCAAATGTAACGTTTATGGTTGTGGCCAAAAAGTTCAATTTTGGTCTCATCACTCCAAATGATTTTGTTCCAGAAGTTTTGAGGCTTGTCTCTGTGCTGTTTGGAGTATTGTAAGCGGGATGCTTTGTTGCATTTGCGTCGTAATGGCTTTCTTCTGGCGACTCGACCATGCAGCCCATTTTTCTTCAAATGCCTCCTTATTGTGCATCATGAAACAACCACACCACTTTTTTTCAGAGTCCTGTATTTCAGCTGAAGTTATTTGTGGATTTTTATTTGCATCCTGAACACTTTTCCTGGCAGTTGTGGCTGAAATTTTTGTTGGTCTATCTGACCGTGATTTGGTTTCCACAGAATCTCTCATTTTCCACTTCTTAATTAGAGTTTGAACACTGCTGATTGGCATTCTCAATTGCTTGGATATCTTTTTATATCCCTTTCCTGTTTTATACAGTTCAATTACCTTTTCCCGCAGATTCTTTGACAATTCTTTTGCTTTCCCCATGACTCAGAATCCAGACACGTCAGTGCAGCACTGGATGAAAGATGCAAGGGTCTTTCAGGAGTCCAGAAACTCACTGACCTTTTATACACACACACTGATTACAAGCAAACAGATCACAGGTGAGGATGGTTACCTTTAGTGGCCATTCAAACCCGTTTGTGTCAACTTGTGTGCATGTTATCAGGCCAAAATCTCCAGGGTATGTAAACTTTTGATCAGGGTTATTTGGGTAGTTACTGTTGTCATTATGATCTAAAAAGAGTAAACACAGTTGTTTGACAATAAATGGCTTCACCCAACCACTAACCATGAGTGAAAGAAAAGTTTGTGAGTTATTCATATTCTCTGACAAATGGCCAGAAAATTACAAATTCTGCTACGGTATGTAAACTTATGAGCACAACTGTACATTGTTTAATACACAGTGACATATGGCATGTATGCAGCGATATATACGGTGTAATATACAGTAATCAATGGTATGCAGCGATATAAATGGTTTAATACACAGTTATATATGATATGTATGCAGCGATATATACGTTGTAATACACAGTAATATGTGGTATTTGGTGTAAATCTTTTTTTCGTTAATATACAGGTCTGGACATGCCTTATATTCTAAAATATCAAGGGAACAGTAACAATTTTATCACATACTCAGACCTTTATGATACATATCAGCAGTGTAACAATATAATATGCATAGTTGATAAACTGATATATCTAATATATATATAGACATGTAGAAAACATGTCTGAACATCAATTACAAATTGAATTCTCATAGCACTCTTGATAGACCTTAATTAATGAACCAAACAAGTCTGGTCATGTCTGCTTGCCCTATTAGTTCAACCTTCGGTCACTAGCAAATTCCCCAGCCTTACAAATTATCATATCCCTAGTAACAGAACTTAATTACCCTGCAACTTTCTTGTCTGTTTGCGTGGCTCAGTCAAATAGCTGTAAATATAAACAAACATAAGGACTACCTAGTTCTCAATGTCAACTCCTAATTAAAGCAAACAGGTTTGTATATGTGTACTGTTTGCATGACAATTAGCTGTAACAGAACTTAATTACCCTGCAGCTTTCTTGTCTGTTTGCGTGGCTCAGTCAAATAACTGTAACTATAAACAAATATAAGGACTACCTAGTTCTCAATGTCAACTCCTAATTAAAGCAAACAGGTTTGTCTATGTGTACTGATCAATAAAGTATTATTTCTCTGTAATTAAAACAAATGACTATTCTGTGTGTACTGGTCAATAATGGTTTACTATTCTCAATGTCAAATCTTTATTAAAGCAAATGGCCTTGTCTGTGTGTACTGATCAATACAGTATTACTAATCTGTAACAAACATCATAGCTTAAAATACACATATAGTAAACTCTTAATGCATCCCAGCTGTCTTGTATGTGTGTCCATTACATTAATGGATTACTCATCTGTCACAAACCTCAAGGATTGAGTTCACCTATATGTCACAGAATCCCAGACATCTTGTTTGATATCACTATGTATGCAAAAAATAATGCTAGATACGTTTAATCAACATTTAAACACCGCTTTATTCAGGTTTAATACTCGTAGCTTGCACGCTTATTTTATAAATCAACTGAAAATAACATTTACTGGCACAACTAAGCATTAAAAACACACAAATCAAATGGAAATTATATATGACGATGTAACAGCTAAGAGTTAATACACAGGAGGCTTTTCAATAATTAAACAAAGCTTATAACTCATTTGTAAGCTTATTTCAGCATTGGAAATTATATACATTGCTGCAACATCTAACAGTTAATAAACAGGAGGCTCTTCAATGATTAAACTACGCTTATAACTCCTTTTGTAAACTTATTTAATTTAAAAACAACATCAGAAGGGGAGGAAAAGTGGGAGTGTCGGAGGAGTGATTAGGGGCGTGGTTAGAACTTGATTTGCATAATTAGAGGCGTGTCGACCTGTCAGATTGAGTTTGACGGAAAGTGGTGCTCTCTCTACTGATAATTACTGAGCAGTATATCTGGAGGCTAGGTCGACACTAATTAGGTTGACAGTCAACAGGTCAACCACTATTGGTTGACAGGCATTAGGTCAACATGTGCAAAAGGTCGATATGAACAAAAAGTTAACATAGCAATGGTCAACACAGGAAAAGGTCAACATGATTTTTTTAAAAAAAATTTCATTCTTTGGACTTTTTCATACTTTACAATCCACGTGGACTACGATTGGGAATAGTATCCTAAACCAAGCACAGCAGTAGGGTAAAGATGACGCGGTGCACTAATTTGGGGTCCCGGTCACTTTACAGAGTAAGCAACACAAAAAAAACCCTCTTGTCAATCTTTACCTATGTTGACCTTTTCCATGTCAACCTTATTCTCATGTCAACCTTTTGCAGGTGTTGACCTTATGCCTCTCGACCTCTTGGGGTCAACCTAAGCACTGTCTGCTTTTTCCAGGTCGACTTAGACAGTCATATCTGCTGAGCAGATGAACCTCACAGAATAGTTGAAACAGGGTCTTACAGATGTGTGCTCATAAATCATTGCTGCAGTCATGCCAAACAGCTCCTCCTTGTTGCGCCAGGTCCATGAGAAGCTACTATTGTCAAGCATCTTTTTGCATCTTTTACTGCTGAAAATGTATCTTCATCGCAATGCGATGTGACTAGGATGCACAAGGGGACTGTGCTGATAAAATTGATACAGTATGTGAAACTTGTATATCTGTGTGGGGCTAAGTCTCAGAATCTGTATATGAAGTGCTACAATGCAGTGCATGTGGCTTTTTCAACCCCAAATTCCAATGTTCTTCATATCAGGAGCAGAACTGCCGGAGACAATGGAGTCAGCTCCGCCGGGATCCAGCCCTGAAGGGGGCACTTCCTCCATTGTCCCCCGTTCCATTTCCTATGTGCTGCCCCATTCCATGTCCTCTGTGCTGACCCGTTCTATGTCCTCTGTGCTGCCCCGTTCCATGTCCTCTGTACTGCCCCATTCCGTGTCCTCTGTGCTGCCCCATTCCGTGTCCTCTGTGCTGCCCCATTCCGTGTCCTCTGTGCTGCCCCATTCCGTGTCCTCTTGCTACCCTGTCCTCTGTGCTGCTCCTTATATTCCCTGCTGTCAAAATCTATATCCTTATTCCTACTACGCCAATCTGCTGCAACGTTCTGTGTCCATCCTAACGGAGTGCCGATCATCATCAGTTGTGCTCCCCCTCTTCCCCGGGTGTAGTGCTCTGGTCTGAGTCTGACAGAGGAGAGAAGCAGGAGATGGTATGGTAGATTCACCTGCGTGGGTATGCAGAGGGGAGTATGGCACAGCTGTCCCTGTATTCTGATGGGAGTCAGGAGAACAGCCTCAAGTTAGCCCTAATGGGAGGGAGGGAGGTGGGAGTGTGTGTGTGTGGGTGTGGGGGGGGGTAGGTTCTGGGTGTGATTACCCTCTGCCATGGTATATTTAAAGATAGTATAACAATGTCTTTAACATAAATTACATACACCTCCGGTGCTATAAAATTAAAATTATATATCTATTTGATTACACTATCTTTACAGAATCTTGCTTAAATATATCATGACAGAGTCAATATCCAGATACATTAAAGATGCTGAGAAGTTTTATTTGTCATATATCGGTATTTCATGGCTCTCTAGCCATTTTTTTAAGGTGGACAAACAGAATATAAATACAGCTTTCCTTAAATAAGGCCAGGCAATCAGCGGAATGCAGCAGGACAGGGAGTGCCGGAACGCTGTACATGCCACGTGCTCCGAGCATCCTGCACTAGTGACATCACTTCCATGGTGACTTGGTAACCATAGTGGTCGGTTTCTTGGCAGGTGCCGGTGGTTCACCAGCCCACTATACTTTCCACAATATAATGTCCACCTTGAAAAAAGGGCTAGAGAGCCCTGAAACATTGGTATATAACAAATATAACTTCTCAGTATCTTTGAAAGTACTCTAAATGATGCTGCATTTTCTGGATATTATCCAGTGTAATTAAATTATTAATTTATTAACATTTTCTTATGTAGTGCAGCATATTCCGTTGCTTTTTCAATTGTAATAACGTCTTTATGATAGATTAGGGACACCTCCAGTGCTACTAAAATAAATCTGTTCTATCTATCTATCTATCTATCTGTCTACTCTAGGACTGTAGGTGTATCTAATTTATCATATAGACATTGTTTTTATCAGGCAAAAAAATTAAAAGTAGGAACAGTCAATTTGATAACCTAATGAAAATAATTATAGACTGCTATAGCAATCATAGACTGCTATAGCTCAAGAAGTAAAGTTTATATGGGAAGGGGACCAACACTTGTCTTGCCTCCGCCCAACTGGGATGAAGTTATGCCACTGCTTTGTATACGTAATCATTTGCACACAGATATGCAAGGGTTGCATTTCAAATTAATCAGCACAGTCTCCTGGTGCATCCTAGTCACATCGCTTTGCTACTAAGATGTATTTTTTCCAAAATACACCATACATCATGCGCTGCACGTCATAATGAGGCTAGATGTATGAGACACATCTGTATACTGGAGCAGCCAAAGACTGACACGGGAATAAAAAAGGAAACTCACAACTAAATGACCAGCAACTTCCTGTCTCAGAGAGAGGTCTGAAATAGATCTCCAACAGGTGAGGCTAATCATCCAGAATTTAAGTGTTGCCTAAACAGCAGACCCTGGTGTAGAGCCCACAGATCTGCAAAAATCCTGAAATATAAAACAGAGTCTTGAATCTATTCTAAATCTTTCAAGTGTTTTCCACTTTCCATCTGTTGTAAAAACAACACTCCTTTTTGAATACCTAAGACAACTACACAGGACATAAGCAATTGATTATCAGCGCTAGGTTGTGTCTTGGGCATAATAGTAGCAGTATAATTCTCCTACTGTGGGAGCAATTCATTTCTGAGCACAAACGAAAATTATCTTTATCTACTTATGAGGCTAGTGAACCTGCTTTACCTAACACAAAGAGACACACTTCCTAGACTCCCAACAGTGTGATTCTATACAGTCACATACAAATTGTCTCTCTACAGTATCTCACTCAGCATCAAATTTTCTAAGTAAGAAAACTAAATCACATAAAAGAATTAACTCTTTTTAATCACCAATTTCTAAACTTCTACACATCTTTGTATTTTTGAATGTATTGATATTTCTCTGGTAATAAATACTTTTAGCAAAATGAATATAATTTATATTTTAACTACAAGTGCACCATAAATAAGCAACACTTATCTCTCTTCCTAGAAACATGGATTTGAACTTTTAAGCATTTTTGCAAATGCAAAACTTCAGGGGCTCCTCATCCAGTACAGTTTAAGCTCCTCACTCTCACATATAAAGTGCTCAGTTGCTCCACATACTGTACATCTACTGTTCCCTCCATCTTTCCCCCTTCACTCCTATACCAACTGTAGCCTGACCTCAAGTCTGGTGTCCTCCTCTCAATAGATATTATAATAATAATAATAATAATAATAATAATAAATTACCTTTTCAGCTTGAGGATTACTTCTTATTTTAATTTACTTTCCTTTCATCGTGGCACATGTGGCCAGGTTTTTCCTAATATAATTGCATAATTTGACAGGTAATTGCCTCCCACAATATAAGCACACTCATCTCTTCCTGCAGTGATAATTCTGAAGAGCTCCTTGCCTAAAGGTTGTTGTTTTACCACACATATCAAAGCTGAGGACAACTTGAAGAAAAGAATTAATAGATAATAATTCATTATTCAAGAAAAAAACACTAGCTCTGGGTAACATTTTAATTTACTTGGCTGGCCATATTGTGTAGATTTAATCAGTTTGCTTTTGGACCCAATTATAAAAATACACTGAAACTAATAAAGTGTTCAGAATGGTCAGGTTGGAAGACTGGGCACAATTTATGACTCTTTCTAAATACATGACAAAATAAGCATTAAACAATATACAATATACAGTAAGGGATTCATTTAAGGGAAGTCTTTACTACCAGATGTACTGTATGCAGATGATAACAATTTTATTTTTCCTCCTCATCTAGATGCTATTACATAAAAATCTAACAATTATCTGTATAAATTTTTTTTAGTATAAAGACCACTAAGGAGTATATTTACTAAAGTTACATTTTTATTGATTTCAAGTCGATTAAAAACAATGTTAAGTGATGGTATGTTTCTGGTGCTAAAACACACATTTACTAACTTAAAAATGAATTTAAAAAAAAATTCTGTTAGCTATTGTGTTTTTGCCCCAGAAACATAACATCAATTTTGATTCATTTGAAATCAATAAAAATCGATAAAAAAATGATCTTTAGTAAATCTACCCATAGGAAAGAAAACAAAAGCAAAATCCAGCATCATAGGCAACACCACAGATTACTAATTTAACTGCTGCACCATAATGTACTTGCTGAGAAAATTATGTTTCAGTTTCAACTATAATTAAAATAATAAAAAATATATATGATGGCAAAACAATTACTTTTGAAGATAGTTATATAGTTGAAAAGTGATGTATGAGTTTCGCCCTTCATCTTAAAATAACCCTGGTCATCTAGAGATAGGCAAAAGCCATTACAGTACAATAGTATTTACTGTAATATTTGGATAAATCAATTCCTTTTTTCCTACTGATTGCTAAGAACATTTTTAATCTTTTTGTGAATTTATTTATGGTGTCTGCCAGTAAGAGCAATGAAGATAAGAATTAATATTGGCAGACACTGTTAATGGATTCAAAATAGGGCTCAAAAGCTCCTTAGCAATAAACGTTAGGTAGTAATGCACTGACTTTTGTTCCGCACTGTCCACCAATGACAAAAGGAATGAGTGGATTTTTAAATAATGTTTTGTGAAATATTCAGCGTATATTTTATTTGGATATGACATTTCTTAGAAACAGCCTGTAGATTTAATAAATACATTGGCTCTGCTGTTTCACAGGACTCAGGGCCTAATTAAGATCTGATCGCAGCAGTAAATTTGTTAGCAAATGGGCAAATCCATGTGCACTGCAGGGGGGGAGATATAACATGTGCAGAGAGAGTTAGATTTGGGTGGGGTGTGTTCAAACTGAAATCTAAATTGAAGGGTAAAAATAAAGCAGCCAGTATTTACACTGCACAGAAACAATATAACCTACCCAAATCTAACTCTCTTTGCACGTTATATCTGCCCCCCCTGCAGTGCACATCGTTTTACCCATTTGCTAACAAATGTGCTGCTGCAATCAGATCTGAATTAGGCTCTCAATTGCAACCAGGACCTTATGTTTGTGGAGTTTGAATGTTCTCCACATGTTTGCATGTTGTTGTTTTTTGCAGTCTAAAAATACATTGGTAGATTAGTTAACTTCTGACAAAATGAACACAAGTGTGTTAAGGGATATAGATTGTAAGCTTTACTGGAGCAGGCACTGATAAGAATGATTGAATATTTCTCTCTAAAGTGCTGCAAAATATATGTACGCTATATAAATAACAATGTATAAAATAAATACACCTGAATTTGAGTTTACAGATTTGCTCTTTGTTCTAAAATAACATCATAGAGAGAATATCTATTGCTGTCCACTCAAATTATAGGACATTAATTCAGTGAAATGTAAATTTGCAAATAAGATGGCAAAGCAAAATAATTTCTCTGAAATCAGAACAGTGGAACCTGGCACCTCTGCAAAATAACTGTTTCACTATGAAGTTGCCCAAACTTTCACCACAACATTGCTCAACTCTAAATATAAATGTAAATGGTTCTTTAGATAAAAGAATTAATAATGACAGCAACTATTTAGAAAGTGTAACCTTCGATCTGAAAATATTTTGTTGAGCCTCAGAAAAAAGGTGATCACCATGACACTGATACATTATCAGAAATGAGATCTGCAGCCTTAGTAAGGAATAAATTTAAATGTTCAATTATAGATCAATAACATGGAACCAGAAAGAATAACTAGCTCACTTACACGGAGTCGAGATGATAATGTTCTTATTATTTTTCTTTATTGATTTCAAAAGTAAAAAGCCTGGATGTTGCAGCAACTACAGACCCCAGAGCTTCAGTAGCAAAGGAATAAGGGAGAAGTTTATGCTTTAAGTTGTTCAGAGACTACACCACCCCACCCCCCCAAAAAAAAGAAAAGAAAACAAAAACAAAAAAACTAGTGATAAGCGGGTTCGGTTCCTCGGAGACCAAACCCCCCCCCCCGAACTTCACCCATTTTACACGGGTCCGAGGCATACTCGGATTCTCCCGTATGGCTCGGTTAAACCGAGCGCGCCCGAACGTCATCATCCCGCTCTCGGATTCTCGCGAGATTCGGATTCTATATAAGGAGCCGCGCATCGCCGCCATTTTCACTCATGCATTGGAAATGTTAGGGAGAGGACGTAGCTGGCGTCCTCTCCGTTTATTCATTGTTGATGCAAATATTTGTACTTGCTTATATCTTAATTGTGGGGACTGGGGAGCAGCTGTATATTAATATAGGAGGAGTACAGTGCAGAGTTTTGCTGATCAGTGACCACCAGTTTTATCCGTTCTCTGCCTGAAAAAAATGCTCCTTATCTGTGCTCAGTGTGCTGCATATATCTGTGCTCACACTGCTTAATTGTGGGGACTGGGGAGCAGCTGTATTATATAGCAGGAGTACAGTGCAGAGTTTTGCCTACCAGTGACCACCAGTATACGTTGTCTGCCTGAAAAACACTCCATATCTGTGCTGCATTGTAGACAGTATATAGTAGGAGTACAGTACATAATTTTGCTGACCACCAGTATATAATTTATATGAGTACGGTACAGAAGGCCACTGCTGTACCTACCTCTGTCGTCAAGTATACTATCCATCCATACCTGTGGTGCATTTCAGTTTTGCACAGTTTGCTGACCACCAGTATATAATATATAGCATTAAGGTACAGTAGGCCACTGCTGTACCTACCTCTGTGTCGTCAAGTATACTATCCATCCATACCTTTGGTGCATTTCAGTTTTGCACAGTTTGCTGACCACCAGTATATAATATATAGCATTACGGTACAGTAGGCCACTGCTGTACCTACCTCTGTGTCGTCAAGTATACTATCCATCCATACCTGTGGTGCATTTCAGTTTTGCACAGTTTGCTGACCACCAGTATATAATATATAGCAGTACGGTACAGTAGTCCACTGCTGTACCTACCTCTGTGTCGTCAAGTATACTATCCATCCATACCTGTGGTGCATTTCAGTTTTGCCCAGTTTGCTGACCACCAGTATATAATATATAGCATTACGGTACAGTAGGCCACTGCTGTACCTACCTCTGTGTCGTCAAGCATACTATCCATCCATACCTGTGGTGCATTTCAGTTGTGCGCAGTATATATAGTAGTAGGCCATTGCTATTGATACTGGCATATAATTCCACACATTAAAAAATGGAGAACAAAAATGTGGAGGTTTAAATAGGGAAAAATCAAGATCCACTTCCACCTCGTGCTGAAGCTGCTGCCACTAGTCATGGCCGAGACGATGAAATGCCATCAACGTCGTCTACCAAGGACGATGCCCAATGTCATAGTAGAGAGCATGTAAAATCCAAAAAACAAAAGTTCAGTAAAATGACCCAAAAATCAAAATTGAAAGCGTCTGATGAGAAGCGTAAACTTGCCAATATGCCATTTACGACACGGAGTGGCAAGGAACGGCTGAGGCCATGGCCAATGTTCATGGCTAGTGGTTCAGATTCACATGAGGATGGAAGCACTCATCCTCTCGCTAGAAAACTGCAGTGCCACTCCTAGATGGGCCAGGTGTTTGTGTCGGCCACTTGTGTCGCTTAGCTTAGTCACACAGCGACCTTGGTGCACCTCTTTTTTTCTTTGCATCATGTGCTGTTGGGGACAATTTTTTTGAAGTGCCATCCTGCCTGACACTGCAGTGCCACTCCTAGATGGGCCAGGTGTTTGTGTCGGCCACTTGGGTCGCTTAGCTAAGTCACACAGCGACCTTGGTGCGCCTCTTTTTTTCTTTGCATCATGTGCTGTTTGGGGACTATTTTTTTGAAGTGCCATCCGGCCTGACACTCCAGAGCCACTCCTAGATGGGCCAGGTGTTTGTGTCGGCCACTTGTGTTGCTTAGCTTAGTCACACAGCGACCTTGGTGCGCATCTTTTTTCCTTTGCATCATGTGCTGTTTGGGGGCTATTTTTTTGAAGTGCCATCCTGCTTGATACTGCAGTGCCACTCCTAGATGGGCCAGGTGTTTGTGTCGGCCACTTGTGTCGCTTAGCTTAGTCACACAGCAACCTTGGTGCGCCTCTTTTTTTCTTTGCATCATGTGCTGTTTGGGGACTATTTTTTTGAAGTGCCATCCTGCCTGACACTGCAGTGCCACTCCTAGATGGGCCAGGTGTTTGTGTCGGCCACTTGTGTCGCTTAGCTTAGTCACACAGCGACCTTGGTGCACCTCTTTTTTTCTTTGCACCATGTGCTGTTTGGGGACTATTTTTTTGAAGTGCCATCCTGCTTGACACTGCAGTGCCACTCCTAGATGGGCCAGGTGTTTGTGTCGGCCACTTGCGTCGCTTAGCTTAGTCACACAGCGACCTTGGTGCGCCTCTTTTTTTCTTTGCATCATGTGCTGTTTGGGGACTATTTTTTTGAAGTGCCATCCTGCCTGACACTGCAGTTCCACTCCTAGATGGGCCAGGTGTTTGTGTCGGCAGCTTGTGTCGCTTAGATTAGCCATCCAGCGACATCGGTGCAAATTTTAGGACTAAAAATAATATTGTGAGGTGTGAGGTGTTCAGAATAGACTGAAATTGAGTGTAAATTATGGTTATTGAGGTTAATAATACTATGGGATCAAAATGACACCCAAATTCTATGATTTAAGCTGTTTTTGAGGGGTTTTTGTAACAAAACACCCGAATCCAAAACACACCCGAATCCGACAAAAAAATTTCAGGGAGGTTTTGCCAAAACGCGTCCGAATCCAAAACACGGCCACGGAACCGAATCCCAAACCAAAACACAAAACCCGATAAATGTCCGGTGCACATCACTAAAAAAACACAACCAAAATATGTTTGGATAAAGTAAACAATTTAAACAGATGTCTAGTGGGGGGGAAATACCTACAGCTAGAATTTTTAAAACAATGAAGACCAAAAAGATTATTTTGAGTCAATTATTATATTATAAAGAAGTTAAATATTCTATGTTTATATGCACTCAGCAATTCAAAATATAGAAGAGATTAAAGAAACATTCAAGTTCACACATTTTTTTTAATCTTCTATAAAGATGTATTTCTACGTATAGCAAATATGGATTTGGAATGGACCAGAACAGGTTTAAATTCAGTATTCATCTGAATCATAGGGGTCTTTAGTCAGGTTTGGTTTTAGTCACATTCTTAGAATTTTAGCAAATAAGTACAGATCCTAATTTTCCTGAAATTACAATGTCATGACTGGTTGCTTGCTTCTTGAGATTAAAAATAATTATGACACTTTGTCATGAAGGCCTTTCTGCTTGATTTTTAAATAAAAAAATAGGGTTCCAGATTGTTTGAAATATTTTTCAATTGTATTCAGTTAAATCTCAAATGTCTTTTTGTTGTATTCAAAATAATGACTATAAAATATGACATACTAATATTACATATTGTAACTGTAGAAATATATATTGTATGTATTTATATCAAAAGCACATTTATTTTGTTACACTGTTTTAATTTAGCTTGATATTTATAATTTAAATAAAAAAAAGAATGATTTAGAAAGTGAAAGATATAATATGAAATTATATACTCTTTGTATATTATTTCAGAATAATTCTTACTCTACCTGGGAACAAACCACTCATTTTCTTAAATTACACTTGTGACTGTGTCAGGAAGAATATGAAGGAGTTTGGAGGCCTTTTGGGATAGAAGATGTTGCCTCAGTGGAAATAGTCTCTGAGGGATTAGGGCCATCAAAACAATTAGCAAAATTAATGTAGGAAATAAAATACATATTTACAAAAACATTATGAATAAGGTCAAGTAACACAATTACTGAAAATGTACAGGTTTTTACTATTGTTTCCAATCTTCAAAAATTGTTGGAACATTTTAAAAAATATAAAAATTAGATAGCCATTCAATGTGCCATTCTAGGATTTCCATTGCTCTGTGCAGGCCAGGCAATGCACTTTCCCCTTTCCTGTACTAGCTGACACTTGAAAAGTTTTCCTCTCTTGTACATTTTTTATAAGGCTCCTATCATCAACTAGAATATGCCCAAAAAGTTTTTGACTACTTCATTTTCAAAAGAAAACAGTTCCCTGTATAAAAAACAGACTTATCGCAGAAATGGTATCCAATGATAATTTATTGGGGTTTTTTGGCGGATTTTATTATTGATCTGTCTTCGCCTACTCTGACCTGATGAAACCTGAAATCGATGTTCTATAATATTGTATATGAGGTGTTTTTTGTGTGTGTGTGTGTGTGTGTGTGTGTATGTGTGTGTAAATACTGGGGTGTAAAGCTGCTGTTTTTTGTTAGGTTTTACTGACAGGTCCTTTGTGTTAGTGTAATAAATGGGAGGCAATCAACTTGCTGGCTGTTGGGATCCCAGCGGTCAGGATACCGATGTCGAAAACCCAACAGCCTACAATGCTGACAGCCAGAATACCAGTTCACAGGGGCTATTCCCACTGGTAGGTGTCCACAACACCCATAGAGTGGGAAGAGAACCTGTGGCAACTGCAGTGAGCCACCGAGACCATAGCATGGCGAGTGCAGTGAGCCTGCAAGGGGACTGAAAGTGCTCGCCTCGCTACCAGCTTTCTGGAGGGCAGGAAGCCGCTGTTGGGATACTGACAGTCGGCATCCTGTCTGCTGGGAGTACATGTGTATTCCTAATAAACATAGCATAGTAAGCGCCTTGAGTTCTATTGGAGAAAGAGCGCTATATAAATAAAAGTATTATTATTATGAGTCACTCTTGCAAAAAAAGAAGATTGTGCATAGCTAGTTTGAGGTGTGATATTGTAGTGGACATAGTGTCGGTGAAACTGTAGTACTACCTGTGGGGAATTTAACTCAAGTTCATAGCCTGAAAGTATCTATTAGTTACAGAGTATTTGTCAATTGTGTTTCTTCCATTTTCTATTGCTTACTATTTCATATTGAGCCCTTTGCCAGTATTCTTTACCTACATTGTCTTGTGTCTTAAGACCATTTGTACAGTGAATGACAGGTAGTCTGATTTAGTGTGGTGAGGGGTATGTCCAAACTCAAATCTAAATTGTAGTATAAAAATGACACTGCTCAGTATTTATGGTCTTCATGAAAAGCAGCCAGTATTTATTTACCCTGCATGCAAAAATAATAACTATATCTGCACCACTTGCATTGTAAAATGGTTTGTCTAGGTGCACAGTGTCAAAGTCAAAAATATTGCAGTACACACATCACGTACAAACTACACACAGATGGCCTCCGTGCGTGTACTTGTTCTGCCGTGCGTGAGCATATTCGCAATTTGCATATGGTCGCTCCTGCGGTCCTGCACATTAGCGCGTGCTATGAGTATTTATGGTAGAGTTTGTGAACGCATGGAAAAGCCATCAAAACACATTACATATTTAATCCAAATAGTGCATAATGTACACATTCTCCCTGCACCACATCAGCAAGTTACAACAGTTTAAATGGTATCAGAACAAAGGGATTCACCTTTACAGGATAGGAGGGAACAGAACAAGGTTATAAGGTGGTGTTTGGTATCCAGCTGTATGGTATTTTAAGGGTAATATTCCGGTGTTGGTTTGCAGAAGATCGCACGTTCCTGCAAATAGTTATGTGCAGGAACAGAATATAGATATAAACTGTATTTACTGTACATTAGGTATGCGGCGGGAACCCAGAGGAGACCACCCACAAGTGCATCTGGAACAGACATCGCCCACCTATTCAAACCAACCTATGACCTCTCCTGTACTGTAAATGACCATCCCTGTGTCCAATGCACAAAGAGATTACAGTATCCATTGTGTTAAGTTTTGGAAGATTGTATAAAAGGAGCCAGCTGCAGGCCTGGTCACACAAGACTCTAAAAGTTATCTATCTAGATGACCTAGGACCAGACTGGGTAGCGCGGCGAAAACCAAACACGTATGTACCATTGACTGTAGCCATTATTCTTTTGTATTGTATCGCTTTGTTATTGTAACCCCCTTTCAGTAATAATATGTTGTGGTGTCGGAACCCGGCATTTTAAATACAAACCGGTGTCGTGTTATAAGTGTATTACTATCGCATGCATAGCTGATAAGGGTTCACGGTGTATCTTTGGGTGTGTACGCGCTGAGTGTACTTTGTACAGCCAGTGCGGCATTTGTACGCAAAGTACTTACACGGTACGGGACTCTGTACGCTAATGGTGTAATAAGTACGTAGGTTGAGGATTAAGTATAGCGGCCGCAGCGGCTTCATTTAAAGTGTATGAAATGTGTTTTTAAAGTGTTGCTTTTAGTCCTGTATGTAAATCAGCATTTACAACAGTTACTTGCCCTTTTTGCTTAGTCCCACCTCATAATCAGGCCCATTATGTGCAGCATAAAGCTGCAAGACCAAGGGCCTAATTCAGATTTGATCGCAGCAGCAAATTTGTTAGCTAATGGGCAAAACCATGTGCACTGCAGGAGGCAAATATAACATATGCAGAGAGAGTTAGAGTTGGGTGGGATGTGTTCAAACTGAAATCTAAATTGCAGTGTAAAAATAAAGCAGCCAGTATTTACCCTGCACAGAAACAGTATAACCCACCCAAATCTAACCCTCTCTGCACATGTAATATCTGCCCCCCTGCAGTGAACATGGTTTTGCCCATTAGCTAACAAATTTACTGCTGTGATCAGATCTGAATTACCCACCACTTTCTCTGTTTCAAAAAGAACATATTTATTTTTCTCTATTTCCACAACCAACAGACAATGAACCCTTAACATCGAATGAAAACAATCCTACGCAAAACATTCAGAAGGAAATACAATTGCAAGCAAGGTATAATAATTATATAACATTATATCACCATGTCCTATAAACTAAAAAAATAAAAACAGTCAAAACAATTCTGATAATCAGTTTGACTTAATATATGCGGCGGGAGGTAATGCAGTCTGAAGTCGCTGGAGAAACAGGTTACCGGACAATCTCTGACTTTTTTTTTAAGGGACAATCACATACAAGGCAAATCCATTATTTCACATGCTGGGATCCACCCATCGCAGGGCAAGGCTACCCAGCATGTTTTCTAGGCTACCTAGCAGCTGCAACTGCAATTTACTTGCGGTCGCAGCAACTGTGGATAAACCCTGCCACCGTAGCCCTGAGATGAGGGTTCTTAAGCTGCGTTATGAAAATCTATCTTTAATAGACTTGGTGGAGAACATTATTTTCCGTAAATCTAAGCATAGAGAAAGAACGCCTTTAATTATCCCTTCCTTCACCTCCCAAGTGCATCAACTGATTTTGCAATTCCTGCACCCATGGCTGTGAGGAAAAGTGTTTGTTTCCAATTTAAAACAAAATCAATAATCATTGTACAGTAAATGCTGTTAAACGGACATGGCCTATTAAATACTTCTATTGCCAGTGTGCTGGTGATAATGCTTCATTTAACACTGTTCCTCATTATCAACAGCATATTTTTAATTCTAATAATAAAGTTAATAAAGTGGAGCATTGTTTACATGCATCGCACACACCAAGTTAGAGATGATCTTTGATTAGTGAAAGGCAGGGAGAAAATATTGCAGCAGATCTGCTCAGGCACCAATTGTTCTTCACTAGTCCTTGATTCAGTTTAAAAAATATCCCAACAGATTATTGGAGAAACCCCTGTAGGAGAACGCTAACTAGTGGAGACATAAAATAAGTCAAGAAGGTAGAGAGTGATGGCTTGCTAAGAGGGGTGTGCACCGGACCATTTTTTCGGGTTTTGTGTTTTGGTTTTGGATCTGGATCTCCTTTGTGTTTTGGATCTAGATTGGTTTTGCCAAAACCACCCTTGCATGTTTTGGTTTTGGATCTGGATTTTTTTGAAAAATATCATCAAAACAGCTAAAATAACAGGATTTGGGGGTGTTTTTGTTTCTACAGTATTAATAACCTCAATAACATTAATTTCCACTAATTTCAAAACTATTCTGAACACCTCACAACTCGCAATATTGTTTTTATCCAGTTTAAGGCAAAAGGATGCACCGAGGTAGCTGGACAGAGCAGCAGCAGCCCTTGGATGTATATACTGGGAGGACAAAATATTAAAAAAAGAATGTATATAAAAAAGACACAGGCAAAGCTCAAGATTTCTGTTCACAAAAAGATAATTAAGGCATTTTAGATTTAATTTATTTAATTTATTTTAGTTTCATTAATTTAATTTATTTAGAATCAGATTCTTCATTTCCTCCAAGACATCTTCAATATGCAGAAAGTTCACTATACGACTGTGGAGAGTTTATTTATATTAATTTAAATGTATCTAACTTATAATTATTATTAATAATATTAATTTGATTTAATTACAATGTGGTGATAAGAAAAGTTATGAAAATAGGACAATAAGTTATAATAAGAATATGAGCTACAGACATCACACCCTGAAATGGACGGAGCACACCTGGGCCAATATTTACTAATATTCGTGTTTGAGTCGGTTTGTGTAGTGTTTAAACTCGTCTTGTATCGGGTGCATTTTCATGCAACTTTTTGAAACTATGGCCCTCATTCCGAGTTGATCGGTCGCAAGGCGAATTTAGCAGAGTTACACACGCTAAGCCTACGCCTACTGGGAGTGTATCTTAGCTTCTTAAAATTGCGTCCGATGTATTCGCAATATTGCGATTACAAACTACTTTGCAGTTTCTGAGTAACTTCAACCTTACTCTGCCTGTGCGATCAGTTCAGTGCTTGGCGTTCCTGGTTTGACGTCACAAACACACCCAGCGTTCGCTCAGACACTCCCCCGTTTCTCCAGCCACTCCTGCGTTTTTTCCGGAAACGGTAGCGTTTTCATCCACACGCCCATAAAACGCCGTGTTTCCGCCCAGTAACACCCATTTCCTGTCAATCACATTACGATCGCCGGAGCGATGAAAAAGCCGTGAGTAAAAATACTATCTTCATTGTTAAATTACTTGGCGCAGTCGCAGTGCGAATATTGCGCATGCGTACTAAGCGGATTTTCATTGCGATGCGATGAAAAATACCGAGCGAACGACTCGGAATGAGGGCCTATATACGCTAAGTTACGAAGCAGTCGACTTTATGGTTTTCGTGTTTTCCGATGTCGATGCCAGTCGTTTTTTTGGCACATTTGCGGCCGTCATTGTCGTTTGCGTACGTGTTTTTGTTGTTTTTGCTGGTTTTTTTTCTAAGTTAAACACGGCAGGGTTTTTTTTCCCCGCGGCCGCATTTTCACTTTTAGTTTCGTTTTTCATCCCCGTTCGTGATTGGTTGTGTTTCGGATGGTAGGTGTGTCTGTGCACAACCATATAAATATGCCCCAAACCGTCCACACCTCGTGGGTTTAGTTAGTGGTGAGGAGGGAGGTTGTGCTGTGGAGGTTGGTGAGTAGTTGATTTGGTGAGGAGTTTTTTGGGCGATTTCTGAGTGTAGTATTGTGTTTGAAAGTAGTCTTGTCATTCTTGTAGTCTTGTTTTTTGTGGTTTTGTCTAACTTTTGGTCCAAATATTTTTTATTTATAGTCCCTTGTCACTGTTTGTGTGTTTGTGTGTGTGTGTGTGTGATTTGTGCAGTGGTAGTGGAGGAGTGTGTTGTTTGTCTTTTTTTTCTGTGTTAAGTGTTTAGACACACAGTTATGACTGACTCAGAGGTGGGTGAGGTGGAGGGTGTGAGTGAGGGGGAGGAGGTCGGTCAGTTGGAAGAGGTGAGTGTGAGTGAGGTTAGTGAGGTGGAGGAGGTGGGTGAGGTTGCTGCAGAAGCCTCAAGTGACAGTGATAGTGACAGTCAGAGTGCTCCGCAGCCACGCACCACTACTAAGACTGGGCGGAATGTCAAGTTTAGTTATGCAGAAAATGTGGCATTGGTGCGGGAGCTGATGAAGTATCAGCGCCAGCTATTTGGGCCTGAGTCCGCCAAGGTGCCAACACGTAAGAAGACGGTGTTGTGGGAGAAAGTTGTTGCTGCTGTCAATAGTGAGGGGGTGGTCAAGTGGACGGAGGACATATGCCGCAAACGGTACTATGACATAAAGCGACGTGTCAAGTCCAAAATGGCTAAGGAGGCGAAGTCGGCTAGAAAAACCGGTGGTGGCCAGCCCTATATTGCAAGATATCTGGAGTATAAGGAGCCCATCCGGAGTGTAATACCTCCTGAAGTAGTCTCTGCAACCCATGTCCGGGATTCAGATAGGCCCAGGAAGAATGGTGAGCATGTGTATTTGCATTAACAATCTATGTATTTTTTATTTTTTTTGAAATGTGTGTCATGTGACGTTGCATATTACTCCCATCTTCAAGTGTGTGTCAGCAAATACATTGTTTTTGGTAATGTTCTCTACAAAAGCCAATGTAACATCTGACTTTTTGTATGTCATGTGTTTTTTTACGCTATATTTTCCATGTGTAGTTTGGACTCGGTGTGTCATTGAATTGTCCAGCAATAATGTATTCCTTTTGCACATTTTTAAGTTTTTAATTTGGACTATGGGGTAAATTTACTAACATTCGTATTTTCCCGTTTCAGGTCAAAGTTCAATCACGAATGACATCGAAAGTGTAAAACTGCAACTTTTTGAATTTATTACGACTTATTTATTAAGCTGTCGTATTCGGGTTTTTCTTTTGTTCCGATGTCGATGTCATTCGTGTTTTTTTTTTTTTTTTAACGGCAGTGATTAGCAAAACACTGCCGACTTTTTAAAAATGAATCTCGGCCGGATCTGTGTGATCCGTGCTGGGGTTCATTTTTTTTTTTTTTTAAATTAAACAGTGTAAAATAAAATAAAAAATTGCGTGGGGTCCCCCCTCCTAAGCATAACCAGCCTCGGGCTCTTTGAGCCGATCCTGGTTGCAGAAATATTGGGAAAAAAATGACAGGGGTTCCCCCATATTTAAGCAACCAGCATCGGGCTCTGCGCCTGGTCCTGGATCCAAAAATACGGGGGACAAAAAGAGTAGGGGTCCCCCGTATTTTTAAAACCAGCACCGGGCTCCACTAGCTGGACAGATAATGCCACAGCCGGGGGTCACTTTTATATAGTACCCTGCGGCCGTGGCATCAAAAATCCAACTAGTCACCCCTGGCCGGGGTACCCTGGGGGAGTGGGGACCCCTTCAATCAAGGGGTCCCCCCCCAGCCACCCAAGGGCCAGGGGTAAAGCCCGAGGCTGTCCCCCCCTATCCAATGGGCTGCGGATGGGGGGGGCTGATAGCCTTTTGTGATAATGAAAAGATATTGTTTTTAGTAGCAGTACTACAAGGCCCAACAAGCCTCCCCCGCATGCTGGTACTTGGAGAACCACAAGTACCAGCATGCGGCGGAAAAATGGGCCCGCTGGTACCTGTGGTACTACTACTAAAAAAATACCCAAAAAAAGACAAGACACACACACCGTGAAAGTAAAGATTTATTACATACATGCACACAAACATACATACATACTTACCTTATGTTCACACGCAGGTCGGTCCTCTTCTCCAGTAGAATCCAAGGGGTACCTGTTGAATAAATTCTACTCACCAGATCCAGGGTCCCAGGGTCCTCGGGGCAACCATTTGTAATCCAGGTACTTGAATAAAATAACAAACCGCAGACCCGAGCCACGAACTGAAAGGGGCCCCATGTTTTCACATGGGACTCCTTTCCCCGAATGCCAGAAACCCACTCTGACTTCTGTCTAAGTGGGTTTCTTCAGCCAATCAGGGAGCGCCATGTTGTAGCACTCTCCTGATCGGCTGTGTGCTCCTGTCCTGACTGACAGGCGGCACACGGCAGTGTTACAATGTAGCGCCTATGCGCTCCATTGTAACCAATGGTGGGAACTTTCTGCCCTGCGGTTGACCTAAAGTGACGTCACCGCTGAGCAGAAAGTTCCCACCATTGGTTACAATGGAGCGCATAGGCGCTACATTGTAACACTGCCGTGTGCCGCCTGTCACTCAGTACAGGAGCACACAGCCGATCAGGAGAGTGCTACAACGTGGCGCTCCCTGATTGGCTGAAGAAACCCACTTAGACAGAAGTCAGAGTGGGTTTCTGGCATTCGGGGAAAGGAGTCCCATGTGAAAACATGGGGCCCCTTTCAGTTCGTGGCTCGGGTCTGCGGTTTGTTATTTTATTCAAGTACCTGGATTACAAATGGTTGCCCCGAGGGACCCTGTGACCCTGGATCTGGTGAGTAGAATTTATTCAACAGGTACCCCTTGGATTCTACTGGAGAAGAGGACCGACCTGCGTGTGAACATAAGGTAAGTATGTATGTATGTTTGTGTGCATGTATGTAATAAATCTTTACTTTCACGGTGTGTGTGTCTTGTCTTTTTTTGGGTATTTTTTTAGTAGTAGTACTACAGGTACCAGCGGGCCCGTTTTTCCGCCGCATGCTGGTACTTGTGGTTCTCCAAGTACCAGCATGCGGGGGAGGCTTGCTGGGCCTTGTAGTACTGCTACTAAAAACAATATCTTTTCATTATCACAAAAGGCTATCAGCCCCCCATCCGCAGCCCATTGGATGGGGGGGACAGCCTCGGGCTTCACCCCTGGCCCTTGGGTGGCTGGGGGGGGGACCCCTTGATTGAAGGGGTCCCCACTCCCCCCAGGGTACCCCGGCCAGGGGTGACTAGTTGGATTTTTGATGCCACGGCCACAGGGCACTATATAAAAGTGACCCCCGGCTGTGGCATTATCTGTCCAGCTAGTGGAGCCCGGTGCTGGTTTTAAAAATACGGGGGACCCCTACTCTTTTTGTCCCCCGTATTTTTGGAACCAGGACCAGGCGCAGAGCCCGATGCTGGTTGCTTAAATATGGGGGAACCCCTGTCAATTTTCCCCCCATATTTCTGCAACCAGGATCGGCTCAAAGAGCCCGAGGCTGGTTATGCTTAGGAGGGGGGACCCCACGCAATTTTTTTTTTGGAAAAAAAACACTTTCCCACCCCTTCCCACTGATAGACATGCACGGATCTCATGGATCCCTGCATGCCTATGCAATCACGAATATAAAAAGCAGGTCTGCTTTTTTTTAGCACTTTTTTGCGATGTGTAATTTTTCACGGCAGTGTTTTCCTCTTTGGAGATTTGCACTTTTTAGTAAATTACCGAGTTCTACTAATTTGCTGGCGTATTTTGACCGATGGTGTATTCATTCGTATTTTTTTACAACTACTTCCAAAAAAATACGAATGCCCTCATCTCTGCCGTGATTTGAGTTTAGTAAATTACCGATGATAAAGCTAAATATTTATCTTACTTAAAACCCTTTAAGAGGCCTAAGAACACTGTACGCTATTGACGTCTGGAGTACCGTAAGGGTACGCACGTTGCGTAACAATCGCTTAGCCGTAGTCGAGACGCTCACGCGTTACGTTCGCTCACGGCCAAGAGATCACAGGCAGGCCCGCTATTGGCTGCCGACTAACGTTATGGTTCGCTATAGCGTAGCGGACGCTCGGGACCACGAGGAGATCACCAGCGGCGCAGACGCTCACAATGTTAAACCTTTACATGTAAACCATGAACAATGTATTATACAGAAAAACCTTAGTGTAATGGTGGGGTGTAGATGCAACACAATGTAACCTTATTAACTTAAAGCTGTTCGAGCGTCTCCGACGCTCCGAGAATACTTAACACTATAAGAAATACACAAATACCGGGCTTAGGGTCGAACGCCTTATATGAATGTTATACTTGCAAAAGAATAATACAATACAAGTCATACACTACCAATATAACATAGACTAACTAACCAGATAACTACACAGGAAATACAATACAATACAAGTACGTTTAAGGGAAAATGAGAGAAAGAGGAGAAGAGAGAGAGAGAGAGAGAGAGAGAGAGATATGGCCCACAATACCAATAAAGACAATATGATTGCGGAGAAAACTTACGCTCAAGGGAAACAATCGCATGCGCCTCTGGATATCCAGCTCCCGATTATCAGCAATGAGAACCGTTGAAGAGTGAGAGCTGGATATGATCGGCTTGTCTATTTATGCCCCACACACAATACAATTCAATGGTCCCTACAATCTCATTGTTCATTGGACACAGGAATTCGTCTTCGCATTATAACAAAAGGTCATAGGTTGATTCATACAGGTGGGCTGTGATTATTTCCAACTGCTCAGGTGGGTGGGAAACTAGGTTTCCCGCCGCATGGATAAGTAAGTGCAAATAATAGTAAAAGTACATAAACTTCTTATGTCCATAACTATTCGCACGAGCGATTAATCTGCTTCAAACCAACACCGGAATATTGCTAATTAAATACTCTTCCGATGGATACTAAACACCACTGTATAACCCTTGTCTGACCCTTCGTATCAAACAAAGAGGGATCTCTCTGTCTATGAACATGCTACCTTAACTAAACTTTCAGATTCTATCAAAGGGACCATAATCTACAAAATACATTATATAGTTAAAATATGTTACGAACGAGTCGCCCGCCAGACGCACATAAACTTTACCGTAAATGCGCACACTGTGCGTCCGCGGGTGCACGCAACAGCGAGTATGCGCACGCACGGCAGGGCTCATGAACGTGCAACAGGCACTCGCATGAGGTGCAAATATGGCAGTGTGTAGCGTGATATTTTTCTGACTTTGACAGTCCACCCTTTGGCAGTCAACAATAACTGCCACTTCCTAAAACATTTCAAAAAGAGAAAAATATATGTCAAGTGTAAATACATTTCTATGATTGGGTAGGGGAGGAGAGGAGAAGGTAGGAAAAGGGTATGACCTATTGAGATAGCAGAAGCATGTGTGTATGAATCCATGTTTGGGGGGGGGGTCATGTATCATCGTGCCGTACGTTTTTTAAATCAAGCTTCGAGGTATTGCGAAGTATACATTCGAATTCCTTCTTATCCCGTGGTACGGGTCTGTGGATGGGCTGTCAAACTTTACCGAGCTCTTTTCGGCTGTGGTTGTAACAAAATGGGGGAGCACATTTTAGTTGATGATACATGAATGGGGGAATATGTGATTGCTGATATCTGTGCGGGTATTCCCTATCGACTATGTGTGTAATTACCTGAGGGTTGTAGAGATGAAGATAAGACACAATTATGGTAAATGCAGTGGTATTCTATGTCAGGTTAATGAACATTTGTCGGTTGAAGTCTTGTTCGGTGTCTGTTGAATGCAGTCTTCTTTGGGCTTTTGCCAAAAGGTGTGGGCAAAAAGCTTTGTCAATGTCCATAGACTTACAAAAGTGTTGGGCTAGCGTAATTTTAAAATTTCTAGGGAAACTGGGGGTCTATGGCATAGTTCATCAAATATCTGTGTATAAGGTTGTCTAAACTTCTTCTTTAATCCATCAGTTGTCTGTATACAGGGTCATCAAATTCCTCATCAAAAGTGGGTCTTTTTACCTTGGAAAAACCGGAAAAACAGGTGAAAGAAACGGACCGTATAATCGCATTTTCATCACATCATTGTTTCTACAGTTGGGTCATAAATCAAATCCATTGGAATTACAATTTCCTCACTCCCTAGACTCATTACCCTGGTACTACGTTTGCACTTCATTAAAGCCTGACCGCATCTAAATATCAAGCCAATCGTTATGACAACACCTAAGATACATAGGAGAAACTTCCCTACATCCATTATGACTCCTTGAGCCCATTCTCCTAAACCAGAGAACCAATTTCGCGGGTTCAACCATGACACCCAACCAGTCAGCTCATTACCCACAGCAGCAAGGGTGAGATTGTGTCTCCTGCGAAATTCCCACTTTAATTGGAGAATATCGTCCATCTTTTGGTCTATGACCTCAACCGGATCCTCGGTACTATTCGTTATATATGTGCAGCATTTCACGCCGTACTGCGTTGCCAGTGTGACACAATATCCACCTGTTACTGCTGTGAGATAATTAAGAACCATTCTATGCTGAACCAGTTCTGTTTTATAAGCTTGAAGTTCTCTTCCAGTATACCTAAACGTGTCATCATACATTTCTGTGATATTGTCTAACAAATTTGCAAGCGCAGAGATATATCTATAGTTCAGCACTCCTCTAGCGGTGCGAGTGAAATCTAACGCAAGTAGGACCTGAATCCCGGTGGATTCATGGATCATGTCAAAGGCCAAATGCTCTGTCCTTTCTGTCAGTTGCCTTTTAACTACGTGCTCTAAGTGGGTGTGAGTATAAGGAGCTTGGGCACCACGGTGTATATCTTTCATTTTGGCATGTGATACAGTCATTACTTCAGGCAGTACTTTTCCAATATAACACAATCCTTCAGAGTTTGGGGCAAGCCACTTATACGCCTTCCTCCCGCATATGAAATATGCTTCATCGGGGAGAACATATGGGACGGAGTAGGACATAACCATATTACACATCTTCCATGTGAAATCTCCTAACCCTAATTCTCCCATCTGTCTGGTACACGTATCAGTTTGTACGATATGTGCACAGTATCCTGGTGATACCTCTCCAACTCTCGTAATCCTACTTCCTAGGGTATACCTATATCGGAAAGATTTTTCTCTACTGGCTATGTGGCGTATAAGCTCTGTATCTGTCGGCATTCTATCTGCTCTATATGAAAAGGTCATGGTTTGGTTACTCCATGACACTTCCCAATTTCCCGGCTTTCGGGGATTGGAAATGTTAAAACATATTAGGGATCTATCCACATGATATTGGTGGAGCTTCAAACTAGGAGGACTGGAGATATTAAACCTCCTGTCCACCGGTCTCCCACCCTTTAGCTCAAGAACCTCCCCTACCGTTAAAGGAAATGGTACTAGTCCTGATTTGCTATGACCTTGAGGTACTTGAGAGCATACCCAACAATCTGTTTGATTTAACACACTACCCACTAAGGAGTGATAGTCACTCAAGGGGTGCCGGTCCATGTGGATATTAAAACTGGATTGGCATTTCTTGATGCACCCATCCTCAACTACATAGTCACAGAGCCTACAGATACAGTTTTCTTCAGCTAACAATCCTTCACAATTCCTTCTATTGTCAATGCTATCGGATCGTTTTCTGATACTCGCCTTTACTTGTTGGTTGTTGTTCTTGGAAAACTACGCCTCCATCTTTGTCATCAGAACCCATTCCAGAACCTTTCTCGACCTCCATGGTACTCTCGCCGGAACAGACTGCTCTGGTCAACATCATGGTCAACAGGAAAATCCGGATCACAGTCTCTTGGGGCAAGTCCATCTTATAGGAGGAAACGAAGAAGAATGAGAAGGGGGAAAAAATAATTTGAGGGAGGGGGGATGGGAAGTGGAGAAAAACAATAAAAGGGAACAGGGAATCGACAACTGCTTTTGATCTTGTGATTTTCAATGCTCAGGTGCCGCCTCAGTCCTCCTGGAACAGACACTCCAGTGATATAACTTCCTCTACCGTCTGTTCCTTATCACGGGACCTCTCTGGATCAGCAACCTTCTTACAATGGGACGAATGAACCCAAGTCTCTCTCTCGGCAACCTTCAATAAGACTTGGTATGGTCCTTCCCATCTGTCAATAAGGCAACCTGAGCGTAGAAAATTCCGTATCATTACATAATCCCCAGGTTCAATGTCATGACAATTACTATCTGGTAAATCAGGAATCACTAGCTTCAAATTATCATTTTGATTCCTTAGCTGTTTACTCATGTTAATCAGGTACTTTACAGTCACTTCATTGTTACACTTCAAATCATCCTGAGGGTTAATCATAACATGCGGTTGTCGACCAAACAAGATTTCAAAGGGAGACAGATTAAGAGGGGACCTGGGAGTGGTTCTGATGCTGTACAGTACTATGGGTAAAGCTTCTGGCCATGTCAATCCTGTCTCTGCCATAACTTTGCTCAGTTTATTTTTAATAGTGCTGTTCACTCTTTCCACCTTCGCACTCGCCTGTGGATGGTATGGAGTGTGCAGCTTGCTATCAATTCCCATCAACTTACACATTCCTTGAAAGACATCACCTGTAAAATGGGTACCCCTATCACTTTCGATAACTCTAGGGATACCATATCTACATACAAATTCCTGCACAATTTTCTTAGCAGTGAACATAGCGGTATTTGTGGCCGCAGGAAATGCTTCGACCCAATTTGAGAATACATCTATACAAACAAGTACATATTTCAAATTTCTACAAGGGGGTAATTGAATAAAGTCAATCTGTATTACCTGAAAAGGGCCGCCTGTAGGTGGGATATGCGATGGTTCTGTTGGTATTGCCTTTCCGATATTCTTTCTCAAGCAGGTAAGGCATGACATTGCTCTCTTACCTGCATGAGATGAAAATCCTGGGGCGCACCAATATGCTCTTACCAACTTGCACATTCCCTCCTTGCCCAGATGAGTCAGCCCGTGTGCTGCCTCAGCTAAACATGGAAGATATGCTCTGGGGGCCACTGGTTTACTTTGTCCATCCGTCCAGAGTCCTGAGGACTCCTGGCCATATCCCTTTGCCTTTCAGACTGCCTTTTCCTGTGTGGAACACAAATTTTGCATTTCACACAGCTTCTGTGTGTTGATGGTATTAAATACCATCAGTTGTGTGGTGTCTGTCTGTCTGGGGGTACCAGCTGCTAACTTAGCAGCTTCGTCTGCTCGGCTGTTACCAAGTGATACTGGGTCCTGGCTATATGTGTGTGCTTTACATTTGATAACAGCCACTCTGTCGGGTTCCTGTATCGCTGTTAGAAGCCTTTTTACGTGAGCTGCATGCGCTACCGGTGTACCAGCTGCCGTCATGAAATTTCTGAGGCGCCATAGGGCTCCGAAACCATGGACTACCCCGAATGCGTATCTAGAGTCGGTGTAGATATTGGCTGACTTGCCCTTAGCCAATTCACATGCTCTGGTTAGGGCGACCAGTTCAGCAACCTGGGCTGAGTGAGGTGGGCCTAGCGGTTCTGCTTCTATGGTGCCTTGGTCGTCTACGACTGCGTATCCAGTACACAAGTCTCCCGAGTCTGACTGTCTGTGACAACTACCGTCCGTGTAGAAAGTGAGATCTACCTCTACCAGTGGGTTGTCACTGATGTCAGGCCTTGCCGTGAAATTTTGGGTCAAATATTCCATACAATCATGCATGTCATCTTTTGTATTAAATCCTCCTTCCCCACCACTCTCATCCTCCACCCTTTGTGCCTGTCCAGGCACACCTGGGAGATATGTTGCAGGATTTAATGCACTGCATCTCCTTATGGTGATGTTTACGGGGGCCATTAGTGCCAATTCCCATCTTGTAAACCGCGCTGATGAGACGTGTCTGGTTTGGGCAGAATTTAGCAAGGCTGACACTTCATGTGGTGTATGAATTGTGAAGTTGTGACCTAGCACTACATCTTCGCTTTTCGTTACTAGCAATGCTATCGCAGCAACGCTTCGCAAGCATGTGGGGAGGGATTGCGCTACCGTATCTAGCTGAGCGCTGTAGTATGCTACCAGCCTGCTGGCATCACCGTGCTTTGGGTCTGAACACAGTAGTAAATCATCCACATACTGTATCAATACTGATCCACTCTCTGGTTGAAAAGACTGTAAACAATCATGCAAAGCCTCGGAAAATATACTTGGACTGTCTATGAAACCTTGTGGTAATCGAGTCCATGTGTATTGGACTCCTCTGTATGTAAGTGCAAACAAATATTGGCTGTCAGGGTGCAGAGGTACCGAAAAGAAAGCGGAGCAGAGGTCAATAACAGTGAAAAATTTCGCAGTGGGAGGGATTTGCATAAGGATGACAGCTGGATTTGGCACTACAGGGAACTGACTTTCAACTATTTTGTTAATCCCCCTTAGATCCTGCACTAGCCTGTAACCCCTCCCCCCACTCTTTTTAACAGGGAAGATGGGACTATTGGCTGTGCTGGATGTTCTTACCAGAATGCCCTGTTGTAGCAAGCGCTCTATTACTGGGTATACTCCTAACTCCATCTCTGGCTTCAGAGGGTATTGTGGGATTTTTGGAGCTATCCTACCATCTTTTACTTGCACAACTACTATAGCTACGTTTGCCATCAATCCAGTGTCTTGTCCGTCTTTAGTCCACAGTGACTCTGGTATCTGGGATGTCATTTCTTCTACTTGGGATGGAGTCCTATTTGTCATAATGGTATGTGACATTAATTTTGATGGGGAGTCTAACATGTCTCGCACTTCCTGAGCGTGATTCTCAGGTATGTCCAAAAATACACCTTCAGGAGTACAATAAATGACGCACCCCATTTTACACAATAAGTCTCTTCCCAGGAGATTTGTCGGTGCCGATGCAGCCAGCAAAAAGGAATGCTTGGTATGTAAAGGCCCTATTGTAATCTCGGCTGGTTTGCTAACAGGGTAATGCTGGACTACTCCCGTTACTCCCATGGCTGGAATTGTCTTACCAGTGGTTCTCATGCCCACTATCGAATTTATCACTGATTTGGCCGCCCCCGTATCTACAAGAAAGTTTAATGATTTACCAGCTACATTAATTGCAATTTCGGGTTCACTTCCAAGACTTGCAATCAATTTTACTGGCTGCAGATTACAGGTATGGCCACACCCCTATTGGGTATGATGACCTCCCTGAATCCCGCTGGCAGCAACTACTTGTGAAGGGGTTAAATGGGAACTACCAGAGGCTTGCCAGTCTCTGTTCGGGGGGTATCTTTTTTGTTTCCCCTGCATGTGGCTCATAACTCCGTTTCTGTGGACCCTGCTCCCAATGTCGTGTGTCGTGTCGTTGTCTAGGGGGTTGATAAGACTTTTGTATGTTTCTCGATTTACAGTCTCGTGCAAAGTGTCCCTCTCTATGACAGGAATAACAGGTTACCACATTCGACTTACCCACAGGGTTTGGTGATTTATACAAAGGCTGCCTTGTGGTCAGGGCCTGTATACTTACGGCCATTAACTTATCACCTTGTAATTCCCTGTGTCTGGTGATATTCCGATCGTGATCCACAGCTGCCTCTCTCAAAGTAGCCACCGACAGACCTCGCCAACATGGTTGCGTGGTCTGTACCCTTGTCTTTAATGCCTCTTTTAAACCATCCATTAGTACAGATACTGCTACTTCTCGATGGTTTATGTTTGTTTTAATGTCCTCTATGCCTGTGTATTTTGCCATATCTAGTAATGCCCTGTGAAAATATTCTGCAGCAGTTTCTGACTGTTTTTGTTTAATGGAGAAAATCTTGTTCCATTTAACTACAGCTGGAAAATACTCCTTTAACTGTAAACTTATCCTTTTTACATTGTCTTTGTTGTACACATCTGTAAGAGGTACATCCTGATCCAATCCACAGTCAGCTAAAAATTGAGCCGAGTCGACATTGGAGGGTAAACAAGCCCTCAGCAATACCTGCCAGTCTTTGTTATTGGGCTCTAAAGTGTTCCCTAGGTCTCTGATGTATTTCTGGCTAGTAACTAAGTCTTTCCTAGGGTCAGGGAATTCAGACACTATGGTTCTTAATTCCATTTGGGAAAATGGGCTGTACATGGCAATGTTCCTAACAGGAGTGACTCCTGACGTGTCAGTTTTCCCATTTGGCACTGCTATTACCCTAACAGGATTTAGTATAGCAACATCATTCTGTGTAGATTCTACAGCCTGTGGTGAAATGGTTTCAGCATAGTGTATGGTGCCGTACTTACCCGTAGATACGACCTCACCTGTCCCTCCGCTAGGGGCCTTTGTTACTAATCTTAAGGGTTGGGCTGTGCCTACTGTTGTTTCTGATATGGTGGCTGCTAGAGAGAGCGCCGATATTGTTGCCGATTCGTCCTCTTGATCACACTCCTGGGGAAAGTTCAAAACAGGGTACAACTTGCACGGGTTAATACTTGCATTGGTTAACTTATTAACATTTACACAGTTGCTAAGTGTTTGTTTGTTACACCCTAATGCGTCATTCTCCGCAACCAATTTCTCTCCTGATATGTATGGTGGCGGCGGGGCCGTGGCTATCAGTTTCCTGATAGGATTAGATCCCGCCGCCTGAGCCAATCCTCTCTGTATTTCACCCTCCTGTTGCCATAACTGCAAATAATCATAATGTTTGATTCGTCTCTTTGTTGATTTAATGAGATATATCCTCCTCCTTAGATTTTGTAACACTTCTGGGCTAAAGCTGCCTACTCTTGGGAACTTCTCCCCGTCATGTACCGTCATTCTCTCCCATTCTTCACATAAAACCTCTGTGTGTGAACCGTATTTTTCACACATTACGTACCTTGCCGACCCGATTGGTCGGTTTACTGAATCAACCCGAACCGAGGTTGATCGCCCCTTACCTGAACAATTGGCCCCCATACCTGTAGGTGTTGCTTTCACCACCTCTGACCTTCAATCAGGGTCTTCAGCGAACCCTTACAAAAACCAAAATGTTCAAGATAGGCTGACGGTGGCGGTTTACCGAGTACCCCACTCACTCGCCCACGCCGACCAATACGACCTACACACTGCCCTAGTGCTGGCGTACTCGACCCAGGGCCCCTATGAACCTTTGTTTACTGGAACATGTGAGTGTGATCCGCAGAGCATTAACCCTTTCCAGTAACTGTTGGTTGTTGGATAATTCCTGAGTGACCAGCGAACTTCCCTTTAGAAAATAAAAAATTACACAAATCACGTCAGAATGTACAAATAGCGTTTATGATCCCTTTTCGTACGCAAATGGTACTGGGTCAAATTACTAACTAATGCACACAATTACGTGCGGTACAATCAGTCTGCACATAAGCAACTAATCTTATGTGCGGAGCGACCAGTGGAATCGAAAATTGCGGCTGCGAATTCCTTCAGCATGAGCTTTAATGGCCTATATGGGTTCTGCACCAACCCCCTGGGTTGTGCTCTTTTCTCTATTTATAGCGGACTTCCTTGTCTGCTGTACCTGGACCTCCTGGTCTGTTCTGGACCTCCTGGTCTGTGCTACAGTATGACCTCCTGGTCTGCTATACTCTAATGCTCAGATTTTATGTTTAACAAGGGATGCCTCCCTAGCCACCATGCACGTCACTTACATGTATGTACCCTGCAAGAACTCGACTTCTTGTGGTTCAACCTCAAAAAATTGTATAAACTTATATATGCAAACACTCACTCACCACATGTACACTTTTGTTTCTATTTCTATTTCTGCGCAGAAATTTTCTTTCCTTTAGACCAGATGTGTTGTAAATTTGGAGAAGGATCTGTTAGTCTAAATTTCGGACACTAAAATAGATTTGCGCTATTTATCGCGTTGCCACCTTTTCGCCTGTTACAATAACACTAGCGTGTGATTTGAGTTACGTGGGCATACCCGGATGCTCCGTTGCGTAATATACGCTACGTGCGTCGGCCTTTGAGTTGCGTACGCGAGTCTCACCCTTTGTTAGAGACACGTGTACACAAAGCAAATATCCACCGTAACACAATTTTACACGTTTATCAATGTAGATGATCCTCGATCATCTACCGGACACCACACCAATCTCTCCTTGTATCTTTAGGTAGAGCTGCGTGCGTGCTTTGCAATTTATCCCTTAATGTATTACTTTTATACTTTAACTATGAAATAGCGACAAATCTCTCTTAGCACGTTTATCAATTATAAAATGGCAAACAGGAGAGTGATATATGAAAATACACGAATAAAAAGAAATGCAGATATGCGTGTGTACGTACGCAAGACAGAAAATAAAGTTTTAAAAGACACTAGCGTTTTGTTCTTACCTCCTGTTCCGGATTCCCTCAGCACCCTTTACTAAGCGAAGCAGACGCTTATCCAGACAGCACTACGAGGAATATGATCTCCCGCCCTTTGCTGATGGATAATGTCTGCTGAAATTACCTAGTATAGATATGTGAAGGACGGACGAGCCGCCAATTGATAAAGCTAAATATTTATCTTACTTAAAACCCTTTAAGAGGCCTAAGAACACTGTACGCTATTGACGTCTGGAGTACGGTAAGGGTACGCACGTTGCGTAACAATCGCTTAGCCGTAGTCGAGACGCTCACGCATTACGTTCGCTCACGGCCAAGAGATCACAGGCAGGCCCGCTATTGGCTGCCGACTAACGTTATGGTTCGCTATAGCGTAGCGGACGCTCGGGACCACGAGGAGATCACCAGCGGCGCAGACGCTCACAATGTTAAACCTTTACATGTAAACCATGAACAATGTATTATACAGAAAAACCTTAGTGTAATGGTGGGGTGTAGATGCAACACAATGTAACCTTATTAACTTAAAGCTGTTCGAGCGTCTCCGACGCTCTGAGAATACTTAACACTATAAGAAATACACAAATACCGGGCTTAGGGTCTAACGCCTTATATGAATGTTATACTTGCAAAAGAATAATACAATACAAGTCATACACTACCAATATAACATAGACTAACTAACCAGATAACTACACAGGAAATACAATACAATACAAGTACGTTTAAGGGAAAATGAGAGAAAGAGGAGAAGAGAGAGAGAGAGATATGGCCCACAATACCAATAAAGACAATATGATTGCGGAGAAAACTTACGCTCAAGGGAAACAATCGCATGCGCCTCTGGATATCCAGCTCCGGATTATCAGCAATGAGAACCGTTGAAGAGTGAGAGCTGGATATGATCGGCTTGTCTATTTATGCCCCACACACAATACAATTCAATGGTCCCTACAATCTCATTGTTCATTGGACACAGGAATTCGTCTTCGCATTATAACAAAAGGTCATAGGTTGATTCATACAGGTGGGCTGTGATTATTTCCAACTGCTCAGGTGGGTGGGAAACTAGGTTTCCCGCCGCATGGATAAGTAAGTGCAAATAATAGTAAAAGTACATAAACTTCTTATGTCCATAACTATTCGCACGAGCGATTAATCTGCTTCAAACCAACACCGGAATATTGCTAATTAAATACTCTTCCGATGGATACTAAACACCACTGTATAACCCTTGCCTGACCCTTCGTATCAAACAAAGAGGGATCTCTCTGTCTATGAACATGCTACCTTAACTAAACTTTCAGATTCTATCAAAGGGACCATAATCTACAAAATACATTATATAGTTAAAATATGTTACGAACGAGTCGCCCGCCAGACGCACATAAACTTTACCGTAAATGCGCACACTGTGCGCCCGCGGGTGCACGCAACAGCGTGTATGCGCACGCACGGCAGGGCTCATGAACGTGCAACAGGCACTCGCATGAGGTGCAAATATGGCAGTGTGTAGCGTGATATTTTTCTGACTTTGACACCGAGATGACACTTTGAAGAAAAAACGGCATCTCGGTCAAAATCGGGACCTTAGTAAATTTACCCCTATGTTTTAGATTTAGATTATCCATGTGCAATGTTGCTAAAACAGTGGTTGTCATGTTAGAGGCTGAAGTAGTGGAAAGTGGTTTGGAAACCACTTACATGTGTAATGTCATTATTGCTGAATGTATTAATTTTTATAAAAAACCCACTATTTGTTTGTTCAGTTAGAGTCTGTATTTGTACCCTGACACAACACTGCAGTCTCCTTTTTTTTTTTTTTTGGTGGTGGTGGTTTTATTTTTGGTTGCCTCATATAGTGGTAATGTGTGTTTGGAGTGCCACATCACAGAGCAATTTCTATATTGCATATGTAATATTTTTCCTTTCATTACAAAATTAAGATGTGTGTGTTTTTGGTTGTTAGTGTATGTATTTTGACTTGTGTCCTATGTCTGTGCCCTGCACATGTTTTCCATAGTGCATATGGCTATTGGATAATCTTTATTGTTTTATGTAGTGGTTTTTTGGTTTACGGTCCTTATGTTTGTTTTAAATAAAAAACAAGCATTTTTTAATGAATTAATGTTTATAAGCATAATGGGTGGATGTATCAGCAAAAGCATGATTACATGATTTCTTATTTTGGTTTTACAGTGCTGGAAAAAGCAGTACTGGTCGTCCTACAGTAACTCCCATGACATCTGATGATGATGATGATGATGATGATGCGGAAGCAGGTAAAGTGTCCATTGTAGTATAGGGTATGTTTGTAAAGGAATGGCCATAACAAAATTTAACTTTCAATAATAGGTCCATCAAAAGAAGTCTGGAGCAGCAGAAGTGGGACTTCTGTAACACCCCCCCAAAAAAACATGTGGCAGCAAAGAAAGCAAGGTCTGATGTCCAGGGCCAATCACAGTGGGGCTGCCCCGCCACGAAGATTATCGACAGTATGTTCGGTCCCCCTGCTCCAAATTTTGGACACACCTCCAAGACGAGAACCACACTCCCCTCATCTTGATTGTGAGTATCAAACAAACAAAAAAAAAATCAGATTGTAATAACATTTTCACTTAAACGCATTAAGTCAAAATATGATGTACTTAACGAAGTCACTAAAACCTGAAATTGAATCCTAGCAAAATGGCCTTGTCCACATCCTGTAAATATATGTATGTCCACTTCAGCCATACAGTAGCACATTGTGTGTAAGATGCTGCAATAGAAACTCATGTGTAATTTTGTGAAATAGTAAGGTTGTCTCACAAATTTAACATGTGTGTTTGACCTAACATTGCCAAATACATATAAACACATTCCTATGTTTGTTTATGAAAAACTATAAGGTAACACATTATGGATTACAATGAGTTTTTATGGTGGAGTATATCTGATCTACAATAAAAATAATGTGTTTGCTTTCACAATGAAGTAACCAGACACATTAGCCACAAACAGGCATATGTATGTTTTTACGTTATGAGTGATGATGTTGCTAGGCAGGATATCTGAAAGCAACAGTCAATGACATGTGTCCCATGTTTAGTGATTTTTTCGAATTTTTCAAACATATGGATAACTAACGGATATTTTTTAACAATTACAGCTTCTAGTCCTGGTAACAGCATCCCTCCGCAACAACAGCAACACATTGACATGGATGAGACAATCATGTTAGAAATGCAGCCATTAAGCCAAGGAATCAACCCCCCAGCACCTGTGAGTACACCACCACAGCAAAGCACACCACCACCACAACACAGCCCAACAACACCAGTAACACAAGGCCCTGATCACGTGTTTTTGAACATTTGGGCTAGACAGCAGGCCACTAATGAAGATTGCCTGCGTAGGCAGACACAAATGTTTGCAAGCCTACCATGTCACCTCAGAAGATTAAACAGAAATATGAGTAGACAAAATGAACAAACCACGAGAATTGGCAATACCATGAAACTCATGCGTGCAGACATTACACAGGTCATGGGCAACTTACAGCGCATAATGGAAGAACAGCACAGACTAATGGAAAACAGCACAGACAACAGCAAAGCTATATGAACATTTTTCAAAACAATCAAAAGATAAATTAAACTTTATTCCGAATTGTAGACAATAAAAATGCTGCTACACGTGAACTCAATGCCACCCTCACTAACCTCAGTGAAACACTCAGATCTATGCACCAACAGCAAACAAGCAGCAGTTCTGGTACGACTACTCCAAATATCATGCCAGTGTCATCACCACCAAGACGCTCCACCAAAGCACGCCAACATGACAGTGCTAAAGGCAAAGGGCAGGACAAGCAGCCACCCACAAAAAAATAACAAATAAACCTCACATTTTAAATTTCAGAGAAGTAAATCAAAATACTTAGTAAGTGTATGTTTGTCACAATAGATATAACACTTAGCTCCTTGACAATTTGTACAACATCATTAATTATAAGTGGTACAAACAACAACAGGAAATTTGTACGCACATTTATTCTATACCATCTTTGAATGTTTTTTGAGGAGGGAAATGTTTGAGCTGCACATAGATGTTAGCAGGAAGTAAACAGACCACTTGATTTTTTTCTAATCATTACTCTTTCTAGATTACAATCAATCTCAGATCCTGCAGACACAATAATTGGCAGCAAGCCAGAATGTCTTTAGCAGGAAGTAAACAGACCACTTGATTTTTTTCTAATCATTACTCTTTCTAGATTCCAATCAATCTCAGAGCCTGCAGACACAATAATTGGCAGCCAGACAGAATGTCTTTAGCAGGAAGTAAACAGACCACTTGATTTTTTTCTAATCGTTACTCTTTCTAGATTCCAATCAATCTCAGAGCCTGCAGACACAATAATTGGCGGCCAGCCAGAATGTCTTTAGCAGGAAGTAAACAGACCACTTGATTTTTTTCTAATCATTACTCTTTCTAGAATCCAAAAAAAAGCTCACTTTGGAAAAACCATTGACGCCGCAGCCTGATCCTGGAATCATGTGGCAGTGGTAACCCAGGTGGTGCAGGCTGGGAAATCTTTATTTTCCGCAGCTGGCTGCCTGAGTATACCCCAAGCCTTGATACTGCCGCTGGCTGCCCAAGGATACCTCAAGTCTTGATACTGATAAGGGGCCGGTGCACAGCACAGGAGCTGGTGATAAGGGAGTTGCAGGCTCCAAAGCTGTACAGCAGACCCTGGGCTGGTAAAGAGATGCTGAAAACCCAGGTATGATTCCTGACTCCAGACTGTGCACTATGAAATTGGGAGCTCCAGGTAATATCTGTCATATTTGACTGTATGCTTTAATTAACTTTGCTGCTACACTTTAGGGGCAAATGGGAGGCATTAAATTTACCATCTGTCGGGATCCCGGCAGTCAGGATCCCAATGCCGGAATCCCGACACCAGCTGAAATACCGGCAGTTGGAATCCCTACCCCTGGCTGATAACCCCTCTTGAGTGGTGGTCCACGCCACCACCTGGAGGGAAATAGAACCCTACATGGCCTGAAGCATGGCAAGCGAAGTGAGCCAGTGAGGGGACACGCTGTGCTCGCTGCCGGGATCCCACCATCGGTCTTCTTCCCTTGGAAATATTGTAGCACTATATACAGTAGATACAGTAGATAAGTGCTTTTACCAATAAATTGAAAGTATCTTTATTGCTTGTATGGGAAGGAGCAACTGTGTTACTTTGTTTAAATGGCAAGTCAACCTACAGCTATACTTTACTCTACATGCTCAGTCTGATCTTGGAAGCTAACCTAGTGTGAAATTTATTAAGGTCTGAAAAATTCCTTGAGGACTGGCTAATTGGATTATTCACTAGGGAAGCCTTCTGCCCTCAATTCTCAGTGTAATGAGCACACAGGGTACCCACCAGGAATCCTATATCTGGGGTGCCTGCCAGGACATTATTTGCCCGAATCCTGCACTTTAGAGATATAAATATTATTCTTTGGCTAGCACGGAACAAAGGCACAGTTCAGTTTGAGAATAATACAGTCTCATTCTATCTGGACTTTGCTCAAGACGTGCAAAAAAATATCATCATCAGTTCCTACAAATCAAGTGCAAGATGCAGGAGAGAAATATTCAGTACTCCATGCTGTTCCCAGCACATTTGAGAGTAGTGCATAACAATTCTACATATTTCTTCACTTCTTCTAAAGAGCAGAGGACTGATTAGAAAGGCAACCTAAGGCTGTTTGAATAGAAATGCTAGCTATGGTTATTTTTTTTGTAGAGTTTCAGATATGCTGGTGATACAACGGTGAATTTCTAATAGGGGTATGGTTAATGGATAAAGTAACAGTAAGCTATAGGTAATCAGCTTTGCTGGTTAATAATTCCATGTATTTATTCACTAGGGAATCAATCCTTGGATTGGGAGTACTTACTTTATGCCGAATATAGCTCTAGGTTTAGTCCCCTATATTCCCCTTGTTGAATGGGAAAAGTGGTAGAGATACTGTAGGTCTGGAATAGGATTTAGGAATTCTGCAGGGGTAGTGGATATACTGGGTGGGTTAGAGAGGGTAAGAGCGGGTAAAGTTTGAGTGGTTTTCTAAGGGTGGGTAAAGTATGTTTAAACTGCTTAGTATGCTTGAGCTGTTTGTTTTTCATTCCCCCCATCCTCCCCTTTTTTTCCCTCTCTGTTCCTCTCCCTCTCTTTGGGTAGCCATGTCTTCTCGGGGAAAATGCTGCAGAATCATAGTGGTAGTGGGCCCTAATATATATATAAAGTGAAGGCGGTCTGTCTGTATTTTATTATTGTATTATATTTCTGTCTTAATATTCTTCTCTGGTTTGTGTTTACTCAAGTGCGGGTGGTACTGATATATCAATCTTGTAATGATTAGGGAGCAACTTTTATTCAATTAATGAGCCTAATGTGCCATATATCAGTTTCAAGCTTGCACTTCCGGTTCTGGTGTCCCCTGAACCGGAAGTAGTTTCCCACCATCTTTGTAAGCCCATTCAAACAACCAGCATGATCACCAAGCCCTGAGGAATAGATTATACATCTCGAAACGCATTGGTACTGGACACCGGCGTATTTGGACCAGGACTATCATTGGTAAGCTTGGGAGCCAGAGCAGGGTGAAGTCCGGACCACCCTGCCACGTCATACCACCTGCGGCTCCTTAGCTACCTATTTGGTACGCTTTTGCTTCAAATTGTTTTGTTACATGTATTTAGTGTCTTCTGCATTTGTTATTGTATTAAATCTTTTATTTTGATTTTAAACATTTGCTGTGATGACACCATCATTAGAAGGCTGATTCATATTCACCTAATTTTAAACATTTGTGTTACAATTACCATTGCTTTGGTACATACTACTAGCCACTGAAAGAGGGCACCCAAGTTACACCATTTCTCTTTTACTACATACGTTATTTCGGGGCAATTAGGAAAACCCCTAGGTGTACCCAAGGCAGCCCACTTCCTTTCCAGTGCCCAACGAGTTCCTCCACCCCCCCTCTTTTTTCTTAGGGTATAGGTAAGGACCTGGTAGCAGAATGGGAGTGCTTCAGAGAGGAGAATTCATCCCACCCAGATCCTGCTATCCAACATGATGCCTTTAAGGCATATATGCGAGGAACATTTATTAAAGAGTTAACTAGGATCAAGATGGGAAGTAGGAAAGATGAAATTCAATTGGAAGATAGTTGTCAAAAGTTGGAGATTCAATAAGTAGCCTCATATTGACCTTGTGTTAGGGTTGAGTGGTTGGGTGCGCAGAAGTAGTGGTCAGATCACCTTCACGACAAAGCCAAGTGAAGGGTGTTGTGAAGGCATACACAATATTCTCAAACTGAAGTACATGGAAGATATCTGGCATTTTTGGTCAGAGAGGATAGAGACAATGGGGTGGTTCAGTGTATTCATAACCTTCAGGGGCAGGAGTGCCTCACATGGTCGGAAATAGTTGATGCCTTTAAGGAGTATTATCTTCTGTTATATTCAACTATTGACTCATATAGTCTAGAACAGCTACATAGTTATCTAGACCAGATAGAGTTGCCTAAACTGTCGGGGGAGATTGTTGTAGCCCTTGAGGCCCGCTTTACGCTGGAGGAGATTGAGACTGCAGTTTCTTTTCTTCCATTGTCCAGAGCTTCCGGCTTAGATGGAATCCCGGCAGAAGGTTATAAAAAATGTAGTGCATTTTCTCTTCCATATTTATTAGAATCATATAACTCATTATATGAGTGGGGCTAGATCTCTCCCTCAATGACAGAGGCAATTATTGTGGTGCTACCAAAGGCAGGGAAGGATCCCTCTTGTTTGGACTCATATAGACCTATCTCGCTCTTGACAACAGATGTAAAAATAATAGCAAAGATTCTTGTGATGATTGATGGTCTGGAGGTATGCAAATAACCTTTATAGGTGGCAGGATATAGATGAAGAAACGCCGATATGGTTAAATGATGCCTTCCTAGAGTTGGTAAAGATATCACAAGATAATATATGGGCTCTAAAGGGAGTTTGTTCTTTTGGACAATTGTATAAAGATGGTATCTTTAAATAATTTCAACAATTACAGGAGTTTAATGTCCCAAAAAATGCATTTTTCTGATAACTGCCATTACGACACGCCATACAGGCCCAGTTTGAGCAAAAAGTGCCCACTCCAGTTAAAATGCTACTGACTAAGCTTGGCCATAAGGGTCAGATATCATCAGTTTAGGCATCATTAAATGACAGAACATCATCATAATTACTGGAGAATCTTAAATAAAAATGTGAAAGGGATTTGGGAGTGATTCCAGATGAACAATGGATTCGAGCATTAGGTATTATAAAAGAGGCCACTGCATGTGTTAGATATCCGCAGGTGCACTTTTTTGTGTTTCATAGAGTGTATCATATGCCGCTATCTATGTATAGAGATGGCCTGCAAGATAATTCCCTATGTCCGAGGTGCAAACAAGAAAGGGCAGGATTTTGGCATTTGATATGGAATGCCCATTGATATATTCCTTTTGGGAACAAATTTGGAGGGATGTAGGGTCTACAATTCCATCAGCTCTCCTGTGCTGCATATTATTATATTAACTCTAAATAAAAGGGTTATTATTATCCAAATCATTTTTACAGGGTTTGCCCTGTGTGGTGTAGGGGTGCGCTCTCCTGTGCCGCATATCGGCCCTCATTCCGAGTTGATCACTAGCTGCCATTGGCCCTTATTCCGAGTTGATCGCTAGCTGCCGTTGTTCGCTGCGTAGTGATCAGTTAAAAAAACAGCAAAACTGCGCATGCGTATGCACCGCAATGCGCACGTGGCCGGGCGTTTGCTGGGCGGGTATCTGACGTCATTACTGTGTCATTCGTTGCTGCAATCATCGCACAGAACAAGTAACTACAGGGCTGGTCTTGTTTTATGCAAACAAATAGAGGGATAAGTAAAGTGAATAGGCGCCTAGATAGAAATGATATAAAACAAGGGTACATCAATACATTCCTTTCAATTTGGTCAGTGCCTCTTCATAGGTTCATTCCCCTTTTTTGCCAGATGAAGATTCTCAACCAGAGTTCGTGGAGAACTGGTGTGAAGCAGCTCTCAAACAGGCGTGTTGATAAATAATCACCAGAGAGTCTTCCCAGGTTGACAGTCTGGAATCGCCCTCGGGCAACAAGTACTGCAGTCCAAATTCTCAACCGAGACAAGGGGGTCCAAATATTACCGACGCGTTTCGACCCAAGTGCTGTGGGTCTTTCTCAAGGCTGCACAGGCGTTCACACTCCTGAAAAGCGAAAATACACTCCCCCGTGGGTGGCGACTATGCATTTGCACGGCTGCTAAAAATAGCTAGTGAGCAATCAACTCAGAATGAGGGCCATTGTTCGCTGCGTAGCGATCAGTTAAAAAAAATGGCAAAACTTTGCATGCGTATGCACCACAATGCGCACGTGTTGCGTACGGGTACAAAGAGCATCGTGCTTTTGCTAAGGTTCTAGTGACGCTTTCAGCCGCACAGCCGATCTCAAGGCGATTGACAGAAAGTGGGAGTTTCTAAGTGTCAACTGACCGTTTTCTGGGAGTGGTTGGAAAAACGCAGGTGTGGCAGGGCGTTTGCTGGGCGGGTATCTGGGCTGGTCTTGTTTTGCACAAAATGTGTTTGCAGCCGCTCTGCTGCACAGGCATTCGCACTCCTGCAAAGTGAAAATACACTCCCCCGTGGGCAGTGACTATGCGTTTGCACGGCTGCTAAAAGTAGCTAGCGAGCGATCAACTCGGAATAAGGGCCATTGTTATATAATAGAAACATAATGGAGAACAAAAATTTGGAGGATAAAATAGGGAAAGATCAAGAACCACTTCCTCCTAGTGCTGAAGCTGCTGCCATTAGTCATGACATAGATGATGAAATGCCATCAACGTCATCTGCCAAGGCCGATGCCCAATGTCATAGTAGAGGGCATGTAAAATCCAAAAAGTCGAAGTTCAGTAAAATGACCCAAAAAAATAAATGTAAATCGTCTGAGGAGAAACGTAAACTTGTCAATATGCCATTTACAACACGGAGTGGCAAGGAATGGCTAAGGCCCTTGCCTATGTTCATGACTAGTGTTTCAACTTCACATGACGGGGGTGATTAAGACCTGATCATAGATGTGCTAAATGTAGCACATCTACGATCAGCTTCCCTGACATGCGGGGGGACGCCAAGTACACGGCTAATCCACCCCGCATGTCAGATCCGACCCCCCTGCACAAGTACAAAAGCATTGTACAATGGCGATGCTTTAGTACTGGAAGAGTAGCTCCCTGCCAGCGCCGCTCCTGCGCACTGGCAGGGAGCTACTCATCGCAGCCCTGATCACAGCGGCTGCGTGTGATGTCATGCAGCCGCCATGGCCCGCCCCCACAATGGTCCGGGCACACCTGCATTGCCTGGACCATGCCCACTGTCAATCAGACAGAGGCGATCACAGGGCTAAGACAGACATCAACTGTCTGCCATGCGCCGGTGCACTGCAGCGCCGGTGCATGTGCAGTTCAGGCTTGATCACTGCTGTGCGAAAAAATGCACAGCACCGATCAGGTCTGAATTAGCCCCGACGATGGAAGCCCTCATCCTCCCGCTAGAAAGATGAAAAGCGTTAAGCTGGCAAAAGCATAGCAAAGAACTGTGCGTTTTAAAATGGTATCACAAATCCCCAAGGAGAGTCCAAGTGTGTTGGTGGTTGCGATGCCTGACCTTCCCAATACTGGATCTGAAGAGGTGGCTCCTTCCACCATTTGCACGCCCCCTGCAAGTGCTGAAAGGAGCACCCACAGTCCAGTTGCTGATATTCAAATTGAAGATGTCACTGTTGAAGTACACCAGGATGAGGACATGGATGTTGCTGGTGCTAAGGAGGAAGTTGACGAGGAGGATTCTGATGGTGATGTGGTTTGTTTAAATCAGGCACCAGGGGAGACAGTTGTTGTACTTAGGATGACTAAGCCCATTACCATGCCTGGGCAAAATACCAAAAAATCCACCTCTTCGGTGTGGAATTATTTCTCCACAAATTCGGACAACAGGTGTTTAGTCGTGTGTTGCCTTTGTCAATCCATAATAAGTAGGGGTAAGGACATTAACCATCTAGGAACATCCTCCCTTATATGTCACCTGCAGCACACTCATCAGAAGTTATTGTCAAGTTCAGAAACTTTGAGTAAGAGCGTAATCAGTCCACTGACACCAAAATCCCTTCTTCCTCCTCTTCCCAAGCTCCTGCAAGCCACATCGCCAACTCCCTCAGCGTCAATTTCCTCCTCAGGCAGGAACGTCAGTAGTCCTGCAGGTCATGTCATTGGCATGACTGACAAGTCCTCTCCTAACCGGGATTCCTCCGGAGGATCCTTGAGTGGTACGCCTACTGCTGCTGTTAAAGCTGCTGGGAGTCGATCGTCATCCCCGAGGGGAAGTCGGAAGTCCACTTGTAATACTTCAACTAAGCAACAGTCCTTTGCAAGGAAGATAAAATATGACAGCAGTCATCCTGTTGCATAGCGGATTACTGAGGCCTTGACAGCTATGTTGGTGTTAGATGGTATCTGCCATTAGTGCAGTGGAATTTCAACAATTGATAGAGGTAGTGTGTTCCCGGTACCAAATCCCATCTAGATTCCACTTCACTAGGAAAGCGATTCCTGGACTGTACATTAACATTATCAAAAAAGTGTCATCAGTGTCTTCAAAAATGCGGTTGTACCCAGTGTCCACTTAACCATGGACATGTGGACAAGTGGAGCAGGACAAACTAAGGACTATATGACTGTGACAGCCCATTGGGTAGATGTATTGCCTCCCCCAGCAACAACAGCAGCGGCACCAGCAGCATCATCTCACAAATGCCAACTCGTTCCGAGGCATGCTACACTGTGTATCATCGATTTCCGTAAGAGGCACACCACTGACAACCTCTTACGGAAACTGAGGGACATCATCACACAATGGCTTACCCCACTTACCCAAGACTCTCCTGGGGATTTGTGATATCAGACAACGCCACCAATATTGTGCGTGCATTACATCTGGTAAAATTCCAGCATGTCCCATGTTTTGCACATACAATTAATTTGGTGGTGCATAATTTTAAAAAAATTGTCGGGCATGCAAGAGATGCTGTCGGTTGCCCGAAAAATTGCAGGCCACTTTCGACATTCAGCCACTATGTGACGAATACTGGAGCACCATCAAATACTCCTGAACCTGTCCTGCCATCACCTTAAGCAAGAGGTGGTAATGAGGTGGAATTCAACACTATATGCTTCAGGGCATGGAGGAGCAGAAAAAGGCCATTCAAGCTTATACATCCACCTACAATATAGGCAAAGGAGGGGGAATGCACCTGACTCAAGCACAGTGGAGAATGACTTCGGTCTTGTGCAAGGTTCTCCAACCCTTCATACTTGCCACACATGAAGTCAGTTCAGACACTGCCAGATTGAGTCATGTCATTCCCCTCATCAGGCTTTTGCAGAAGCAGCTGGATAAATTAAAGGAGGAGCTAAGACGGAGCGACTCCGCAAAGTATGTGGGACTTGTGGATGGAGCCCTTTGCCAGGATTCAAGCGTGGTCAATCTGTTGAAATCAGAGCACTACATTTTGGCCACAGTGCTCGATCCTAGGTTTAAAGCAAACGTTGTATCTCTCTTTATGGCAGACACAAGTCTGCAGAAGTGCAAAGACCTGCTGATGATAAAATTGTCAACTCAAATGGAACGTGACCCATCAACAGCTGGGGCTGCGAGGAAAAGGATAAAATTTCCTAGCCCACCCACTGGCAGTGATGCAAGGCAGTCAGGAGCAAGTGTTGACATCTGGTCCCGACTGAAGAACCTGCAATGATTACTGACATGTCTACTGCCACTGCATATGATACTGTCACCATTGAAAGAATGGTGGAGGATTATATCGGTGACAGCATCCAAGTAGGCATGTCAGACAGTCTGTATGTTTACTGGCAGGATAAAGAGGCAATTTGGAGGCCCTTGCACAAACTGGCTTTATTTTACCTAAATTGCCCCCCCTCCAGTGTGTACTCCGAAAGAGTGTTTAGTGAAGCCGGTAACCTTGTCAGTGATCAGCGTAGGAGGTTACTTCCACAAAATGTGGGGAAGATGATGTTCATCAAAATGAATGATACATTTCTCCAGGAAGACATTTACCAGCAATTGCCTCCAGAAAGTACACAGGAACCTGTGATGGTGGATTCCAGTGGGGATGAATTATTACTCTGTGAGGAGGAGGAGGAGGATGTACACAGTGAAAGGGGTGAGGAATCTGAGGATGAGGAAGACATCTCTCCTCTATAGAGTCAATGAGTGCAAGGAGAGATGAATTGCTTCATTTTTGGTGGGGGGATTAATTGCTTCTTTTTTTGTGGGGGCCAGAACAAACCAATCATTTCAGCCACAGTCGTGTGTCAAACCCTGTCGCTGAAATGATTGGTTTGTTAAAGTGTGCATGTCCTGTTTATACAACATAAGGGTGGGTGGGAGAACCCAAGGACAATTCCATCTTGCACCTCTTATTTTTTTTCATTTTCTCCCGCAACTGGGGCTGGAGAGGAAAAGGATAAAATTTCCTAGTCCACCCACTGGCAGTGATGTATGGCAGTCAGGAGCAAGTGTTTACATCTGGTCCCGACTGAAGGACCTGCAATGATTGCTGACATGTCTACTGTCACTGCGTATGATACTGTCACCATTGAAAGAATGGTGGAGGATTATATCAGTGACAGCATCCAAGTAGGCATGTCAGACAGTCTGTATGTTTACTGGCAGGATAAAGAGGCAATTTGGAGGCCCTTGCACAAACTGGCTTTATTTAACTTAAGTTGCCCCCCCTCCAGTGTGTGCTCCGAAAGAGTGTTTAGTGAAGCTGGTAACCTTGTCAGTGATCAGTGTAGGAGGTTACTTCCACAAAATGTGGAGAAGATGATGTTCATCAAAATGAATGATACATTTCTCCAGAAAGACATTTACCAGCAATGGCCTCCAGAAAGTACACAGGGACCTGTGATGGTGGATTCCAGTGGGGATTAATTAATACTCTGTGAGGAGGAGGAGGATGTACACAGTGAAAGGGGTGAGGAATCGGAGGATGAGGAAGACATCTCTCCTCTATAGAGCCAATTAGTGCAAGGAGAGATGAATTGCTTCATTTTTGGTGGGGGGATTAATTGCTTCTTTTTTGTGCGGGCCCGAACAAACCAATCATTTTTCAGCCACATTCGTGTGTCAGACCCTGTCGCTGAAATGATTGGTTTGTTAAAGTGTGCATGTCCTGTTTATACAACATAAGGGTGGGTGGGTGGGAGAACCCAAGGACAATTCCATCTTGCACCTCTTATTTGTTTCTTTGCATTATGTGCTCTTTGGGGCCTAATTTTTAAAAGTGCCATCCTGTCAGACACTGCAGTGCCACTTCTAGATGGGCCAGGTGTTTGTGCTGCCCACTTGTGTCGCTTAGCTTAGTCATCCAGCGACCTCTTTGCACCTTTTTTTCTTCTTTGCATTATGTGCTCTATGGGGGCCTACTTTTTAAAAGTGTCATCCTGTGTGACACTACAGTGCCACTCCTAGATGGGACAGGTGTTTGTGCCGCCCACTTGTGTCGCTTACCTTAGTCATCCAGATACCTCATTGTACCTCTTTTTCTTCTTTGCATTATGCGCTCTATGGGGTATAGTTTTTAAAAGTGCCATCCTATCTTTCACTGCAGTGCCATTCCTAGATGGGCCAAGTGTTTGTGCCGCCCACTTGTGTCGCTTAGCTTAGTCATTCAGCTACCTCATTGCACCCCTTTTTTTCTTTGCTTTATGTGCTCTTTGGGGCCTAGTTTTTAAAAGTGCCATCCTCTCTGACACTGCAGTGCCAATACTAGATGGGCCAGGTTTTTGTGCCGCCCACTTGGGTTGCTTAGCTTAGTCATCCAGCGATCTCGGTGCAACCTTTTGGACTAAAAACAATATTGTGAGGTGTGAGGTGTTCAGAATAGACTGGAAATGAGTGGAAATTAATGTTATTGTTGTTAATAATACCGTAGGGTCAAAATTACCCCACATTTTGTGATTTTAGCTTTTTTTCCCCAAAAATCATCCAGATCCAAAACTAAAACCAAAACTCGAAAGGGTGGTTTTGGAAAAACCAATCCAGATCCAAAACACGAGCGGGGACCAAAATACAAAACCACACATCTCTATTTTTAAGTCAGTAAGGCTATATGCACATATGGTAGGAGAATGCACTAAGGTAACAAGCACTTAATATTGTATTGGAATATATTGATAATTTTAACAGTTTTCTTTTTGGTAATAGTTGCATTCAAATTAACCGGTATAGAGTCAATTATGAATTACTCATCCTATCAGAATTTAACTTTTCATTTAAACCTGAGTAAATGGGTTTAAGGTGGGTTAGATTTTAGGGAGGAGGGAAGTAGACTACTGGAATTAAAAGGAGGGAAGGAAAATATACTGTGTCCTAGTGTACTCCTGAAATAGTATATCGATCCTATCTGGCCGTATGCATATCCGACATACAGTAGAACAAAAACACCCAGACTCTCTGCTTATAGTACTGGGTTACTTCAATAGAACTAGAGATGTACACCGGAAATTTTTCGGGTTTTGAGTTTTGGTTTTGGATTCGGTTCCGCTGCGGTGTTTTGGATTCGGACGCGTTTTGGCAAAACCTCCCTGAAAATTTTTTGCCGGATACGGGTGTGTTTTGGATTTGGGTGTTTCTTTTCAAAAACAGATTAAATCATAGAATTTGGGGGTAATTTTGATCCCATAGTATATTTAACCTCAATAACCATAATTTCCACTCATTTCCAGTCTATTCTGAGCACCTCACACCTCACAATATTATTTTTAGTCCTAAAATTTGCACCGAGGTCGCTGAATGACTAAGCTAAGCGACCCAAGTGGGCGGCACAAACACCTGGCCCATCTAGGAGTGGCACTGCAGTGTCAGACAGGATGGCACTTAAAAAAATTGTCCCCAAACAGCCAAACAGCACATGATGCAAATCAAAAAAGAGGTGCACCAAGGTCGCTGGATGACTAAGCTAAGCAACCCAAGTGGCCAGCACAAACACCTGGCCCATCTAGCAGTGGCACTGCAGTGTCAGACAGGATGGCACTTAAAAAAATAGTCCCCAAACAGCACATGATGCAAAGAAAAGAGAAAAAGAGGTGCAATGTGGTCACTTAATAGCTAAGCTAAGCGACACGAACACCTCAATATCACAGGAATTATTCATTCTAATCAATGGAATTATTGGTCCAAATCACTGGAAGAAAATTACAAAATCACAGGAATTATTTGTTCTAATCAATGGTATTATTGGTCCAAATCACTGGAAGAAAATGACAAAATCACAGGAATTATTTGTTCTAATCAATGGTCCAAATCACTGGAAGAAAATAACAAAATCACAGGAATTATTAGTTCTAATCAATGGTATTATTGGTCCAAATCACTGGAAGAAAATGACAAAATCACAGGAATTATTTGTTCTAATCAATGGAATTATTGGTCCAAATCACTTGAAGAAAATGACAAAATCAAAGGAATTATTCATTCTAATCAATGGTATTATTGGTCCAAATCACTGGAAGAAAATGACAAAATCACAGGAATTATTCGTTCTAATCAATGGTATTATTGGTCCAAATCACTGGAAGAAAATGACAAAATCACTGGAATTATTCGTAAACATTTGTAGAAAGTCGCTACTTTTTGATTACAGAAATGCTCAGATATTCCTGCGAATCCACAATCCCTTCCCAGAGGAAAAAGAAATTGAGAAACCATTGTTTGAGAATGTTTGTTCTCTTTCCCTTACAAAGGAACAAACCACTTTCCAAGAAGACTGACGTTTTTGGGATTATGGAGACATCATGTTTTTGATTATAAATCCTAAAGCAGGTGGTGTATTAGAGCAAAAGAGTGCAAGAGACCAGCCATGCAGTTTCTGAAATATTATGACAAAATGTTACTGTATTTCATAAGCACTCATTCCTAACTCTGCTAAGTACTGTTTGGTATACTGTATCTGGCTTCCATGAGGTAGTTGTCCATTATTTCAGCTTCCATTGACCTTTTCGAAAGCAGTAGAAGTTATCGATTCTTTTTTTTATTTTCCCCTACTTTTAATTTTCTCCTGCATAGCCCAGTAAAATGTTGCAATGTTAAGTATTGACTTGTGCCTTCTGGGGGTCCACTTCTTCACCAAACCCAGCCAAATCTCATCCTAACCCTCTGTTCCACGTTCTCTATGTACCCCATCTGTGTCACCCATGTCTGTCTACCTCTCCTCTTTAGATTGTAAATTCTCACGAGCAGGGCCCTCTTCCCTCATGTGCTTATCCTTTGTCTTACTTTAATAATCTTCAACTGTACCACATCCAGCAGTCTTCTGCCACCTGATACTTATTCCAGTGTCATCTGCTTATGTAACTATGTTTATTTACCCTGTACTTGTCCTATACTGTCATCAACTGCAAGTTGCTGTTTTCCTGTTTGATTATTTATGTACTCTGTAATTGGGCGCTGCGGAACCCTTGTGGCACCATATAAATAAAGGATAATAATGATAATAATATAGGGTGTATAATCACCAGGTGTATCTCACACATCGCTCAGTGCAGATTACAGGATGCATAATCAGTAATCATCAGGTGTATAACACACGTCACACAGTATAGTATATAGGGTGTATAATCCCCAGGTGTATCTCACACATCGCTCAGTACAGATTACAGGATGTATAATAATCAGTAATCACTAGGTGTATGACACACGTCGCACAGTACAGTATACATACTGGTAACAACAATGCAGCAGATATTGAGCACTGATCAAGATACTAGAAGTGACACAGAGCTACAAGATACAGCAATGGCCTACTGTACTGTACTATATATGTATACTGCTGGTCACCAAAATGCTGCACTGTAATACTATATATACTGCGCACAAAAATGCAGCACAGATATGGAATGGATACTTGCAGTGACACAGAGCTGCAAGATACAGCAATGGCCTACTGTACTGTACTACTATAATTATATACTGGTGGTCCCCAGTCCCCACAATAAAGCACACCGAGCACAGATATTTGCAGCACACTGAGCACAGATATGGAGCGTTTTCAGGCAGAGAACGTAGATATTTTCAGCACACTGAGCACAGATATTTTCAGCACAATGAGCACAGATATTTGCAGCACACTGAGCACAGATTACAGAGCTTTTCAGGGAGAGAACGCAGCCACGTCCTCTCCGTTCAATCTCCAATGCACGAGTGAAAATTGCGGCGATGCGCGGCTCTTTGTATAGAATATGAATCTTGCGAGAATCCGACAGCGGGATGATGACGTTCGGCCTCGTTTGGGTTAACCAAGCAAGACGGAAAGATCCGAGGCTGCCTCGGAACCGTGTAAAATAGGTGAAGTACGGGGGGGGGGGGGGTTTGGATCTCGGAGAACCGAACCCGCTCATCTCTAAATAGAACTAACCTGAGCAAGGAGCTACTTAAGTACAAACAACAAGTCACGTGTCCCACTAGGGAAGGGCGCACCCTTGATCACTGCTACACTACCCTCAAGTCTGCCTTTCGGTCTATCCCGCGTGCTGCACTCGGCCTATCTGACCACTGCCTCGTCCACCTACTCCCTTCCTATACACAGAAGCTGAGAGAGCTTAAGCCTGTCGTCAAGGCTGTTACGAAACGTACCAATGAGGCTAAGATGAAGCTCCAAGAATGCTTTGACTGCACGGAATGGGGGGTCTTTGAAGCCTCAGCAACCGACCTAAACGACCTGACAGACACTGTCACATCCTACATCAGCTACTGTGAGGACATGTGTGTATCTACCAAGACTTACTGCATTTACAACAACAATAAGCCCTGGTTCAACACCCAGCTCAGGCAACTTCGTTGGGCCAAAGAGGTGGCATATGGCAGCGGTGACAGAGCGCTATGCAACCAAACTAGGAACCTTCTGACTAAAGGAATCAGGCTAGCAAAAAAGTGGTTCTCAGACAAGCTGAGAAACGCTCTCTCCACCAATGACCCTTATCTGTATGGAAAGAAATGCAATCCATAACCAACAATAAGAAAATATTGAAGTCCACAACCATGCACCAAGACCTAGCAGACGACCTGATCTACTTTTATTGCAGGTTCGCAAAATAAGTCCCCTGCAACCCAAACAATCACCTCTATGATGCCCCGAACACCGGCGGCCAACCCCAGGCACTGCAAGTCGCCCAAGAAGAGGTGGAGGCATCGTTCAAAAGGGCCAAACCCAGGAAAGCTCCGGGTCCTGACGGAGTGTCACCATCTGCCCTAAGAGCATGTGCTGGTCAGCTCGCCCCCATATTCACCAAGATCTTCAACAAATTGCTGGAGCTACAGAAAATCCCTTGATGCCTCAAAAGGTCTAATATCGTCCCGGTCCCCAAGAAACCCTCTATCACGAACCTGAATGACTACAGGCCTGACGTCTGTGGTCATGAAAATGTTTGAGCGTCTGGTTTTGAATCACCTGAAAACTGTGATTGGCCCCCAACTGGACCCCCTACAGTTCGCCTATCGATCAAATCGGCGTGTCGAGGATGCAGTCAACCTGGGCCTACACTACATTCTACAGCACCTAGACATTCCCGGTACCTACCCGAGGGTCCTGTTTGTCGAATTCAGCTCGATCTTCAATACATCATCCCCAGCATCCTCCACCCCAAATTACTTTGCCTAGGGGTCCCAGAAACTACCTGTTCCTGGATAGTAGACTTCCTGACAGATAGGACACAGGTGGTGAAAGCGGGGGAATTCACCTCTCAAGCACGGTCCATTAGTACAGGGGGCCCTCAGGGCTGTGTCCTCTCACCCCTGCTCTTCTCCCTGTACACAAATGACTGCACCTCAGAGGCGCAATCAGTAAAGATCATCAAATTCGCAGATGACACCACCGTCATCGGCCTCATCAAGGACAGGGATGAATCGGCCTATAGACGGGAAGTAGACCATTTGGCCCAGTGGTGCATCTACAACAACCTTGAGCTCAACCCCCTCAAAACTGTCCAGATGATAGTAGACTTCAGGAAGAAGTAATCTAGTGCACCTCCGCTAACGATTGCTGACAATGTGGTATCGCTAGTGGACTCCTTCAAGTTTCTAAGGACCACAATCTCCTGGGACCTTAAATGGGGGTCCAACGCTGATGCCACTGTTGGGAAAGTGCAGCAGAGGTTGTTCTTCCTCAGGCAACTAAGAAAGTTCAACATCCCACAGAAGCTTCTGCTCCTCTTCTACTCCGCGATTGTGGAGTTGGTACTGTGCTCCTCGATACTGGTATGGTACAGCTCCACCAGCGCGAGGGACAGATGCAGGCTCCAAAAGGTGGTCAGAACTACAGAGAAGATCATCGGGGCCGACCTTCCCTCAGTCCAGGACCTGTACCTGTCCAGAGCTAAAAAGCAGGCAACGAAGATAGTAAAAGACCAGCTACACCCCGGCCACAGCATGGTTAACTTGCTTCCTTCAGGCAGGCGTTACAGGGCCGTCCCCGCCAGGTCCACCAGAAGCCTCAAAAGTTTCTTTACCCAAGCTGTCCACCTGCTGAACTCCTGAACATTGACTGACTAGACATATATGTAACTAACTTGTGTCCCTAAGGTATGCCCATCTGTGTGACTTTACTCCCCCCCCCTTCCCCACCTGCTTATCTGTTACCTACTTGCCTGTTGTATAGCAAACTGAAGACAAATTCCTAGTATACGCAAGTATACCTGTCCAATAAAGCTGATTCTGATTCAAGAAATTTACTCAGGGGTGTGTGTGTGTATGTGTGTGTGGAGGGTGGGGGGTGGGGGTGGAGATTACTGTGCACTGTACAGTGGGGAGTGGTGAGGTATTTGAAAGGAACTGTGGGGACTGGAAATATGATTACAAAAAAACTCCGGCAGTGTGTATGTATAATCGTTTAAAAATGAAAATGACAATAAAGAAAGACTGAATTTAAAAAAAAATAGTGTCATCAACCACTCAGCAGTAATATCATGAGCAATTAAATGAATGCATATTGAAGTTTTTTTTTTTTTTTTTTAACCTATGACAATGGGTTTATCCAAAATACAATATATGTTTGATGGTAAATGTTGTTGTAAAATTGTGACCTTTGTCAGACCTGCAACCCGCACCGGAGCACTGATCACCATCTCCTGGGACTAGTAAGTATGTTGTTGTTTTTGTAACTTTTTTTTTTATATTTTACCACTTATCAATTCTGTTTTCTTTTGTTCTACACATAATATGGATAAAATATCTTTTTAATATATATACAATTAAAAGTTATGTTTTAGAACTACAAGTAATTGTAAATATACATCAGCAGAGTCATTGCTTACAAGCGTCACTCTTTTCTTGTCCATGTAATTTAACTTGCTTTATGAGATTGGTTGCACCACCACTTTAAAAAAATATATAAGGAAACAAATATAAAAGATACATATAGACAAATTGGGGCAGTACAGATGGTGTAATGATTAGCATTAATGTCTCACAGCACTGAGGTCATGGGTTCAATTCCCACCATGGCCCTAACTGTGTGGAGTTTGTATATTCTCCCCGCACTTGCGTGTGTTTCCTCCGGGTACTCCGGTTTCCTCCCACAATTCAAAAAAATACTGGTAGGTTATTTTGCTATGAACAAAATTAACACTAGTGTGACTGTGTGCATATACATGTGCATACCTCCCAACATGACCCTCTCCAGGAGGGACACCATGCTCTGCTTCTGGATTTTTCTCTTAATGTATGATTGCCAGCACCTGTGGTGAAAAACCTTTCTTATCCACTAACCCATGGGTCTTCATCCTGTGGCCCTCCAGCTGCTGTGAAACTACACATCCCAGCATGCCCTGCCACAGTTTTGCTATTAAGGTATGCTAAAACTGAGGCAGGGCATGCTGGGATGTGTAGTTCCACAGCAGCTGGAGGGTCGCAGGTTGAAGACCCATGCACTAACCTGTTCAACACAGGTGCCAGCAATCATACATTAAGAGAAAAGTCCAGAAGCAGAGCATTGTGTCCCTCCTGGAGAGAGTCATGTTGGGAGGTATGCATGTGAGAGGGAGTATAGAGTGTAAGCTCCACTGTGGTAGGGACTGATATGAATGGACAAATATTCTCTGTAAAGCGCTGCGGAACATGTGAGTGCTATATATATAACTGGTAATAAATAAATACATTAATATGTATAAAGAATTAGTAAGAAACAAGGGATCATAACCATATTGAAAGCCCGCTGGGAGTATTCAGCCAGCCCAGCACTCGAACAATTTCAGCAGAAATCAGAAATGTCCTCCTGACTCCAGGATCTGTCAGCGAGTCCTCTGGGAGCCGCTGGGCCTTTATGGATGCTTTGGTTGCATAGTGGTAAATCTGCTACTGCACAGTCTCAAGTTTGCTAACTTAATTGTCAGAACTCGTATAATGGAGTCACACTAAAGACACTGATATATAGTAAATACAGTCACTGACTAAGGGGTGCAATACTGGATATCATAAGGGATGGGGGGCCTGCTACAATCAGTGGAGGGCACTGATATATAATGCAGTCCAGGCACCCATACCTTATAATACTTATTATTACACCCAATCACATTAGTGGTGACTGCATTATATATGAGAGCCTCACCCCCTTACTGATTGTAGCAGTCTAGCAGGTCCTCCATCAATTATAACACTGATTATTTCACCCCTCAGTCAGTGTGACTGTATTGATTATAAATCAGTGCCCCACTGATTGTAGCAGACATCTCCCATAAAATAGAGTATAATACATATTGATATATCACCAATCAGTGTCTGTCTCTTCCTCAGCCATGATTGTAGCAGGTGGATGTTAGACACTGTACTTAAAATAACACTGCCCCCCCCCATCCCCCACTCCTGTCAGATTGAATTTGATGTAGGTCATACTTGCCTACCTGACCCTCTTATTGAGGGAGAAAATGATCTGTTCCTGGACTTTCCTGGTAATGTATGATTGCCATCACCTGTGGTGAGCTAGTTAATTGACAAGAAAGGTGTTTCATCACAGGTGATGGCAATCATACATTACCAGGAAAGTCCAGGAACAGAGCAGTTTCTCCCTCATGGAGAGGGTCAGGTAGGCAAGTATGATGTAGGTGGATGTTATTTAAAATAAAAAACTACTGTAATAAAGTACACTGGAAGACTTCATGTTTTTTTCTGTGCACATCCCGGCTTCTCTCTCTAAGCATCTAATGTCACACACATGTGTGTCATGACTGGTAACATGCACAGTACTGCAGGACTGGAGACACAGACATTTGCTGGAGCCACCACCCAACAACTGTCTAATCACTGACAGCTTGCTGGGAGTATTCAGCCAGCCCAGCTCTCTGACAACTTTGTCGGCAGGCCCCCTTGGGCCCAGGGACCAACAAGGCCCTAAGCAGCTGCTTTGGTTGCCTTGTGGTAAATCCTCCACTGCCTCTGGCTCAGGGGAATTGTTCCATCATAAATGTGAATGACTTTGAGCAGTATTCTTGTTTTGCTATTTCACTGGTCATCAGCTTCACATGCACAAAGCTTATACTAATAATACACTCCATGTTGGGTCACTGTGAAGCATACTTTCCTACCTGACCCTCTCCATGAGGGAGAAAATGCTCTGTTCCTGGACTTTCCTGGTAATGTATGATTGCCATCACCTGTGGTGAGCTAGTTAATTGATAAGAAAGGTGTTTCACCACAGGTGTTGGCAATCATACATTACCAGGAAAGAACAGGAACAGGGCATTTTCTCCCTCATGGAGAGGGTCAGGTAGGTAAGTATGCTGTGAAGGCATTGAAATATGTCCCAAATTCTTTGTCTTAGGTACCTGTTAATTATTGAACCAGGGTTCTCTTAATGATAGTAGCAGCTCTGCATACACAAAATAAATAGTTCTAAAGAAGCAGCAGTGTTTAAGAGCAAAAAACTCTTTAAAAATTAGAGTGGCTGTACTATAAGACTGTGAGGTTGGGCACTGATCTGATATTTACAGTATGTTTTCACACTGCTCACCTTAGATGATTTTGCCTCTCCGCACACTAAGGTTTATGTTCAGTGCCTGAAGGCTGCTCCTGTGTGTGTAGAAGGATACAGACCCCGACACACTGGAGAAAGCATTGAAGCACACTGATGTAAAACTGATGTTTTTTATTGTATGGGAACTGCACTGAGTGCATGCTGTTGTTGATGCCAGTAATGTTAATGTTGCATTGGAATATATTTATGGTGAACTGTCCTAGCAGCTAATAACAGCTTTCTAGAACTTAAGTAATGCTATACTGTGAGCAGGGCCGTTTCTAGACAATTTGGCTCCCAGTGCGAGATTTCAAAATGCGCCCCCCCCCCCAATTGCTCTAAAAAAAAATGCGTGCCCCCCCATATAGCCATAAAAAGAAAAAGCATGCGCGCGCCATAGGCGCGCGCGCTCCCGACAAGGGTGTGGCCTGATTAAAATGGGCGTGGTCTCATTAAAGTGGGCATGGCCTCATCTGATATCATCACACCCACCACAGGGGGGAAAAAATAACAATAAAAAAGTCCCTTTTTTACACATTACAGCAGGCAAGTGTCCCCATATTACACAGCGCGGCAGGCAGGTGTCCCCATTTTAAAAAGTGCGGCAGGCAGGTGTCCCCATTTTACAAAGTGCGGCAGGCAGGTATCCCCATTTTACACAGTACGGAAGGCAGGTATCCCCATTTTACACAGTACGGAAGGCAGGTATCCCCATTTTACACAGTACAGTAGGCAGGTATCCCCATTTTACACAGTACGCAGGCAGGTGCCCCCATTTTACAAAGTGCAGCAGGCAGGTATCCCCATTTTACACAGTGCGGCAGGCAGGTATCCCCATTTTACACAGCGCGGCAGGCAGATATCCCCATTTTACATAGTACGCAGGCAGGTGCCCCCATATTACACAGTACGCAGGCAGGTGCCCCCATTTTACACAGTGCGGCAGGTGCCCCCATTTTACACAGTGCGGCAGGCATCCCAATTTTACACAGCGCGGCAGGCAGGTATCCCCATTTTACACAGCGCGGCAGGCAGATATCCCCATTTTACACAGTACGCAGGCAGATGCCCCCATATTACACAGTACGCAGGCAGGTGCCCCCATATTACACAGTACGCAGGCAGGTGCCCCCATTTTACACAGTGCGGCAGGCAGGTATCCCCATAGGCAGGTGTCCCCATTTTACACAGTGCGGCAGCGGCAGGCAGGTTTCAAGTTGGGGGGAAGGAAGGGGGAGAGAGAGAGAGAATACTTACGTCTTCCCGCTCTTCGGTCCCGCCGCCTCACGTCCCTCGCGCCGGCCGCCTCCTCCTTCATGCTAATCTCCTTATCGCCTCTCCCCGAGCGCTCCTGCTCGGGGGGCAGGGCTTCGCGGAATGACGCGTTTGCGTCGTGACGTCACGACGCAACGCGTCATTCCGCGAAACTCCTCCCCCCGAGCAGGAGCGCTCGGGAGAGGCGATAAGGAGTAACAAAGTGCCGCGGCGGGCGCCCCGTGTGGTTGCACGGCTCGCCCGCCGCTAGAAACGGCATTGACTGTGAGGTGGACTTCTGGTGTTACTGGGGCTAGTGTTGCTAGGAGAACCCCTGCACCTGCCTCTGGCATGTGTGCCTGAAAAGGGTGCATGCAGAGCCGGCCCTAGGCAAAGACAAACTAGGCAATTGCCTAGGGCATCTGGTATGCCTAGGGGTACAAGCAACTTCTGCTGATTAAAATGATATGCGGCATGCCTATATTCTATGTGTAGCATTTCGTATGCAGATACAGCCACAGTCGCACACAGTATATAGGCATGCCGCATATCATTTTAATCAGCAGAAGCTGCTTGTGCATCCTAGTCACATAGCAATGCAAATAAGATGCATTTTCATAAGAAAATAGGCACCCAACATTAGCAGAGCTGCCAGTTGACCCACGCCAGGAACTATATGTGTCATTATGTGTATAAGGGCATTAATAATGTGTAACATATGTGTAAGGGGCACTATGTGTGTTATTATGTGTATAAGGGCCTTAACAATGTGTAAGGGAAATTATGTGTATAAGGGCATTAATAAGGCTTGGCATAATGTGTAAGGCGCAATGTGAAGGCGCATTATGTTATTAAGGACATTATGTTTATATATTTATAAGGCGCATTATGTTTATAAGGACATTAATGATGTGTGTGTCATATGTGTAAGTGGCATTACTGTGTGGTATTATGTGTATAAATGCATTACCAATGTGTGGCATTTTGTGTATAATGTGCTCTACTGTGGGGCATAACGTATAGAAAGGGCACTAATGTGAATAAAGAGCAATATGGTGTGGTGTAATGTGAATAAGGAGCAATTCAGTATGATGTTAAGTGAATGAGGGGCACTACTGTGAGGAGTAACGTATACTGTATAAGGTAAAGTGGTACTACTGTGTGATGTAATGTGAATAAGGGACACTATTGCATGATAAATTGTGAATAAAGTTGCACTACTGTGAGGCATAATTTGAATTGGGGGTACTATTGTGTGGCCATGCCTCTTGCCAGCAAAAACACTTACCTTTTTGGGCTGTGCGCTGAATGTGCGTACTGTTCTTTTTTAAATTACAGGGGGTAGGGAAAAAAAGGTCTGCTTTGGGTGGGGGGTGATGGTGCTAAGAAAGGGGTGCAGGGTCAGAGGCGGAACTAGCGGTGGTGCTAGGGGGCACCAGCCAAAATCTTGCCTAGGGCATCATATTGGTTAGGGCCAGCTCTGGGTGCATGGCTTCATATGCAGGGTGCGTGGCCTCACTTGAGCCTCATTTCCATTGCTAGTGGGAGCGTGACCTCACATGGCGAAGCCCTATGGTTACCTCAATCTGGGGGTGTGTAGGTCTAACACCCCAGGGTTGGCAGGTGTCTGAGTGGTTGGAAGATGTATCACAGGTATTAGGTGGCTTTGTGATAAACCCTTTCCCTAAGATGTTGCTCCTTGTACCTTGTTCCTTGTATGTAGTTCACAGAGGTAGTATAGATTGATATGCAGACAAGGAGTTTGATGACAGCAATCTCATCAGGAAGATTCTTTTATTGTGCTGTAAAGAATTCTGGATGGAAGGTAATTATTGGATGCACGTCAATAAATAATCACAATATGACAATTAAGGAGTACAACTGTAGTGAAGAATAAAATCACTTTAGATATTACTATGACAATCGTATTTTTACCTAGAGCTCACGATACACTGGAAAATTTAATAATTCAAGAATTCAATCAGTCAAATCACAGATGAATGCATATTCCGAATAATAATATGACAAGAAAAGATAATGAAGAAGATGATTAAGAATATCATTGGAATGAAGAATAATACCATTTTCCCTACACTTCCCTAAATAAATGGTCCCAATCTTCATGGGCAATATATGTTGGAGCTCAGGGATTCTACATTGCCTCAGTATTGCAGTGGGGCTAAGGAACAACTTACTTGTCACACGAAGGGATGGTGATCCTTCAGTGCCACAGTTTTGAAATTGGGCTGTAGTGTAATGGCACTTTTAGAAGAAATATTTATCCTGGGTTTAAGTTAGAAAATGTCACTGTACTCCAATGCTGGGGTATCTTTGAATTTCTAACAAGAAACTGTCTCTGTAGTCATTATCTCTTTAAACAAATGGCTCAGTCTTTATTCTCCAAAATGACTCAATGTCCTTTTAATAATCATCCAAATGAATGAGTGTCTGTTTACTACTTGTTCCAACAAATTATGTCTTGTACTTTCTGCACTGCATTTGAACAGGGATCATTCTACATGGTTCATGGACCTGTCAGCACCCCTTCTCCATCAGATTGTGAGTGGTGTGTGTGAAAACAGACAATAGGGCTTTAGCATTCATCCTACTGTAGTCCGCACCAACAACAGTCTCTGTACTCACTCAGAACCTCTCAGGTTATTCCTCTCCTTCACTGGTCTCTCTCAGCGGTTCAGCTCTCTTGCACAAGGTCTTTCGGTGTGTGGTTACCAGCTGTGATGCGTCATGCCTGCTCTCCCAGTTTTCTTTACCAACTGTAAGCACCCTGCTGCCTTAGCTATGCAGCGCTGCTCTCCACCAATCTGCATTACCACCCAGCTCTCACCATACTGATGTCCTGCTCCACTCCTCAATACACACCTGCTCTACAATGGTTTCTCTCCAACCCTCTGTTTATGCCTAGATCTTCCCACAAGGCTCCACTTGCTGTCCACTCTCCATACAATATGACCCTGCTACTTCACAGGACAGGACACGTGACTGGCTCTGGTTATCCCCTGCTGTGCCAGCAATCATGCTCTCAGGTTTGCAATCATTGTCCACACAATTTCACAATTTAAAAGAGCACACACCATTTTATCCATGTAACTACATCGGCTGCTCCTGGAGACTCTTCCAGCACTGCTGGCTCCTTCTCAGTGACAGGAACTAGGTGCAGCAAATTAAAGTCACATTGCAGCACCAAGGTCCTGTCACTGTGAAGGAGACTGCATTTTGGTGTCACCCCTTCAAAGGATGACGGTGGTCATTCCGAGTTGTTCGCTCGCTAGCAGTTTTTAGCAGCCGTGCAAACACTATGCCGCCGCCCACTGGGACTGTATTTTAGCTTAGCAGAAGTGCGAACGAAAGAATCGCAGAGCGGCTACAAATTTTTTTTGTGCAGTTTCAGAGCAGCTTCAGACCTACTCAGCGCTTGCGATCACTTCAGACTGTTTAGTTCCTGTTTTGACGTCATGAACACACCCTGCGTTCGCCCAGCCACGCTTGCATTTTTCCTGACATGCCTGCGTTTTTCTGAACACTCCCTGAAAACGGTCAGTTGACACCCAGAAACGCCCACTTCCTGTCAATCACTCTGCGGCCAGCAATGCGACTGAAAAGCTTTGCTAGACCTTGTGTGAAACTATATCATTCGTTGTAATAGTACGACGTGCGTGTACATTGCGCCACATGCGCAGAAGTGCGTTTTTTTTGCCTGATCGCTGCGCAGCGACCAAAAGCTGCTAGCGAACAACTCGGAATGACTCCGGACATCCGAATGCGGCCCGCAGACCCTTTGAGATGCATATGAGGTGACAGCTTCCCAAAGATCTTTATTCATTTTACCAGGTATAGTTTTTTTTACAACCTGTAAGGCCTACGTTTTGTTTTATGACTAATGTTTATTTGTGCAATATATAGGGGGGAATTCAATTGGGAGTGAGGTTTTGCAAGTTAAAAACCTTGATTACCTAGCGCCCAATTTTGGATTACCAAAATGTAAGGAGTGGATACGTTTAGCATCCCGATGGATAGGATGCTGGTGGTCATATGACGACACAAGAATCCTGACACCACTTGGGAGACCATTGCAGGAACACCGACAGCCCACATCCTGAAGGTAAGTATAAGGGTAACTGTTAGGGTTAGGCACTAGGAGGGATTAGCCCTGGCTGCCAACTCCCGAGGGTTAGCCCTAGCTACCACACCCCGAGGGTAAGGGTAGAGGAGGGGGGTGGTAAAAATACTTACTCCCTCTGACATCAGGATCTGAAATGCCAGGTGATGATCATGTACACCCCCTTCCCTCGGGTCCCCTGTGTTAAGTGCCCTAGGCCCACCTAAGGCTTTATCCAGCCCTGACCACTGTGAATTCCAATTCATTTAGAGAGGCCCCTGGATTCTTAGCTGAGACTTACATTCTGAGACAACATAGGGTTTCTTAGATGTCTAATGGTGAGTCCAATCCATGACTGATGTTCCAGCTGTTGTACAGTACGTGTCACGAACCGGTCTCTCACCTTTGCGGGTTCTGGGGTTCATCCGTTGCCAGTGCGGTTGCTCGCGGTGCTGTGCGCCCGTGTGGGGACACGGCGTGATCAATGGCACAGGTAATGCAGAGTCTGGGAACTGTGAGTGCGGGGACCAAATGGCCTAAGGCACTGCGGTGTGTCTGCTGTATAGGAGGTGGCCATGTTGGAGACCAAATAGCTAATACTGAGCACTTGTGAAAACACCTGTGGGCAGGTGTAAGCCAATCCCGTGCTTGTGCTGCCTTTAAGTAGGCTGGGATTATGTCACTCTGGGCCAGTGCTTTGTTGTATCAAAGCTGTGCTCTAGCTCTGAACTCTCTCCGTGCATTCCTGTGTGATTCCCGTGGTCCAGATATCGCCTCCGTTCCCAGAGGTCCGTTTTGCAGCCTTCACTGCCAAAGATCTACCGGCTCTCCATTGTGCTATCAGTCAATTGCACACCTATTGGAAATACTTGGATTCCCAGTGTCCTGCATGAGGTTACCTTGTCTGTCTGCCTATCATACAAAGTCTGGAGGATTCCAATTCCCTCAGCTGTTCGTTTGTTCAACTCTGCATTTAACCCATTCATCACCTCGCCATCTACTACAGTTTCACAGTGATCTCCGGAACCCGCAAGTAACCCAATTCAGTACTTTTTCTATGTTGTCATTACAAGGATAATTCTTCACAGTCTCTCAGTTAACTCTTAAAACTCCATTGCAAATTCTTACAGTTAATTCTCCATGTCTGCATTAACCAGTTAAACACAATCTGCAGTTCAGCATCAAAGCCTGTTTATATTTGGACAATTCAACATTTATTCTTCAGCTTGTTTTTGCATATGTTTCCATGAACATTTCTTTTATTTATTTCTGAGTTTTCTCTTGCATATTATTTCTGTCATTCCTGCAATACTTCAGTATAATGATGATTAACAACTAGTCATTTAACTCCTTACTGAATTGTTACTTTAATAAATATATGAAACGGAACTTCCTTCGTCCTCCCTGTTTTCTTCATACCCCAGCACCTACACCTGTGGTTGGTTCCAGGTTAACGGATTCACAAAAACACCCGGACCTGACAGTAAGCACTGGCCCCATGGATCCGTCAAGTGACCAATTCGCAGGAGGCGGTGCTACGTCAAATATCCTTTCCCGTCTGGAAAACCAGGAGTCTATACAGACACAAATAGTGCAGTTTATGCAAACTATGGCAGACCGTTTAGAGACTCTTCATACAGCAATTAAAACGTCTCAAGTCCAGATTCCAACTCCGGTTGTCCCAGTTACCACTACAGCTTCTCCTGTGTTGCTGCCTACGTCCCGCTTGCAGTTACCCTCTCCGAGTAAGTTTGACGGAACTCCAAAACTTTGCAGGGGATTCCTGAATCAATGCGAGATCCAGTTCGAACTGATGTCCGCCAGTTTCCCATCAGCTCGTTCTAAGGTCGCATATATTATTGCCCTCCTCTCCGGTCAGGCTCTGGAGTGGGCATCACCATTATGGGAGAGAGGTGATCCTATCCTCTCTAATTACAAAGAGTTTGTATCTTCTTTCCGGAGAATCTTTGACGAACCCGGCAGGACCACCTCAGCATCTTTGGAGATTCTCCGTCTACGTCAAGGTTTACGTCCTGTCAATCAATATATTGTTCAGTTTCGCACGTTGTCTTCAGAGTTAAACTGGAATGAGGAGGCCCTGATCGCCGCGTTTTGGAATGGACTTTCTGAGAGAATCAAGGACGATTTAACTATCCGGGATGTGCCAACTAAACTGGATGAATTGATTTCTCTCTGTAACAAACTTGACCTACGCTACAGGGAGCGATGTTTAGAGAAATCCAGGGCAGAGCGATCCAGTCCACGTTATCATCCTAGGCCTCGACAAGATTCTTCATCACAGTCTCCGGTAACGACAGACGAACCTATGCAGATTGGGCGCTCTCGCCTCACAGAAGAGGAACGACTTCGTCGTCGACAGGGTAACCTCTGCATGTACTGTGGGTCCTCTGAACACTTAGTTAAATTCTGCAAACTCCGACCGGGAAACTCTCGCTCCTAGCTTATTCAAGAGAGGTTAAGCTAGGAGTTACTCTAGAATCACGTTCTGGGAAAGAGCCGACCTTGTCTATTCAATTAGAAGTTCCAAGTTCTACAGTGAAAGTTTTAGCTCTCCTAGATTCTGGGGCAGCCGAGAACTTCATCTCCTCAGCCTTTGTCATGCGGTCTAAAGTTCAAACCATGCCTTTGGAAGCAGCAGTTGCCGTTACAGCAGTGGATGGAAGTCGAATTCCAGATGGTATAATTACTCATCGAACCGTATGTCTCAAGATGAAAGTTGGTGTGCTCCATTCCGAATACCTCTCCTTCTACGTGATTCCCAAAGCCTCTCAAGATGTGATACTTGGTTTACCTTGGCTGCAGAAACATAACCCTCAACTTAATTGGCAAACCATGGAAGTCCTTTCATGGGGTAAATCTTGTACCAAGGACTGTTTAGCCTCAATTGTACCTCTCCGGTCAATCAGCCTTCCCGACCTACCTCCGGTGTATCAATCCTTTGCGGATGTTTTCAGTAAACAAGCAGCAGACTCTCTACCTCCTCATCGCGAATGGGACTGCCCAATTGTCCTGGTTCCGGGTAAAACACCTCCTAGGGGACGAATTTATCCGCTATCCATCCCAGAGACGCAAGCTATGTCTGATTATATACAAGAAAATCTAACCAAAGGATTTATCAGACCATCTTCTTCACCTGCAGGAGCCGGATTCTTTTTCGTTAAGAAGAAGGACGGTGGGTTACGACCATGCATAGATTACCGTGGACTCAATGAGATCACTGTGAAAAACAAGTATCCATTACCCTTAATTCCAGAATTATTTGACCGGGTAAAAGGAGCTACTGTGTTTACAAAACTGGATCTCCGAGGGGCCTACAATTTAATCCGCATCCGAGAAGGGGACGAGTGGAAGACTGCTTTTAATACCCGGGATGGGCATTACGAATACCTTGTAATGCCTTTCGGTCTTTGTAATGCACCTGCAGTTTTTCAAAGCTATGTGAATGAACTTTTTCGTGATCTTCTCTACAAGTGTCTAGTAGTGTACCTGGATGATATCCTAATATTCTCTAGGGATATAAAGTCTCACCGTCACCAAGTTAAAGAGGTACTGACACGTCAGAGGAAAAATCAACTTTATTGTAAGTTAGAGAAGTGCACTTTTGAAGTATCTTCCATACCGTTCCTTGGTTACATCATTTCTGGATCAGAGCTATGTATGGATCCCGGTAAGGTACAAGCTATCCGAGATTGGTCCACTCCTACAACTCTCAAGGGGATTCAGCGATTTCTCGGCTTTGCTAATTTCTATAGGAGATTCATTAAGAATTATTCTACGTTAGCTGCTCCCATCACAGCCCTAACTCGTAAGGGAGCAAATCCTACGAACTGGTCTTCAGAAGCAATCAAAGCCTTCTCTGATTTAAAGCAAGCCTTTGTGTCAGCCCCCATTCTTCGACAGCCTGATCTGAATCGTCCCTTTCTACTAGAGGTGGATGCATCTACAGAAGCAGTAGGAGCTGTGTTGTCACAAGTCTTTGAAGATAAAAAGGTCCATCCCTGCGGATATTTCTCCCGTAAGTTCCTCCCGGCAGAACGTAATTATGCAATCGGTGAGCAAGAGTTACTTGCCATCAAGTTGGCATTTGAGGAGTGGAGATACCTTCTAGAAGGAGCTCAACATCGCATTACAGTTTATACTGATCATAAGAATCTTCTGTATCTGCAGTCAGCTCAGTGTTTGAATCCACGACAAGCTCGATGGGCGCTTTTCTTCTCACGATTTGATTTCAAACTCACCTATCGTCCAGGGTCTCAGAACAAAAAGGCAGATGCCCTTTCCCGGTCCTTTGCTTCTTCTGAATTAAATGATGCTACCACGAATCAAGCCATTGTGAATCCTAGGTCCTTTTTAATGACTCGAACCTCTCCAGTTCCTCCGCCTGGCAAGACCTTTGTCGCCACAAGTCTTCGAAAACGGCTGCTTACCTGGGCTCACTCCTCTTCCTTCATGGGTCATCCTGGGGTTCTAAAGACTCTCAAGTTTATTCAACAGTCTTATTGGTGGCCACGTCTCAAAGCCGATGTCCAAGAGTTTATAGCAGCATGTCCTAAATGTGCCCAACATAAGAGTCCAAGAAGTTCTCCACCAGGTTTGTTACATCCACTATCCATACCCAAACAACCATGGACTCATATCTCAATGGATTTCGTGACCGATCTACCTCCATCAAAAGGGCGAAATACCATTTGGGTGATAGTGGATCGATTTTCGAAAATGGCACATTTCATTCCATTAACTGGGTTACCATCAGCCCCTTTACTAGCCAGATTGTTCATCTCTGAAATCTTCAAGTTGCATGGCCTTCCTCGAGAAATTGTTTCTGATCGGGGAACACAGTTTGTGGCCAAGTTTTGGAGGTCGCTTTGTTCATCTTTAAATGTCAAGTTGAACTTTTCTTCTGCATATCATCCTCAGACAGATGGACAAACTGAGAGAGTCAACCAAGACCTTGAAACATTTCTCCGGCTATATATATCGTCCTCACAGGATGACTGGGTTGACTACCTTCCATTGGCAGAATTTGCTCATAATAATCTCTTCCATTCATCTTCAGAATCTACGCCCTTTTATATTAACTTCGACTTTCATCCTCGTGTGCCAGAGTTTCATCCATTGCCAGCCCTAGAGGTCCCAGCGGCAGATCAAGAGCTTCAACGTCTATCTAGCATCTGGAGTTGTGTACGTAAGTCCTTGGTCAAAACTTCCGCTCGTTATAAATCTTTTGCAGATAAAAAACGTAAAGCTGTACCGAATTACAAAGTGGGAGACCAAGTTTGGATTTCTACGCGCAATCTCAAGTTCAAAGTTCCTTCTAAGAAATTTGCTCCCAGGTTTATTGGTCCATTTCCCATTGTAAAGGTACTCAACCCTGTGTCATACAAAGTCAAGCTGCCACCGTCTTTGAGAATTCCTAACGCCTTTCATACATCTTTACTGAAGCCTTTGATTCTCAATAAGTTCCGTACTACCCAGTCCAAATCTCCTAAAGTTCACTCTTTGCAGAATGAGGAATTTGAAGTTAAAGAGATTGTGGACTCACGTTCCCGATATGGACGTTTACAGTTTCTGGTCGACTGGAAGGGTTACGGCCCGGAGGAGAGATCCTGGGTTTTCTCTGAAGATGTTCATGCTCCAAGACTGGTACAGAAATACTTCTCCAAAAATCCTGACAAGGTTCAAAGGTGTTCGGAGACCACCCGTAGAAGAGGGGGTACTGTCACGAACCGGTCTCTCACCTTTGCGGGTTCTGGGGTTCATCCGTTGCCAGTGCGGTTGCTCGCGGTGCTGTGCGCCCGTGTGGGGACACGGCGTGATCAATGGCACAGGTAATGCAGAGTCTGGGAACTGTGAGTGCGGGGACCAAATGGCCTAAGGCACTGCGGTGTGTCTGCTGTATAGGAGGTGGCCATGTTGGAGACCAAATAGCTAATACTGAGCACTTGTGAAAACACCTGTGGGCAGGTGTAAGCCAATCCCGTGCTTGTGCTGCCTTTAAGTAGGCTGGGATTATGTCACTCTGGGCCAGTGCTTTGTTGTATCAAAGCTGTGCTCTAGCTCTGAACTCTCTCCGTGCATTCCTGTGTGATTCCCGTGGTCCAGATATCGCCTCCGTTCCCAGAGGTCCGTTTTGCAGCCTTCACTGCCAAAGATCTACCGGCTCTCCATTGTGCTATCAGTCAATTGCACACCTATTGGAAATACTTGGATTCCCAGTGTCCTGCATGAGGTTACCTTGTCTGTCTGCCTATCATACAAAGTCTGGAGGATTCCAATTCCCTCAGCTGTTCGTTTGTTCAACTCTGCATTTAACCCATTCATCACCTCGCCATCTACTACAGTTTCACAGTGATCTCCGGAACCCGCAAGTAACCCAATTCAGTACTTTTTCTATGTTGTCATTACAAGGATAATTCTTCACAGTCTCTCAGTTAACTCTTAAAACTCCATTGCAAATTCTTACAGTTAATTCTCCATGTCTGCATTAACCAGTTAAACACAATCTGCAGTTCAGCATCAAAGCCTGTTTATATTTGGACAATTCAACATTTATTCTTCAGCTTGTTTTTGCATATGTTTCCATGAACATTTCTTTTATTTATTTCTGAGTTTTCTCTTGCATATTATTTCTGTCATTCCTGCAATACTTCAGTATAATGATGATTAACAACTAGTCATTTAACTCCTTACTGAATTGTTACTTTAATAAATATATGAAACGGAACTTCCTTCGTCCTCCCTGTTTTCTTCATACCCCAGCACCTACACCTGTGGTTGGTTCCAGGTTAACGGATTCACAAAAACACCCGGACCTGACAGTACGTCAGTGTCAGATGTCAGACAATGGAGATGGGCGTCCCTGTGCACAAGACAGTGTCTGAGTCATTAGCATATTTTCACAACTCCACTGCATTCAAAATCGTATTTGGGAATGCAACTGGGTGCACCTCTGAATCAGTCCCCCTGTACAGTGGCAAAACCATGAAGCACTGCAGGTGGAGCAGAGTTAATATATGCAGAGATTAGGGCCAAACCAGGGTTGCCAACATTCCATTTGACCCCTCCAGGAGATGGCAGCCAGCTTGGCGCAGCAGGGGGCAGCAAGGGCGGGCATGATGTGGCTTAGAGGGCGTTGCTCAGGATAGGAGGCCTTACAGGAGGCATGGCACTTGAGGGTGCATCTTGGCCTCTACTCTGCTATACAATGCTGATATTATAGACATAGTATAGCAGGGGCGGACCAACGATGATGCACCATTGAGCCCCTCAAATCACCCATTTGTGCTGTGTAAGTGGGCGGCCAATGGGGGCTGTGCCACTGAAGTAACTTGCCCACCTTTCCTGGAGGCTGTGAGTGGCACCCGATTTTCGGGTGCTCCCTGGCTATTCTTAGAGGGTAGGCAAATATGGTCCAAAATCAAATCTAAATTGTAGTGTCAACATAAAACTGCCCAGTACTTGTGGTCTATATGTAATAGCAGACAGCATTTTACTCTGCATGCAGAAATAGTTAATGTATTTTTACTTCTTGCATTGTTTTTGCTTTACTCCTACCTCAGAATCGGCCCATTATATGCAGCGTAAAAGCTGCAAGAAGTGACTCTCCACTTACATTTAAAGAAAAACGTATTTTCTGTTTCCACAACCATTGAAAATGAACCCATAACATTAAATGAAAAAAATCTTGCACAAGATATTCAGAAGGGAATCCAAATGCAGGCAAAGTCTAATAAGTATTTAAAAATGATATCACTAGGTCCCTGCAAAGGACTAAGCGGTCTATTTACTAAGCCTTAGAGGAAGATAAAGTGGATGGAAGATAAAGTACCAGCCAACCAGCTCCTAACTGTCATTTTTCAAACACAGCCTGTGACATGGTAGTTATGAGCCGATTGGCTGGTACTTTATCTCCATCCACTTTATCTCTGTTCAAGGCTTAGAAAATAGCCCCGTAAGGGCGGGATGTACTAAACTCCGCCATCGCGATAACTGCAATTTTCTCTGCGCTCTCACTCCCTGCTCTGCTGCCCGCCACTCCCCCTTAGCTTGCCCGTCTGCTTTCTCATCCCCTTCTCCCTCTTCATCACCGCCGCGTCCACTGTCATCTCTCATCGCTGCGCTCCACCTGGCCGTTTGGCGCATGCGCATCCTCTCTCTGCTTTTCCGGGCATGCGCTGACTGACTTATTGTGTGCGCATGCCCGGAAAAGCAGAGAGAGGATGCGCATGCGCCAAACGGCCAGGGAGAGCGCAGCGATGAGAGAACACAGTGGCCGAGCCGGTGATGAAGAGGGAGAAGGGGATGAGAAAGTAGATGGGCAAGCTAAGGGGGAGCGGCGGGCAGCAGAGCGGGGAGTGAGAGCGCAGAGAAAAATTGCAGTTATCGCGACGGCGGAGTTTAGTACATCCCGCCCTAAGGACCTAATTCAGAGATGGATGCAGCCATACGGTTGCTCGCAGCGGCTGCTTCCATCTGGTCTGCGCACGCGCACTGGCTGCAGTGCACATGTACGACCTTACACATTGTGGCACATCCAAGAAGAATGCAGCCGCAGTGTGAGTGACAGTGGCCGACAATAGGGGGGGTGCGGGGCTTCACAAATGGGGGTGGCCGGGACCATTTTCGGGGCGGCTGCGTGACGTCACACACAGCTGCTCTGAAAAAACAATGGCTGCTGACCGTCTGACATTGCAGCCAGGCTGCGCTGCCCAGGGTCAACCTCAGATCTGATCTGATGCCTCCGCAATGTAATTGCAGATTTCATCAAGGGGCAGCATTTACACATGCTTGGAAACCCCCAGTATATGCAAAGATGGACGCAGATCTGGCTGCATATGCAGCCATCTGCGTTCATCTTGAATCAGCCCCAAATACAAAATAAAACAAAATAAAAAATAATTCATATCCATTCTGATAATAAGTTGAACTTATCGTAAATTCAACTGACATCACCCAAAATAATACTTCACTAAAAGGTTTATTTAAATGACAATTGATTTGTAGTAATTGATAAAACATATCTATTTGTCAAATCATTACATAAGAAGGGAGTGCCTCTTGGTTCTTGCTATTTTCATAATAGCTCTCAAAACCTCCTTATTCCGTAATGTGTAGATAAATGGGTTCAGCATCGGAACCACGGCCATATAAAGCAATGAGAGCAACATATCCTGTTCTTTATACTGCTGAGACTCTGGTTTAGCATACAAGAAGATGAGTGGTACATAGAATAATATGACAGTTGTGAGATGGGAGGTGCAGCTGGAGAAAGCTTTGAAACGTCCCTTTGAGGAATGGATCTTCAGTATAGAGGAAATAATATACACATATGAGGTTATAGTGAGAGAAAACGGTAGAAAAGCAAAAGATATATTCTCAAAGACCATAAATATCTCTCTGCTTGTAGTGTCACTAGTGGTGATTGCATATAATGTCTTCAGGTCACAAAAGAAATGGTCAATTTTGTGTGAGGAACAGAATGATAACATGGATGTCAGGAGTGCATACGTCAGTGCATTTATGGCAGGTACAAGCCAGGAAGCAGCAGCCATTATAATGCACAGTCTCCTACTCATGACCAGAGAATATTGCAGGGGCTTACAGATTGCGACATATCGGTCATATGACATAGAGGTCAGAGTGAAAATATCACAGATGGCAGAAAAAACATAGAAGTACACCTGAATGATGCAGGCTGGAAATGACATTGCCTTGTCCTGGGTTATTATAATGGACAATAGCTTTGGGACAGTGCTAGAGACATACATTATATCTGCAATGGACAGGTTGCACAGGAAGAAGTACATTGGAGTGTGGAGCTGGGGCACCAAACAGATAAGTACTGTGATAATTATATTTCCATTCACAGTAATCAGATACATCAGTAGAATACCAACAAAGAGCACGTATTGTCCTATTACAGAGGTGGAGAATGCTGAGATGTAGAATTCAGTCACTGTACTGTTTGGGCATTCATCCATAGTGGGTGCTGGCAGAATAAATAACATATTACAGTAATTACAGCACTTATACTAGCTAGTATTAGCTTAATGCAGGTTGAGTACTATATTTGCACGTTACTGATCAAATATTTCTAACCGTGGAAATATTACTTTACACACTAACATGAGCAGTATTCATACTTGCTTACCCTGCCGGAATGGCCGGGAGGCTCCCGAAAATTGGGTGGCCCTCCCGGCCTCCCTGAAAGGTGGGCAGGCCTCCCGCTTTCCCTGCAGCCCCTCCACAACCCTCCTCGGTGCCCGCAGCAGAGAACAAGTGGGCGGTCCGAGGGGGTCCGATTACGCGATTCGTGCTGAATCGCGTCATCGTAGCTCTGCCCACGCTGTACAGCGCCTCTTTTCTCAGCACTGCATAGCGGGGGGCGGTGCCACGATGACGCGATCCTGATGCCATGCTCCCCGGACTGTCCACTTCCCTGTCAGCCATGTCCCCGGAGCACCCATCCTGCTGCCCCCATGCACCTACAACGCTGCCTCCTCCCGGAGGAGGGGACAGCAAAGTAGGTAAGTGTGGTAGTATTAGTGGTGTTCATTTAAGCTAACTAACTTTATTTAGAGTTTCTAATTTCACAGCCATGACAACTGTATATCAATACAGGAAAGAGACAGATGTGTCCCCTACAGAAGTTCTATATTACATCTACTATATAAAAGCGAAAATTTGTCCATCTGTCTTTCTACCCAAATCCACAGTTTACAAGCGAAGATCGTGAAATTTTACATACAAGTGTATTAAAACACACCGGAGGCAACTAAAGCAGTTTGAAATCCCTAGCACCCCTAGGGGGGAGACAGCAGCACAGAGTATATCAGGAGACAGCATAACTCCGGAATTGCTGGAGCAATGTACTCAAAAATTGGTACACATATGCCTTACAATCTGGGAACAAACACTGTGGGTGGAAGACACCCCTAGCACCCCTGGGGTGAGGCAGCAGCACAGAGTTTTCAGCAGACAGCATAACTCTGGAATGCCTGAAGCAATTTAGACCAAACTTGCTACACATATCACTTACACTCTGGAAACAAACACTGTGGGGGGGGGGGGGGAGGGGTAACACACCATTAGCACTCCTAGGGGTGGGCCAGCGGCACAGACTATATCAGGACATGCATGATATGTCATTGATGACAGGGCTGCATGTGACAAGTCCAGTGAGATGATGTGAGGGAGGGGAATGCAGGTAGCACAAACCCACACACTTAGAGTTATATAGTGGAAGTAGCATGGTCCCCCAGCAGCACAGAGTATATCAGGAGATAATGTGCTGTGCTATATATTTGAAACAGTAAAAAATAATAATCAATAATTTCACAGGGCCACTGACATGATGTGAGGAGGGTAATGAAGGCAGCAGGAAGCCACAGACTGAGAGTTGTATAGTGGAAAGATCAGTGTCCCTTGGGGGACCAAAAAGGGGTCCAGCCACTACACAAAGCATGTCAGTGAAGCAAAATATGCATATATACTAGATCTCCAACCAACGTAAATTAACGAACAAGTATCATTCTAATTTACCACCCTCATCCCTTAGTGAAGCATGGGTATTCAGCTATCTACACTGTTATTTATACTGTGTGTTTAATATTTACATTTATTTTTGTAAACATTCTTAAAATCCCGGGCAACACCGTGTACTCCAACTAGTTATTAATAATAATAATAATACTAATAATAATAAATTACTTTTTCAGGTTGAGGATTACTTCTTATTTTAATTTCCTTTCCTTTCATTTTGGCTCATGTGGCCAAGTTTTCCTTAATATAATTTCGAAAACATGACAGGTCATTGTGTCTCACAATATAAGCACACTCATCTCTTCCTGCAGTGGGCATTGTGAAGAGCTACTCGGCTAAAACGTTGTTGTATCAGTAGTACCCATCTCAAAGCTGAGTGCAACTTAAAGAACAAAATTAGCAGGTAATCAGATAAAGGGGGTGATTCAGACCTGATTGCTGGGCTGCTAAATTTGTTGTGCTCCGTTCAGATAGTCGCCGCCCAAGGGTTTAGTATATTCACCGTGCAAGTGTGTGATTGCATGTGTATGCCAAGCTGCAAAAAAAAACCTCAGTCAGAGGACAGCTACAAATCCGTTCACACCTCACTCACCATTGAATGATTTTTTCAGTGTGTGCAGTGGATGCGCAGCCCAGGACTTACTCCTACAGTGTAATGAGAACAGACTGATCGGGTCCGGAGCTGACGTCACACACCCTCCCTGAAAACATTTTGGAATGCCTGTGTTTTCCCTGACACTCCCAGAAAACGGTCAGTTACAGTACCATCCACTAACTGCCTCTTCATGTCAATTACCTTGCGAACGCCCGTGCGATCAAAATTTTCGCACCAGGCTGTCGCTGGCTGGCGATGCCTGTTGTTTGCCAACACGTGTGCACATTGCGGTGCATACACATGTGCAGTCTATTACTGATCGCCCGCTGTGTGAAAACGCACAGCAGCGGTCAGGTCTGAATCACCCCCTAGGACCATTTCTGAAAAACATATTGCTATGGAGGAAATAGAAGGACAAGGCTGTTAAAAGCCAAAGATAAGTGATACTACTTCTAACTCCACAGCAATTAGGATAAGGCACAGCACAGTAAAATAGTTTTTAAATATGTGTCAAATAAAGTACTAAACAATATAAGGGATTAATTTAACGGAACTCTTTACTGCCATTAATTTACTGTTTACAGAAGATAACAAGCTTATTTTTTTTCCATCATCTAGATGCTATTACATAAAAATCTAAAAATTATCTGTATCAATTATTTTGGGATAAAGATAACTAAGAGGTATATTTAGTAAAGGTCAATTTTTATTTTTATTTCAAGTCATTGAAAATTGATGTAAAGTGATGGTATGTTTCAGGGGCTAAAACACATATTTTCTAACTTAAAAATTAATATAAAAATATATATATTCTGTTAGGAAATGTGTTTTTGCCCAAAAAACACAACATCGTTTTCGACTTGGTTTGAAATCGATAGAAAATTACCTTTAGTAAATATACCCCTAGGAAAAAACACAAGAGCAAAATCCAGCATGATAGGAAACACAAGAGTTTACTAATTTAACTGCTACCCCAAAGAGTAGTTCCTGAGAAAATTAAGTTTCAGAGCTTGACAACAATTATTAAAAAAATTATATATATATATATATATATATATATATATATATATATATACACAGTATATTGGAGATGTGCGGTGGACACATTTCAGGTTTTGTGTTTTGATTTCGGTTCTGGATCCCCGCTCGTGTTTTGGATCTGGATTGGTTTTGCCAAAACCATCTTTCGGGTTTTGGTTTTGGATCTGGATAGTTTTTGAAAAAAACATAAAAACAGCTAAAATCACAGAATTTGGTGGTAATTTTGATCCTACGGTATTATTAACCTCAATAACATTCATTTCTACTCATTTGCAGTCTTTTCTGAACACCTCACACCTCACAATATTGTTTTTAGGTCAAAAGGTTTCACCGAGGTAGCTGGATGACTAAGCTAAGCCACACATGTGGGCGGCACAAACACCTGGCCCATCTGGGAGTGGCATTGCAGTGGAAACAGGATGGCAGTTTTAAAAACTAGGCCCCAAAGAGCACATAATGCAAAGAAAATGAGGTGCAACGAGGTTGCTGGATGACTAAGCTAAGCGACACAAGTGGGCTGCACAAACACCTGGCCTATCTAGGAGTGGCACTGCAGTGGCAGACAGGGTGGCAGTTTAAAAACACACATAATGCAAAGAAAAAAAAGAGGTGCAAGATGGAATTGTCTTGGGCCCTTCCACCCACCCTTTTGTTGTTTAAACAGGACATGCACACTTTAATAAACCCATCATTTCAGCGACAGGTGGTCCCCCTGGGAAAAGCTCACCAAGTTCTCTGAATCATAGCTAGCTACAAACATACCACCTCCATATTTGATGACTTTTCACATTACGAGAAGAGGCAAGAGGAAGAGGACAGTGTCAAGAAGGTGATTAAAAATTAGAGAGGCACATGCAATCAGGAACAACACACAGGCTTTCACCTCCAGTTCTATATTGTGTGGAACAGAAAGGACTGCAACCAAGCAAACATATAATTACCACATTACTGGACAAACTGAAAAACTAGGGGCCAAAGCCTCCAAAATAGTACATCCTTCTAATTTTCAGGGATTAAGATAATATTGGATTTAATGCTGGGATGCAAATAAACTGGTGTATACCACATGCTCAAGATTGGATATTTTCCCCTCCACAGAGTTTTAGACTCATTTTGTAAAAACATCATGGGTTTCTTTTTTTTCCATTTTTTAGTGCATTTTTATTTACATATTTTGTGGCAGATGCCTTATTTTTTATTTTTTACAGCTCCCAGTTACACGCATGTGAGCATACCCGTATGTCTTGTTTATTTTATTCATATTTTATTTTTAAATAAAGCAGCCCCTTAGGTGTTTTAGCAGCCCCTCCTGGGCCCCCACAGCAGCCCCAGATGGGGCAAGTTGAGTTCGGGTGGGTTTGGTAAAGTACTAAACACAACTGTGCAGTACATTTTTTGTTATTGAGTCCCTGCCCTAGTGGAGCTTACCACTCTACTTTTGAAAATAATTTCATACTATAAGTAGGAATGTAGGAGGAAGCCATACTAACATTTGTGTCCACAGCATGCCTCAGCCTGGCAAGCCAGACATCTTCCTGGCTGTAAGCACCATGAGACTCCATACTGGGCCTTATTCAGTAACTGTTTGAGCCTCACAGGAGCTCCTGGCCCATCTAGTCCTGCAGTGCAATGGAAAGCTGATGCAATGCAAGATCACTGAAAGTCAGTTCTTTTAACACCACAAGGTCTTGCGATAACCCTATGCAGCCATTGGGGAAAGAAGATCCCTGTACAACAAATGCGCATCTTCTAAATAAATAATCCCAAAATGTGGAACATCAATAATAAATCAAAGTTAAGGTTGATGAATTGGAACCATTCATTTGAGTGAGTCCCTAACATGAAATAATTGAGAAGAACCTCTCTCTAATGCTCCGGCAGAAAATCTCACTTTTAACTCTCCAGCAATTGCGCTGGATTATGATTCTGTCTCTTCTGAGTCACACTGACTTTGGCCACAAATGTGGTCTCTCCCCACTTTATTTAAAAACACTTCGGCAATTTCCATTTCCACCTTTGCGGCTAGTTTTGACAAATCTGTTTGTTATGTTGAAGCTTATTTCACATCTGCTTTAGACTTTAATTTAATCCTAGGATCAAGTACAGAAGCACCCCTGGACTAATACAGCATAGGCAGCAACCGTGTAGAATTACACAGCAGAGCAGACAGGCAACAGCACCCCTGGACTTAAACGGCAATGGGGCAGCACCCCTGGACTAATAGGGCAGAGGGGAAGCACCACATATAGTGCAGCACCCCTGGAATGATGTGGCAAGGAAAAGATGTGCAAGATGCAATTGTCCTTGTGCCCTCCCACCCAGCCTTATAAACAGCCTTATAAGCCTTATAAACAGGACATACACACTTTAACAAACCAATTATTTCAGCTACAGGGACTGCCACATGACTGTGGCTGAAATGATTGGTTTGTTTGGGCCCCCACCAATAAAAAAGCACTTAATCTCTCCTTGCACAAACTGGCTTTACAGTGGCAAGATGTCATCCTCATCCTCAGATTCCCCCCTTCAGTGTTTACATCCTCATCATCACAGAAAAATAATATTCAAACAAATCCACATCATTTAGATGTCAGTGGACTGCTTATGCTATTACCAAAAGTTTCTGAACTTGACAATGACTTATGATGAATGCACTGCAGTGACATATAAGGGAGGATGTTCCTAGGAGGTTAACATCCTTACCCTTACTTATTATGGATTGACAAAGGCAACAGATGGCTTGACACCTGTTGTCTGGATTTGTGGTGAAATAATTTCACACCGAAGAGGTGGCTTTTTGGTATTTTGCCCAGGCATGACAATGGGCTTTTTCATCCCATGGCCAACAACTGTCTCCACTGGTGCATTATTCAAACAAACCACATCACCATCAGAATCCTCATTGTCAACTTCTTCCGTAGCCCAAGCTACACCCATATCCTCCTCATCTTGGTGTTCTTCTACAGTGACATCCTCAATCTCAATATCAGCAACTGGACTGGCGGTGCTCCTCCCAACACTTGAAGGGGGCATGCAAATGGTGGTAGGAGCGTCCTCTTCCCATACAGTGTTGTGAAGGTCAGGCCTAGACATCGCAACCGCGGACAGTGCCAGCACCCCTGTATTTTCACAACACCCCTGTAATTTTACAGCATACAATACAAGGCCAGTGTACATTTATTTTCACTGCACCATTGTATTTTTACAGCACACAAGACAGGGCCAGTGTACATTGATTTTCACTGCTAACTAGAATTATTACAGCATACAAGACAGGGCCAGTGTACATTTATTTTCACTGCACCCCTGAATTATTACAGCATACAATACAGAGCCAATGTACATTGATTTTCACTGCACCCTATAATTTTTACAACATACAGGGCCAGTGTAATGTTATTTTAACAGCAACACCCCTATATTTTACAGCATAAAGGAGCAGTGTGCTTTAAATTTTTAACAACTGAGCCCCTGGATTTTTACAACATACAGGGCCAGTGTAATTTTTTTTACAGCAGCACCCCTATATTTTACAGCATACAAGAGCAGTGTGCTTTTAATTTTTAACAACTGCACCCCTGAATTTCTACAGCATACAGGTCCAGTGTAATGTTATTTGAATAGCAGCACAACATACAGGGTCAGTGTGATGTTATTTGAACAGCAGCACCCCTATATTTTACAGTATACAGGAGCAATGTGCTTTTAATTTTTAACAACTGCATCCCTGAGTTTTTACATCATACAGGGCCAGCAGCACCCCTACATTTTACAGCATACAGGAGCAGTGTGCTTTTAATTTTTAACAAATACACCCCTGAATTTTTACAACATACAGGGCCAGCAGCACCTCTATATTTTACAGCATACAGGAGCAGTGTGCTTTTAATTTTTAACAACTGCACCCCTAAATTTGTATAGCATACAGGGCCAGCAGCTCCCCTATATTTTACAGCATACAGGAGAATATTGCCCCTGCACCCTGTACAGCCAGGGCAGCAACACCCATGTACAGCTGCAGCACCCAGACATAACAGCACATGAAACACCAGTGACAGCCAGGACAGCACCCCTAACACAGCACAGGTACATCACAGTGACTGTAGCAGCATCCCTATAGAGCACACACTAACCCCACCCGACATCACCACCCACAGAGACAGACAGAAGTCTGTCTCCTTCACTCTCCAAGTCCGGAGTGAAAATGGCGGCAGCGCGCAGATTTTTATATGGAATCCAAAACCCGCGAGAATCTGACAGCGGGATGATGACGTTTTGCCTCATTCTGGTTTCCGAGTCTGGTGGGAAGTCCCAAGCCGGACTCGTATCTGGGCTCAGAACGGGATGTTTGGGGGGGGGGGGGGGGGGTTCTGTTCTCAGGGAACCGAAATTGCTCATCTCTATTACTATATATATATATATATATATATGTACATATATATGTATATAATGTATATCTTGAAAAAGAGACACTAAAGTCTCAAAACGTTAAGCATCTTACTGCCTCATGTCTGATGTATGTTGGATCCCATGCTGAGAGATACCTAGGAGGGCACCAGTAACCTTAGTTTTGATATGGTGTTCTGCCTATTTTGACAACTATACTGTATATATATATATATATATACAGAGAAAAAAAAAACCCACAGCACTCACCACACCAGAAGCGGGGCACAGCTATGCACTTACCACTCACAGGGTGGGGTGCATGTAACACAGCACTCTCCACCACAAAAGCGGGGTACACAGCTGTACTTACCACTCACAGGGCGGGGTGCATGTAGCCCATGACCACATCGCTCTAATAAATACAAACAAAGGACCCAGCACTCACCAAAGTAAACTCACTTATCCTCAACAATTCAATAAATAAATGATGGGGGTTTAGTTGGTGGATTGGCCAATGCACGGAAGCCTGCATACCGATTTTCAAGGTACCCCACCTTCATGCAGGTCCTACACTATCACAGAGTCTTAAAACCTGACTACCTCACTGCTGTTACACAACTCATCTGCCTGCTAGATTTAATGTGTACCTGCCACAGACTTTATGGCTTTTAAAGGCACACTAGTCACCTATTGCACTGGCTCAAAGATAATTGCTAAGAAACAGCTGAGACAGGTTCAGGATAATAAAGTCCACACAGGGGTGCATGAGAAAGCTAGTGGCCACGGTTAATAACAGCTAACCATAGATTAACCCCATTGTATACACACAGAGAAAAAAAAAAACCACAGCACTCACCACACCAGAAGCGGGGCACAGCTATGCACTTACCACTCACAGGGTGGGGTGCATGTAACACAGCACTCTCCACCACAAAAGCGGGGTACACAGCTGTACTTACCACTCACAGGGCGGGGTGCATGTAGCCCATGACCACATCGCTCTAATAAATACAAACAAAGAACCCAGCACTCACCAAAGTAAACTCACTTATCCTCAACAATTCAATAAATAAATGATGGGGGTTTAGTTGGTGGATTGGCCAATGCACGGAAGCCTGCATACCGATTTTCAAGGTACCCCACCTTCATGCAGGTCCTACACTATCACAGAGTCTTAAAACCTGACTACCTCACTGCTGTTACACAACTCATCTGCCTGCTAGATTTAATGTGTACCTGCCACAGACTTTATGGCTTTTAAAGGCACACTAGTCACCTATTGCACTGGCTCAAAGATGATTGCTAAGAAACAGCTGAGACAGGTTCAGGATAATAAAGTCCACACAGGGGTGCATGAGAAAGCTAGTGGCCATGGTTAATAAGAGCTAACCATAGATTAACCCCATTGTATACACACAGAGAAAAAAAAAAACCACAGCACTCACCACACCAGAAGCGGGGCACAGCTATGCACTTACCACTCACAGGGTGGGGTGCATGTAACACAGCACTCTCCACCACAAAAGCGGGGTACACAGCTGTACTTACCACTCACAGGGCGGGGTGCATGTAGCCCATGACCACATCGCTCTAATAAATACAAACAAAGAACCAAGCACTCACCAAAGTAAACTCACTTATCCTCAACAATTCAATAAATAAATGATGGGGGTTTAGTTGGTGGATTGGGGGTACCTTGAAAATCGGTATGCAGGCTTCCGTGCATTGGCCAATCCACCATCTAAACCCCCATCATTTATTTATTGAATTGTTGAGGATAAGTGAGTTTACTTTGGTGAGTGCTGGGTTCTTTGTTTGTATGTATTAGAGCGATGTGGTCATGGGCTACATGCACCCCGCCCTGTGAGTGGTAAGTACAGCTGTGTACCCTGCTTTTGTGGTGGAGAGTGCTGTGTTACATGCACCCCACCCTGTGAGTGGTAAGTGCATAGCTGTGCCCCGCTTCTGGTGTGGTGAGTGCTGTGTTTTTTTTTTTTCCTCTGTGTGTATACAATGGGGTTAATCTATGGTTAGCTCTTATTAACCGTGGCCACTAGCTTTCTTATGCACCCCTGTGTGGACTTTATTATCCTGAACCTGTCTCAGCTGTTTCTTAGCAATCATCTTTGAGCCAGTGCAATAGGTGACTAGTGTGCCTTTAAAAGCCATAAAGTCTGTGGCAGGTACACATTAAATCTAGCAGGCAGATGAGTTGTGTAACAGCAGTGAGGTAGTCAGGTTTTAAGACTCTGTGATAGTGTAGGACCTGCATGAAGGTGGGGTACCTTGAAAATCGGTATGCAGGCTTCCGTGCATTGGCCAATCCACCAACTAAACCCTCATCATTTATTTATTGAATTGTTGAGGATAAGTGAGTTTACTTTGGTGAGTGCTGGGTTCTTTGTTTATATATATATATATATATATATATATATATATATATATATAATGGTAAAACAATTACTTTTGAAGATAGTTATATAGTTGTTTAAGTTGAAAAGTGATGTATGAGTTTAGCCTTTCATCTTAAAATGACCCTGGTCTTTCAGAGATAGGCAAAAGCCATTACAGTACTACAGTACTTACTGCAATATTTGGATAAAACAATTCATTTTTTATTACTGTCAAATATACAACTCCATAAAAAAAATATATTATTATTTGTTTTGTAAAGGCCAATAGTGTTTTATGTTCTGATTGAACATGTTCTGATTTAAATAAGTTTAAAATGGAGCTCAAAATCTCCTTAGCAATAAGCTTTAGGTAGTAATGCACTGCCTTTTGTTCCACACTGTCCACCCAGTGGCAAAAAGGATAAGCGGAATTTTCAAAAATGTTTTGTGAAATATTCAGCACATATTTTATTTGTATATGAGATTTCTCAGCAACAGCATGGAGATTTAATAAATACAGTGGCTCTGCTGTTTCACAGGACTCCATTACAATCAGGACCTTATTTGTGTGGAGTTTGTATTTTCTCCATATGTTTGCACGTTGTGGTTTTTTGCAGTCAAAAAATATATTGGTAGATTAGTTAACTTCTGAAAAAATTAACACGTGTGTTAAGGAATATGGGGCCTAATTCAAAGTTGATCGCAGCAGCAAATTTGTTAGCAGTTGGGTGCACTGCATGGGGGGCAGATATAACATTTGCAGAGAGAATTAGATTTGGGTGGGGTGTGTTTAATCTGCAATCTAATTTGCAGTGTAAAAATAAAGCAGCCAGTATTTACCCTGCACAGAAACAAAATAACCCACTCAAATCTAACTCTCTCTGCACATGTTATATCTGCCTCCCCTGCAGTGCACATGGTTTTGCCCAACTGCTAAAAAAATTCCTTCTGCGATCAACTTGGAATTACCCCCATTGTTTTGCCCAACTGCTAACAAATTTGCTGCTGCGATCAACTCTGAATTACCCTCCATAGATTGTAAGCTTTACTGGAGCAGCTACTGATGCGAATGACTGAATATATCTCTATAAAGTGCTGCGTCATATATGTAAGCTATATAAATAACAATATATAAAATATATACATTTTTACCTGAATTTCAGTTTACAGATTTCCTCTTTCTTCTAAATTAACATCATAGAGAGAATATCTGTTGCTGTCCACTGAAATTATAGGACCTTCAGTAAGTGAAATTTAAATTTGCAAATAAGGTGTCAAAAGCAAAATACGATCTCTGAAATCCATTGGGGGAAAAATACCTACAACTAGAATTGTTAAAACAATGAAATCCAAAAGATTATTGCATGAGAAATAATACTTAATTGACTCTTAAACCAATAGTGTAGATAAATAAATTAGATATTCTGTGTTTTTATGCACTCAGTATTAAATATAAAAGAGATTAAAGAAAAATTCAAGTTCACATATTATTTTTAGGCCCATAATGTTTTTTTTTTAATATTCTATAAAAATGTCTATGTATAGCAAATATGGATAGGGAATGGACCAGAACAGGTTTGCATTCAGTATTCATCTGAATCCTAAGGGTCTTTAGTCAAGTTTGGTTTGGGTCACATTCTTAGAATTTTATCATATAAGCGCAGATCCTAATTTTCCTACAATTTTAATGTCATGACTGATAGCTTGCTTCTTGAGACAAAAAATATATTACATTTTGCCAAGAATGCCCTACTGCTTGATTTTTAAATAAAAAAATAGAGTTCTGGATTTTTTAAATTGAATTCATTATTCAGTCAAATCCTCAAATGTCTGTTTGTTGTATTCAAAATAATGACTATAAACTATTACATACTGTAACTGTAAATATATATATTGTATGTATTCATATCAAAAGCATATATATTTTGTTATACTGTTTTAATTTTGCTTGATATTTTTTAATTTAAATAAATAAAACATAATTTAGAAAGTGAAAGCTATAATATGAAATGCTATACTCTCCATCTATAAGTGTGTACATTATTTCAGAACATTTCTTACTGTACCTGGGAACACACCACTCATCTTTTTATTACACGTGTGACTGTGACAGGAGGAATATGAAGGAGTTTGGAGGCCTTTTGGGATAGAACCAAGATGTCACCTCAGTGGAAATAGTCTCTGAGTGGTTAAGACCATCAAGTAATTAGCAAAATGAATGTAGTAATTAAAATACACGTTTACAACAATGTTATGAATAAGGTGAAGTAACACAATTACCAAAAATGTTCTGAATAAGGTCAATTAACACAATTATCGAAGTTTTTACTATTTATTCCAGTATTAAAATTTTTGGAACATTATAAAATATATCAAAATTAGATAGCCATTATTCCTAGGAATTTCATTGCACTGATCAGGCCAGGCAGTACAACTTCCCCTTTCCATACTAGCTGTTCCTCTGCAAAAAAATTCTCTCTTGTACTTTCTTTATAAGGCTCCTTTCATCCCCTAGAATATGCCAGAAAAGTTTTTGACTACTTAACTTTCATGAGAAAATAGTTCCCTGTACTACAAAAATATGGGAAAATGGTATCCAATCAGAAACCAGCTATATATTATTGGGCTGCTTTTATCACGGAATCATCTTCACCTGCTGTTCTCTGACCTGGTGAAACCTGAAATCGATGTTCTATAATCTCGGTTATGAGTTGTGTATGTGTGTGTGTGTGTGTGTGTGTGTGTGTGTGTGTAGTGGGATGTAAAGCTGCTGTTTCTTGTTAGGTTTCATTGATAGGAGACATGTCCTTTGAATTAGTGTACTAAACATAGCATAGTCACTTTTGCAGAAACAGAACATTGTGTATAGCTAGTTTGGGGTGTGATGTTGTAGTGGGCCCCGATAGTACTTCCTGTGGGGAAATGAACTCAAATTCATAACCTGAAAGTAACTATTAGTTACAGAGTGTCACGCCGGAGGATTAGTCTCGGACAGGCATTTGTGGGCGGAGCTAGCTAGGAAGAAGTGAGGAGGCTTTAATCCGGCTTTGTGCATGAAACTTGAAATTAAGCAGATACTCGAAAGGTAAATGTAACATGAGCAAAACTGATACTGTAGATCACTGCTGATTCTGAAAGAAGAATGAAATACAACTTGAAATGTTAGCCGTAATGGATCCGGAATGATGACACTGTAAAAGCCCTTGAAACATGCAAATAATCTTGCAATAAATGCAAACCAGAATAGAACCAGAACAGACTGAAGTGCTGACCAGTCTGGATTCGGAATCATGACACTGAAGACATCCTTAATAGATGCAAATGTACAGGTAGTAAATGTAAACCGGATGAAACCGGAACAGACTGAAGTGCTGACCAGGCTGGATGCAAAATGATGACACTGGAGAATTCCTTGACACATAGTAGCAGATACACTAGGTACTTGAACAGCACCAGACTGGAACTGGATCAAAGCAAACACTGAATATGTAAGTGCTCAGCACAGAGCTGTTACTGCTTGAGAAGATACAGCTGTATAGACTGCCTGATGTCAGCAGGAAATCACCTTTATACCCAATGGTGCTCAGACACTGGGTGCTGTGATCAGCTGGATGGAAGGGGGTCCATTATTGGACAATGGAGGATCAGCTGACAGAATCAAAGATGGCAGCGCCCACGTCCAGAATTTTGGAGGGAACTCTGGATTAGGCCAAAACACCAGGAAGCAGACATCATGAAGAATAATGCTGTGACAGTGAACAGCAGCAGCAAACACAGTGCAGCACCATTCACAGAGACTGCAGCAACTGCTTGGACTTCACCTAAGAACCATACCAGCGGACCCCTGCTTGAACCGGGAGCGATGCATGGAAGCAACACAACCAACACTCTGTGCCAACCAGGACAGAAATTGCAAAGGTAAGAGAGTTTTTGTACTCCAGTGCATGACACAGAGTATTTATCAATTGTGTTAGTGTTTCTTCCATTGACCTATCAGGATTCAGGCAGAGGCACAGCCAAAAATTAAGAAAAAGAAAGATGAGAGAACTATCTGTTACTTTATCACCATTACTACATTATTACATTACTACATTACTAAAGTAACAGATACTTCTCTCATCTTTTTTACTCTCAATTTCTGGATGTGCATTTACCTAAATTTTGATTCCAGCATAAGAACCTTATACCAACTGTGAAACATGGCGGTGGTGGTATCATGGTTTGGGCCTGTTTTGCTGCTTCTGGTCCAGGATAACATTACAACATGGCACTAGAGTCTAAACGTACCAAAAGGGTGTTAAAATTATGAGGAGGAACAGCACAGAATGATTAGATGGGGATTACCTACCACCAGCACCAACGCTCTAAGCTTCTGTGGTCTCATCAATAATTATCACCCTCTATCTCAGGGGAATGATTCTGTCATACATGTGAATGTCTTTACGCAGTATTCCTGTTTTTCTGTTTCACTGTTCAACATCTTCACATGCACAAAGAATATGGCTGCTTCTCCTTCATGTCAGCAGCTGGCTCACCATGTTGGGTCACTGTGAGGGCATTGGAAATACTGGATAAGGGTATTATGTCCCTAATTATGTGCCTTAGATACCTCATAACCATAGCAACAGGGTTCTCTTAACCACTTGCCTGGCATGGTCGCATCACATGCGACCATACCAGCAATTGCTTTATCAAACCTGGTCACACAGGATGCGACCAGTCAGATAAACAGTGTTAGCAGCTGCAGGGAAGGAAAACGTTACTTCTCTGCTGCTCTCATAGGTACCGGAAGGTCCCTCTGCCTTTCCGCACCCTCCCCTCAGTGTTGCCGTGCTGCCGATCATCTCTGATCGGTCAGCAGGGCAGGATCCCCGCATGTAATGTTGTGATGGTTGTGATGTTCCTGATGTTCTAATGTTCTGATGTTGCTGACCAATGTTTTGATGTTTGAAAAATTAGATTTAAAAAAAAAACCCCTATTCTTTTTTTCTAAATTCATTTTGGATAAGGTTAAATTCATGTTCTTCCCTAATTCACTCATAACCCCCCCCCCCCCTCCCACCCCCGACAATTTCTGAGCAGTTTTTGGGGAATTTATTTGTCTCATTTGTGTGATTTGGTTCTCTATATCTACTTTTAGGACTTGTGCGAAAATCTGAGGTAGTTTTAGGGCAAATTCTGAAGGATTCTCAAACTTTCAAGCACCACTGCAGATGATTTTATCTATCTGCACATGGAGGTTTTTGTTCAGTGCTTGAAGGCTGCTCCTGAGTCTGTAGAAGGTTACAAACCCTGACAAACTGGAGGGAGCATTGAAGCACACTGATGTAAAACTGATTTGTTTTATTGTATGGAAACTGCGCTGAGTGCATGATGTTGATGATACCAGCAATCATTGTTAATATTACACTTTGGAATATATTTCTTACAAACTTTTCTATCTGTTAATAACAGCTTCATAGAATTCAATTATTGCTATACTGTGAGGCGGACGGCTCCCTCAATGTTTTTTAGAGTAGATAAAAGCTGAGTAGGCTTGAGGATATATAAGAATCAGTTTTTTTAATGATTGGCAGAGTGTGACAGCCTTTGTTGCTAGGCAGACTAGTTGTTTCTGGTTTGCGGTATCAATCATTAATTTGAGCCAATAAGGAACTCAAGGGGTGTGATTTATTTCAGGGGTATTTAAGTTGGGGCTGTTCATGTGGACTGCCTCTTGTTTCATTTTGTAGTTTCCCCCTCCTTCCCAAAACCTTGTTTTTTCATCTCTGTGCATTTTTCTTTCTGACTCTAAAGCAGACAGAGCATGGTGGGAGAGCACTGCGTCTCAGTGTCTTTCTGTGGCACAAGAAAGTGTTGTGGGCCACTTACCTTCTACTTTATTGGTTAGTTTGTCCTGCTCAGTGCAAGGAATCTGGGCACTTTAAGTGCGGAACCTTTTGGACTGTGCCCATAAGGGGAGGTGAGTCAATTGCATAAGTGTGCCGGGGGCGAGGGGGGTGGGGGTGGCAATGTTTTAGTCATTCCACAAGTTTTTTTTTAAACATCTACTGAGTTTGCAGTGCCTCCTGGACACCTTTCTCTCAGGTTAATTAATCATTGAATAAAAACTGTGACCTTTTAGCCAAGCTGTTTTTGTGTCTTTGTTATTATTTCATTTATTTGGTTAACTTCACTATACATTTGTAACGAATAAACCAATGAAGATCTTTTTAATTTTATCAGATTTAGTTTTTACAACCTGTAAGACCTATTTTTTGTTTGATGACTGTTGCTTATTTGTGTAATATATAACGGCACATTACTTTGAGTTTTTTGTCAATAGACTTAGAGTCTCATTTACAGAGCAGACTCAGGCCCTGATTCAGGTGTATGTAGTGGTGATGTCACACACAAGGGACCAATGTTTTCAGTCTGTGCATGCATCCGAATTACTCTGTGCATGCTTCCTGATGGTTACCATTCTGAGGGCCTGATTCAGAAGTGGAAGCTTCTGCAATATTGATTGCAGACACATTGGAGTGATGTTTTGTTTCTGCGCATGCACCATAGCTGTACTGTGTATATGCATAGATGGATTAGCGATGGTATACACACATACAGATGGAGCTGCACTCATCTGAGGCGGATCCATCCAAGGCATGCACTCCCAGCATGACTAGACGATCCGTCTGCCTAGCCCCGCCAGAAATGCTCTCCCATTCACTAAAATGGGGCGTGTCTCCATCGGCGTCTCCATCATGGACGCTCATGGGTCGGGCCATACAGATGCGAAAGCATCGCATGGTGGCGAAGCTTTCACGCCTGCCAAGTAGCTCCCTGTCTGAGCAGCCTAGCTGCACTGGCAGGTGGTTACCCGCCAAATTCTGGTTTGCAGCGGCTGTGTGTAACGTCATGCAGCCGCTGCAGCCCGCCACAGCCACAGTTATAATGCCATTGTGGGGTGTGGTCCGGACAATGAAGGCGTGTCCAGACCCCCTTAATGACATTCTAATGACATTGGCATGCCCCCTCCCACCCCGAGACCACCTCTGTCTGTCATTCAGGCATCTCACTGGGTGCGCATGCACAGCACAATGCTTAGGGCTCCAGAGTGCGATCGCTGTCAGTGCATCGATCAGTTCTCAGTTAGGCCTATTGTTTCTCCGGGTGCACAGTTACTTTTGCTTACCCACACCTCAGAATCAGGCCCATTATGTGCAGCATAAAAGCAGCAAGACCAAGTAAGGAGACTCTCCACTTTCTCTATTTCAAAAAGAACATATTTATTTTTCTCTATTTCCACAACCAACAGACATTGAACCTTTAACATTGAATGAAAACAATCCTACAAAAAACATTCAGAAAAGAATCCAACTGCAAGCAAAGTATAATTATTAAGTAAAATGATATCACCATGTCTCACGTACAACAAAAAATAAAAAAAATAAAAACATTTCTGATACTCAGTTGGACTTACAATAGGGTCATGGCTGACATTACTAAAATAATAATTAAAAAAGTGTATTTACTGTAAATGATAAATATTTGGTAGAAGGAAAATCCATAGTGCTAGATAAAACTAAGATGAGGTATAGTTGTGAGAGTGATAATGTTTGACCATATTATAAATTAAAATGATAAAAATATCTATTTGACAAGTCATTACATGAGAAGGGAGTGTCTCTTGATTCTTGCTATTTTTGTAATAGCTCCCAAAACCTCCTTATTCCGTAATGTGTAGATAAATGGGTTTAGCATTGGAACCACAGCCATATAAAGCAATGAGAGCAATTTGTCTGCTTCTTTATACCGTTCAGACTGTGGTTTAGCATACAAGAAGATGACTGGTCCATAGAATAATATGACAGTGGTGAGATGGGAGGTGCAGCTGGAGAAAGCTTTGAAACGTCCCCCTGAAGAACTGATCTTCAGTATGTTGGAGATTATATATACATAAGAGGTTATAGTGAGTGAAAATGGTAGAAATGCAAGAAATATATCATCAAATAACATAAGGATCTCCCTGCTTGTAGTGTCACTAGTGGTGATTGTATACAGTGTTTTCATGTCACAAAAGAAATGGTCAATTTTGTGTGAGGAACAGAAGGATAATATGGATGTGAGGATTGCATACATGAGTGCGTTTGTAGTAGATATAAGCCAAGAGGAAGCAGCCATTATAATGCACATTCTCCTACTCATAATCATAAGATATTGCAGGGGCTTACAGACTGCTACATATCGGTCATATGACATAGAGGTCAGAGTGAACATATCACAGAGAACAGATAACGTAAACCAGAGGACCTGAGTAATGCAGGCTGGAAAGGACATACTATTGTCCTTTGTTACAAATATAGACAACAGCTTTGGGAGAGTGCTTGAGACATATAAGATATCGGCAACTGATAGGTTACACAGGAAGAAATACATTGGAGTGTGGAGCTGGGGCACCAGGCAGATAAGTATAGTAATTAATATGTTTCCAGTCACGGTCAATAGATACATAAGTAAGACTCCAATGAATAGCACAAGTTGTCCTTCTTCATACACGGAGAAAGCTACGATGTAGAATTCAGTAACTGTACTGTTTGGACATTCATCCATCTTCATTGTGCTGGTTGCTGGATTTAAATAAAACAACTCATTAGGAATTACTTATCATGTTTGTAGTGAATATACATGTTACAGTATGTCCATATAGCTATTGATAAGAAAACATTCAGTAAAGCATTTAGCATGAATTATAACACCCTTAATGGTACTTATGCCATATTCTTCCATTTTAATGATGCTACTACAGTCTCAGAAGAGGTGTACATACTCCAGTCATAATAATTCTAAAATTAATGCCGGGACATAACTTAGACAGATTTTAATACCAAAATGTATCTAAATATTATGCTAAAAACATTCAATCACATTAAAGGCCAAAATAAAGTATGTCGAATTTATACAAATTATTCAAATTAGAGATGTGCACTGGACCATTTTTGCTGGATTTGGATTTGGCTCTTGTCATGCCTGAGGGTTGGGTTTGGTTTGGACAGGCGTTTGTGGATGGAGCTGACACAGAGGAATTATAAATTAATTGAGGAGACTTTAATCAGGTATGGTGTATAGACCTGAAAGACTCGTTGATGTTTTAGCAGTGACAAGCCCAGAAGCAATTATAATAAATAATAAAACTTTTATTAAAGAACAACATCCATGATTCACTGCAGTTACTGTATGCTGACAAAAGATACCAGGTTAGCCATAGGAATGATGACTGGAATGAAACTGGATTGGACTGAAGAAGACAAAGTTCAAATAACAATAATATCCTGGATTGGACTGTAAAAGACAAAGTTCAAAAAACAATAATATCCAAAATGAAACTGGATTCTACTGCAGTGCTTACTGGGCTTGATCCGGAATCTTGACACTTGACAGTATTAAAGTAAGACACAGCTCAAATGACAATAGTATCTGGAATGGAACTAGAACATACTGGAGTGTTCACTGGGCTTGATACGGAATCTTAACACTGGCAGTATTGCAGAAAGACACAGTTCAAATGACAATAGCATCCGGAATGGAACCAGAACGGACTGGAGTGCTCACCGGGCTTGACCCGGAATCTTAACCCTGGCAGTATTGCAGGAAGACACTGAAGAAAGGCAAAGTCCAAATAGCAATGTTAGCCGGAATGGAATCGGGATAGACTGGATCAAACAAAGTCACTGGAATGAAGGAGCTCAGCAAAGAGTTGTTACTTCCTGGATAGAGACTGTTATACTGATAAATTGGTAATCCCAGTAAGTTACCTATATACTTTTTCAGTGTGGATTCATTGGATGTTGCAGTCGGCTGATGAAAGGAGCTCCAGGATTGGACAATGGAGGATCAGCTGATGAAATCCAAGATGGCAGCGCCCATGTCTGAATTTGGAGGGAAACTCTGACTAGGCCCAAACACCAGGAAGTGAGCACAATGAGAAATAAACACTGAAACAATGAAAGTCAGTGCTGTGAAGTGCTATGCACAGAAGCAGCATCCGCTGCAGGAGACTTCAAGCTGGATCAGTGCTGGTGGACCTCTGGGAGCAATGTGTGGATACAGCGCGCATGGACCTTTGCGCCAGCCAGGACAGACATTGCATAGGTAATAAAGTACTTTTACAAGTCCGGAGCATGACAGCTCTGATTCATCATCCACCTTTGAATTTGGACTTGCCAAACCGCCGTGACTGGTTTTGGATTTTTAAAAAAATGTGACATCGAAAAGCTAAAATCACTTCTTTTGGGCCTTTTTTTGTTCCTTCAGTATTATTAACCATAATTTCCATTCATTTCCAGTAAATTTTGACCACCTCACAGCTTACAATATTGTTTTCACCATTATTGGGCAAAGGCTGCAGTGACCTGGTTGGTTACTAAGCAACAGAGTAGCAGCACAAACACATAGCAGTTTATAACACATCTGTGAAACATTTCCACACAGCAGTGGCAGAAATGAAAGTTGGTGCAAAATGGAATTGTCTTTGGGCCCTCCCTCCCACCCTTATGTGGTTATTAAAAAGGATATGCAGACTTTAACAAACCAAACACTTTTAGCGATAGGGACTGACACTTTTGTGGTTGAAGTGCTTGATTTGTTTGGGCCCCTACAAATTGTTTTTGGGAAGAACTACCTCCAATCAATAATGAGGAGGTTGATGATGAGGTTATCATGTATTTTTAAAGTGGCAATCAGTTATGCAGCAAAACCAATCTTGTTTTGCCATGTAACTGATTGCCGCTTTAAAAATATAAAAAAATACGTGACAACTAGGATGAAGTCCCATAGTTCCTGGTTCTCACACTCTATTACATTCCCCTCCACAATTTTATAAGCAGAGGAAGTGTCAACTGCAGAGTATTAGGTGGGAATTGAGCATTCTAAACTTCTCTTGTGCAACAATATTTTTATCTTCATAAATCATTAGAGATTTCCATTGAGATGGGGGATCTTAAAGTGCTTTATGAAAATGTATTTTTACTAGACTTGGCGGAGAACATTATTTGCCATAAATCTGAAGATAAAAAAGAGGGCCTTTAATTATCCCTTCCTTCACCTCCCAAAAGCATCAACTGATTTAGCAATTCCTGCACCCATGGCTGTGATGAAATTTGTTTCCAATTTAAAACAAAATCAATAATCATTGTAAATGGTGTAAAACAGACATGCATTGTGGAATACTTCTAATGTCAGTGTGTTGGTGATAAAGCTTCACTGAACACTGTTTCTCATTTTTATCATTCTAAGCATTAAGTTATAAAATGGAGTATTATTTGCAAGCATCACACACACAAGTTAGAGCTGTTCGTTGAGGGGTGAAATGTAGGGAGTAAATATTGCAGCAGGTACCAATTGTTCTTCACTAGTCCTCTATTCAATTTTTAAAAATAGCCCAAAAGATTATTGTGGAAATCCCTGTAGGACACCCCTAACTAGTGGAAACATAAAATAATCCAAGAAGGTAGAAAGTTAGGGCTTGCTAGGGACAGGCTAATAGAAGCGCCTTGAGTCCTGTTGGAGAAAGAGCGCTATATAAATAAAATTATTATTATTATTATATCCTGTTCTATTTGCTTCTCCACCTCTTTTCATTCTGTTTAGTAAATGCAATGACATATTTTGCCAAAATACAGTCCTACTAAAATGAAAAGTGGAAGTTGTTATATATAGCAAACAATCAGATTCAAGCTGTCATTTCTCTATTACATTCTAAAAAGACAGAATCTGTTTGCTTTCTATGGGCAACACCTCTACTTGTTTTGGGAGATTTAGTAAATCTATCCCCATGTCTCTATTTATCAGGGGTGGAACTGATGGGTGTATGGCAATAGTAAAAGTTGCATCTACAACTCAGCAATAATGTCATGAGAAATTAAATTAATGTATATAGAAGTGTTTTTTTTTTAAACCAATGACAATGGGTTTATCCAAAACACATTGTATGTTTAATGGTAAATGTTGTTGTAAAATGTTGACCTTTGTTTAGATGCAAAAATGTTTCTACATACAGTATGCACTTTAGTTCCTGCAGGGCAATTCAAGTTGTACTTAGACAAAGATGCGCAGCTAATATCTAATTACTCCAAAAAGATTCAGAAAGCGCTGACAGAATTATTTAAAAGTAAATCTTTTTTATTTATTAATAAACTATTTTTACTCACTAAAAGAATACATGTATATACTCATAAAAATATCTCCCTGTGGACCAATTACACCAAAGATAAAAAAGCAATTTCTACACAGTCTATGATTATTCACTAACTCAATTTTATCCTTTGCCTTCACATATTCCTTTATTTATCCTATATAACCTGCATGATATAAAACCACTTTTAATAAATCACAATATCTCCTGATCACATTGATTGCGGCATATATGTTTCTAACTTAATTATAATCAGTCCTTCAATATAGATATAGATATTCCGTGCTTGGAAACAGTCCTTTCCTGCCAAGTTAATACTTGGTCTATATGTTTGTTTTGTACTTTACCAAGCAGAAAGCGGATTAATTGTTAGTTTGCCGACCAAGAAGGAAATATGCAAATTAACTTGGAATAGTTCCTGTGCTGGTTTAATAAAAGCAGATCTTGTTTATGCATGCATATATATATGGATAATTTTCTGCAGAGTTTAAAATATGCAATTGCTTTTAAGCATGGCCATGCTAATTTAAAACAGGTGATTTACCACATCCTCATTGTAGGCACGGATTTTCGTTTTCTCCCGGCTCTGGTGCTATGAACCCTTATTGTAAGCCTTATCCGGAGGTCTGTCCAGTACCAAACTTTAGATGCTGTGCAGCCGATCTTAGCAGTGTGGTCTCACCGAGCAGTTCAAACTGAGACGCGTTTCCCCGCCTTACGAGAGCTCCGTAATTCAGCGGCTTCTTCAGTCAGTGTTTGTATAGCTCTGCCCAGCTGTTTTTATTCAGGGAACACGGACATGCGCGCATGCGCCCTCATTTTGCGGTCCATGTCTCTATTTCAGTTTATCCTGTGCGGCTGCATAGTAATTATTGTCTCATTCTTCCAGCCGTGTAGTGTCAGATTCAGATGATACATTGTAAGCGGTTCACACCGCACTCCATTACCAAGTATATACTTTATAACATTCTTCATTCTAGACACTTACTATCTTATTCCTTAAGAAACTCTTTTATAGCTTGTATCTTTTGCTAGGCATAGCGTAATCCATAACTACATTTTAGTTTATTATTTGTCATTTATCAGTATATATATATATATATATAATTACACAAGTTTCTTCATATAGACTGAGCATATTCAACAATTTTTCCTTTATAATTACTATATAAAACAGCAAAACATTTATATAAAAAGACAGTTTTTTTATTATTATTACTAGATGGAAAGAAGGACTTCCTATATATACCCAAATCATTATGTCACCTATAATCCCATTCAAACATTCAAATATTTATTTATTCTGGTGGATTCTATATTTTTAATTTATTTATTTTCATTTTTTATTATTTTTTTATTTTTTGTTATTATTTTCATTTTTATTTTTATTACTATTATTATTATTATTTTTGTTCCAAGAATCAGTATTTTTATTTGTATTTATATTTCAGATTACTTTATTCCAAGAGTCAGTATATTCCATTACTAATATAGATATTTTAAACCGTTCTTCTCAGTATTCCCAATTATTATATATTCAATTATTGCCAATTACCCATTATTACCAATTATTCTATAGCTCTAATTTGAGTACTGTAGTCCAAATAGCCGTTAACACTAATTTATATGCCATTATATTATATGGCATATATCAAAAGAGAGGCCCCTTTTATCTCAATTATTATTATTTTCCCTAAAACATGGACCTATATATTCCTAAATTTCCCTTCACATAGTTTTATCTCTCCTTTAATGCTTAGGATTCCGGTATAAGACCCAGCCCGACATCCAGTATCTAATATAACTGGCCTTGATATATCTGCTGATAGAAGGCACTAGAATAGCAAACCCACTTAGTTGATATGATTAAGTTCCACTGTGTCATTTAGACCATTCGGACATAGTGTATTTAATCGGTATATCCAAAACGCCTCTCTACGACACAGGGTATTAAATCTATCTCCACCACGTGGAGTTACTTTAATTTGTTCAATACCCATCAGTTTAATATCTTCAATTGCATATTTCTCACACTGTGCAGTGTGGCGTGACAATGGATGCACACTAGATCCCTTTCTCATATTCCTAAGATGTTCCATTAATCTAGTATGTAGCATCCGGGTAGTTCGTCCCACATACTGTTTGCCACAGCCACACTGCACAGTGTAGATCACAAAAGTGGATCTGCAATTAATAAAGCTCTGTATTCCAAACTTTTCTCCACTGAAGTGGGAAGTGAAATCAATTTCTTTTCTATTTGTGTATATACATGTTTTGCAGAGGGGATTACCACACCTATGGAAACCCATAGGTCTAGTGGGTATCCATATATTGGCCGGTTGTGATGATGAGGTACTCCGTTTAAAGTGACTGCTTGTTAGTCTTTGTCTCAGATTTTCTGCTCTTCTAAAAATAACTTTACCTTCTAGATTCACTGTATCCTTCAGTATTACATCTAGTTTAAGCAGTTCTGAATTTTTCCTAATAATGGTTTTAATATCATTAGCATAATTATTATATTTTGTTGTAAAAAGTGATGATCTATCATTAACTTCGTTTTTCTGTTTCCCCCTATTTATTTATTTGGGATGGGGATACACCTTCTATTGATTTGTTTATTCAGAGCTTGAATAATAATGATTATGGATTAAAATTTACTTCAAATCATAGTCGAACTTGTATTAGTTTTTTGGATGTGGCAATACAGGTGGAGGGTGAGATAATAAATACTGAGACATTCATAAAAACAGTGGATCAGAATAGGTACCTTGATTTTAGAAGTTCCCATGCTAAATCATGGAAAGAAAATATCCCGAAGGGACAGTTTATTCATATAAAACGTAACTGTTCAACAAAGGAGGCATTTGACAGACAGGCAAATTCCCTGTTCAATTCATTTATAGAGCAGGGTTACCCTGTAGGTATTGTACAGAAAGCACTAAGGGAAGTGGAAAAACTAGAGAGAAGTGACGTACTAACAATGGTGGAGAAAGAAAAACAGAAAAATATCTACAGTAATGAGGGGGGATTAAATAGAGGGAAACAGAAAAACGAAGTTAATGATAGATCATCACTTTTTACAACAAAATATAATAATTATGCTAATGATATTAAAACCATTATTAGGAAAAATTCAGAACTGCTTAAACTAGATGTAATACTGAAGGATACAGTGAATCTAGAAGGTAAAGTAATTTTTAGAAGAGCAGAAAATCTGAGACAAAGACTAACAAGCAGTCACTTTAAACGGAGTACCTCATCATCACAACCGGCCAATATATGGATACCCACTAGACCTATGGGTTTCCATAGGTGTGGTAATCCCCTCTGCAAAACATGTATATACACAAATAGAAAAGAAATTGATTTCACTTCCCACTTCAGTGGAGAAAAGTTTGGAATACAGAGCTTTATTAATTGCAGATCCACTTTTGTGATCTACCCTGTGTCGTAGAGAGGCATTTTGGATATACCGATTAAATACACTATGTCCGAATGGTCTAAATGACACAGTGGAACTTAATCATATCAACTAAGTGGGTTTGCTATTCTAGTGCCTTCTATCAGCAGATATATCAAGGCCAGTTATATTAGATACTGGATGTCGGGCTGGGTCTTATACCTGAATCCTAAGCATTAAAGGAGAGATAAAACTATGTGAAGGGAAATTTAGGAATATATAGGTCCATGTTTTAGGGAAAATAATAATAATTGAGATAAAAGGGGCCTCTCTTTTGATATATGCCATATAATATAATGGCATATAAGTTAGTGTTAACGGCTATTTGGACTACAGTACTCAAATAAGAGCTATAGAATAATTGGTAATAATGGGTAATTGGCAATATATGAATATATAATAATTGGGAATACTGAGAAGAACGGTTTAAAATATCTATATTAGTAATGGAATATACTGACTCTTGGAATAAAGTAATCTGAAATATAAATACAAATAAAAATACTGATTCTTGGAACAAAAATAATAATAATAATAGTAATAAAAATAAAAATGAAAATAATAACAAAAAATAAAAAAATAATAAAAAATGAAAATAAATAAATTAAAAATATAGAATCCACCAGAATAAATAAATATTTGAATGTTTGAATGGGATTATAGGTGACATAATGATTTGGGTATATATAGGAAGTCCTTCTATCCATCTAGTAATAATAATAAAAAAACTGTCTTTTTATATAAATGTTTTGCTGTTTTATATAGTAATTATAAAGGAAAAATTGTTGAATATGCTCAGTCTATATGAAGAAATTTGTGTAATTATATATATATATATATATACTGATAAATGACAAATAATAAACTAAAATGTAGTTATGGATTACGCTATGCCTAGCAAAAGATACAAGCTATAAAAGAGTTTCTTAAGGAATAAGATAGTAAGTGTCTAGAATGAAGAATGTTATAAAGTATATACTTGGTAATGGAGTGCGGTGTGAACCGCTTACAATGTATCATCTGAATCTGACACTACACGGCTGGAAGAATGAGACAATAATTACTATGCAGCCGCACAGGATAAACTGAAATAGAGACATGGACCGCAAAATGAGGGCGCATGCGCGCATGTCCGTGTTCCCTGAATAAAAACAGCTGGGCAGAGCTATACAAACACTGACTGAAGAAGCCGCTGAATTACGGAGCTCTCGTAAGGCGGGGAAACGCGTCTCAGTTTGAACTGCTCGGTGAGACCACACTGCTAAGATCGGCCGCACAGCATCTAAAGTTTGGTACTGGACAGACCTCCGGATAAGGCTTACAATAAGGGTTCATAGCACCAGAGCCGGGAGAAAACGAAAATCCGTGCCTACAATGAGGATGTGGTAAATCACCTGTTTTAAATTAGCATGGCCATGCTTAAAAGCAATTGCATATTTTAAACTCTGCAGAAAATTATCCATATATATATGCATGCATAAACAAGATCTGCTTTTATTAAACCAGCACAGGAACTATTCCAAGTTAATTTGCATATTTCCTTCTTGGTCGGCAAACTAACAATTAATCCGCTTTCTGCTTGGTAAACTACAAAACAAACATATAGACCAAGTATTAACTTGGCAGGAAAGGACTGTTTCCAAGCACGGAATATCTATATCTATATTGAAGGACTGATTATAATTAAGTTAGAAACATATATGCCGCAATCAATGTGATCAGGAGATATTGTGATTTATTAAAAGTGGTTTTATATCATGCAGGTTATATAGGATAAATAAAGGAATATGTGAAGGCAAAGGATAAAATTGAGTTAGTGAATAATCATAGACTGTGTAGAAATTGCTTTTTTATCTTTGGTGTAATTGGTCCACAGGGAGATATTTTTATGAGTATATACATGTATTCTTTTAGTGAGTAAAAATAGTTTATTAATAAATAAAAAAGATTTACTTTTAAATAATTCTGTCAGCGCTTTCTGAATCTTTTTGGAGTTGTTTGGTGTTTGAAGGGGAAAGTAGCCCCTTCGATATAGAATAGCAGCAGACAGTTTAAAGATTGAGCAAATAATTGGCGCCAGGTGATACTTGGTATCTTTTTGTGTGTTTTTCTTTTGTAATATCTAATTAAAGGTAAATAATAGGAAAACCAAAATGGAGCTTATCATAAAAGTAATGAGTAAAACAAGTTACTCCCTTTAAAGAAGGGATTATCATGAATTAGAGACCGGTAATCCTTATCCTCTTCATAAAGAGTCGATCCTCTTGTATTGCATGCAAAGAGATTATGGAAAACTAGCAATAATAATAGCAAAAACTTACATAATTTATTAACATATGCAACATATAATCAACATATAATCAATAAAATAAATTAAATTGATATGGGGTGTGTAGAGGGACCAGCCTCCTACACGAGTTCAGTTGTACAGATGTGTCGTCATACATCTTTGCTGAAGTCACACAAAACAGCCCCTCATGGCACACCATGCCTCATGAAACTCTGATTACTGTACATTAGGCATTTTTTTTGCCAAAAATGTGGCTAGGAAACATCAGGATATTGTGCTGATTCATTTGATATGCAACACTTATCACAATATCTGTGTACGACTGAATCTCTGAATCCGCAAATAGAGTGATATGATGCAATGGAGGTGTCTTTTTCCATGCCAAGTTCTGGTGTGCTTCATATATGCAGACTCGGTCACACACATATATACAGTACTAGTAACACATTTCAAATTAATCAGCACAGTCTCTTGGTGTGTCCTAACCACATTGTGTTGTGACTAAGATGAATTTCCAGTCAAAAAAACCCCTACATGTTGTATTGAGGATAGATGTATGAGGAAACATCTGTAGATCAGCATACTGTAACAACAGGATAGAGATGTAGGCTCCAGATGCCTCTTGCTTCTCAGGCAGTGTGTGGCTGGTTCCTAGACTCCCCACACAAGCACCATATGTGACCAACACGTTTGAAGCCTCAAGACTTTTTGTCAAGGCATGGTGCTGTTCTTCCTGAGATGGCTTTTCATAAGAGTCACTTAATGGTACTTACAGTTCTGCTACCTGCGGCTGGAAATGACATCATAATGTTCAAAACAGCTTTCTTAAATCTTTTACAATTGTTTCCCATACTGAAGACTTTCCATTCAACATAACCAATCAGTATCTCCTCCCCATGTCCTTCCTCTGTCTTCTTTCACTTATCTTGTGCCAATGGTTGCACTTTCAGTTTTCAGCACTGAAGCTTGCCCCAATACTGATGTGCTGTCCATTTATGGTTGGCGACCTTCAGCATTTTATGAAATATTTAAGTGGTAACATGTTTCCATCATGCCTGGTGGGTTATCTGAAAACAGGTCTAGAAAAAATAATAAGAAAAGTTAAGTATGAGGACACATCTGTACATCTGAAGCTGGAAGGAAGAGGCATCTGGAGCCTCTATCTCTACCCTATTGTTATGCTGATCTACATCTGCATTCTGGTAGGAGGGTAATTATTATTGGTCTCTGATTCAAGATATCCCTTCTTTAGAGCTATAAGGGGAGCAACTTGTTTTATTCATTACTTTTATGATTTAAGCGCCATTTTGGTTTTCCCATTATTTTACCTTTTGTGTCATGTTTTTGTTTCAGTTGTTAAATCATGGAAATCCAGGCAGAGAAAATGTTGAAGTGCTTGCTCTCATTTACCTTATATTACAGTTAATATCTAATGTACAGGTAAATCTAGAATAAAATTATTGACATCATCAAGTCAGAAATTTGCAACTGTACTAGAGAATGTACAAAGCTACTGTATACCTCCTATAAGACATATCTTAAAACAATAGGTCTAACTTAGATTCTTTTTAAGATGACATGATCAAATGAATCTAAAGAATATACAATATCTTCAGTCAAGTCAGACTAGGACTTTGTCACACAACATTTGTGTTATCCACTGTTTTTGTTCAATATTAATTCTCAGTTACAAGACTGGTTATACAAACCCTTACACACATGTACTCTCTCAATTTTTGTGATCATACCAGAATTAATCCAGGTGATTTTTAACACACTGCAATTTCTGTCAATAATAATCCTTTTGCGGAATGTTTAATAACTTTTAAGGAACTTCACCTCAATGTTCTCCCCTGGGTTTACATCAAGACTGCGGGTTAATCGGAATTAAATAGACCTTGGCCATTATACCTTCTTTTCTGGAAATATTTTTCATGCTTGCAATATTTTTATGCTAAATAAATCTCCCATTCGGTTATGTGCACGAGTCCTGCTGTCCCTGTAAGTACTAGACTAACATGACTTTTACTGACTAATCATGACTTTTGCTGACTAATCATTCTTCTAATGTACAGTTTTAGATGTGCAAAGGTTGATCTTTTCTGGCTTTAAGTATGTACAGCAATCTGATTCCTCTTATTTGAACAATCCATAACGCAAAGCACCTATTGTATATTACATCGTAACACCTTCTTTATCTTTAATTTAATTTAATTTGAATTTTAGCATTTGAGCTTGTCGGCAATTTTATTTTAAATGGACAGTCAACTGTTTATTTCTACAATACTTTTTAATAACTATCAAAAGACTGGTCTCTGTTATGTTCAAATGTGTCCTCATACTTTACTGATGCAGCTGTGCCAAACAGTCCTTCTCAGCACACCAGGTTCCTCATGACTCAACTTGCGCTGATGGTCTTTTTCACTCAAATGTGCATCTTAGTCACTTAAAATTGGAAATAGGGTGTGGGTATAGCACTGTAACTTAGGTAGTGTGTGATTAGCAGGTGGTTGTTTTTCTTTTTTTCCCAGTACTTAAAATGGTGGTTACTTCAGTGGAGTAATTGTGTTTCTGATATTTTTTTAAATTAGGACAGTACACAAATCTCCAGTGTAAAATGTGTGGCTATGTGCATCTTAAGCTGTTGCTGAGGAGTGGAGATCTCTCTCCTCTGTTCTCTCACTGGGGGTGGTGGAATGTCCCGACATCAGCTATCTTTGCCTGTAGCTCTGCTGCCCGGGAACATGCTTTACAGTATATCTGAAAACAGCCAAGTGGAAGGATAGTGTCATCTCCTGCTCTAGTGGTGTGTCAGTAAATTATTTGGCTGTATGGTTTAGCTGTTACACTGTCTGCAGATGGAGGTTTAGAGGTCCTACTTGCTGATTAGTATGATGAGAAATTTCAATGTTGGAGTCAACATATATCGGCTCTTACCTTTCTTTAAGGATCATGTAACTGTGAGTGAGCATGTTGGTTTCATGTCCTGGTTGAGCCCCATTCATGTTCTTGGATTGGTGGAAGGATTGGCTTGACAATGTCCTGGATAGGTCAATGTTGGTGGTGGTGGGGATGTGGTAAGAGGCAGTGGAAACAGAGTTTAGAAAATAAATGTAAATTTAGTTATATTGTCCTATTTTGTGAGTATTTGGTTAATATGTGCATGTTTAATAATGTCTGTCTGTATGTACTGTATGTTGTATTAGGGTCTAAATACTGTGTGTTGGTATAGTGGTAATATGTTTATACGAAATTGTTCTTATCTCATCTGGATTGTAGTTGTATGATGGGAGAGGCTCAGAATGTGTTTGGTCTGTATATCTCTTTACATATTTGTTAAGTATAGATTAGTGTAATGAGTATGTCAGGTTCGGGAGTCATAATTTTAAGTATCATATAAATGTCAGTTCGCGTGATCGTTGTGTTTTTATTAATGTGATCAGAGCCATTACCAATGTTTTCCTAATATTTAAAGTAAGATTATATCTTATGGGCAGGGTGTAATTAATGTTGCAGTGCAACAGACTGGTGTGAGATTTTATGCAGCATGTTGGATGGGTTTAGGGATAAGGTGACTATAATTATTTTATGAGTTTTATGAGTTTGTTGATGTGAGAGGTGTACAGTTTTACTGTTTTGTAACAGTAGATGAGATATGCATGAATCTTCTGAGCTGTGTATTATCTTATTGTATGTCTATGCTATAGATTGTGTGTTGTGTTGTGTTGTTTTGATGTATGGGTGTTGTCAGTTTGTATGTGGTAATGTGTGTTGTACTGTATTCTAAATTGTCATTAAGTGTTTGTATGTGTATGTAGCTATGGCCAGGATTTGAATCATTGGCTATGGTTTGTGCTGTTTGTAATCAAGGTGCATGTGGAAAGCTAATAAGGGGTGTTTAAAAAGGAAGATTTTTTTTGGGAAATTGGGGTTGAGTGGTATGATGGGTGATCTGTATAGCTTAGATAAGTTGGGTGAGGGATGATCTGTTTGGTTTGGGGGGATGCCATGTTGTATGACTTACTCCTACTTTTTTGGAAGACCAGTGATTGAGTTCACGCTATTGTAATTGAAACTGATACTAGACCATTAATCCTAAGACTTAAAGACAAGGATAGCCATAGAAGTAAAACAATAAGAAAATAAGCAGATACTCTTGCATAATAAAAATGTATTCTAATGACAATATATACAACAAACTTCATTAAAGGTCATAGTTACCAAGAATAAGAATTATCCTAGAAGGACATTACAGACACATGTGTGTGTATTTTTGTCTTGTCATTTTTCATCTTGATTTTAATATTTCACAGGGATAGGCTTTTTAAAACGTTGATAATTAAAGTTATATTTTAATTGTGTACAATTGTTAAATTTATCAGTGCACCACTGTAAGACCAATTCCTTTTATTTTGTAAAATATTGTAGTATATTTGCAACAGTATAGTATGTAGCTACACCCCCAGACTTTGATTTATGTGATTGTTATATGGGGTCTGTTTGAATTAAAGAGATAATACTAGTGCAGTAAGTTTTCCCATACCCTCTTTCCCAAATGATTAATGATTGCTAAATCAACAAGTAAATTTATGGAATTTGACAGTCAAGATTGATTGACAGGAACATAATCGAGTTGGAATATGGTGATTATGATGTCTGTCATCAGACATGACTGGACTTTAAAAGAAATATACTATACAAACAAAAACAAACCAAAACAATGCATTGCAATAGCAAATAGAAGAGCATCTCTGAATAAATATCATTGCATAACTTCTAATAAATAGTGGTATAGATAGAAATAAACACCATACATCACATACCAAGGTGAATTGTTATTTCTAATTGGGAATTAATGATGCATGATGGGTCTGATTCAGAGATGTATGCAAAGCCGATGTTCCACATGTGTCAAGGTTCCGCTGCAAACCCTTCACGCAATGAGTACTCCTTCACAAAGAATGACAAGAAATGAGCACTTGGGGTGATAACATGGTGTTAACGGGTAGAGGTTGTTAAAATGCAGGTGTGTCATGGCCATTTTTGTGTCATGTATCTGACGCCAGCTGCATGTCTTAATGTTCAAAAACATGACATCTGTGTGACTACTGCCGGGTCCAGTCTGTGCAGCCATAGGTCTACCCTTCAACCCGATGTTCCTTGTTCCTGATTATAGGCTGTGCATGTGCACGCAATTGTGAATGAGTTGCGGTAGCTCCGTTGGGCATCTCTTTTAATTTCTGGATGGCAGCTTCACTTGCTGATATCTGCAGTTGTGTTGTAGAGAAAGTTGCACTTGCAGCTGCATTAGCTTACTTCTCTGAATCAGGCCCTACAGTATGCTTAGACCTCAAAGCTGCCATTAAGTAATTGTTATCAATTAGTTGCTAAAATTGCCGTCATTCCACTTCGGATTCCAGAAGGTTCAAGAACACTCGAAGCCACTTAGTAAATTTGGCCCTCAATGTAAATAATAAAATTGGCTTCTGTGTGGATCTAAACACTCAAAAGTTAAGAATAATAAAAAAATAACATAAACATTCACAAGATAACTTTTTTGTGACAATTATAAAATATGCTTTTTAGATTTAAAGTTATTAGACCATGTTTTTATAAACTTCCCTTTAAAAAAATTCTAAACCTACCCAATATACTGAACTATATATTTTAATCAATAATCATTAGAACTTAAACCAGATTTTATTTCAGGAATTGACTGAATCCTAACAGCTTTTTGCAGGAATTGACAAACTAAGTCAGAAATTAAAAAAAAAAATTCATTTATTATCATTACATATTAATGTACACTTCCTAAAACTAAAATAAATAAACATCAGTGGTCTGCTGTTTATCATTAATTAAAATGAGGAATCAGGTTCTGTTTGAAATTTGGTAAAATATTTTATTACAAGAGTCATTATTCAGTCAAATCCTAAAATGTGGGTTAGTTGCATTCTGATAAATAAAATATTGCTTTACAGTAAAATATATACTGTACCCATCATATTAACACATCTGTGCTTTTTTCTGCTTGACATTTTAAATAAAAATGAAAGATCTTTCTAAAAGGCAAAATTTAAATTGGTAAAATAATAAGTAGTCTACACACCTTTGATGTATGCAGAAATTGCCTGTACTTTGATGTGCAGCACTGCTAATATTCTGATAGACCAGTAATTGAGAGAGAAAGAATATAAAAAGGTATGGAAACCATTTGGGGCCAACCCAAGATGTTATCTCAGTGGAATTGGTCTCATAATGATTAAGATTAGTCTATTAACATGATTAGTCAAATTTGTTTATTTATCATCATCATTTATCATGTAGAAATAAAACATATTTACAAAAATGTTCTGAAAAATGCCAGGTTACAAATATGCATGGAATTTACAGGTTTTCATTAATTTTTCAGCTTCCAGTTGGTACATTGTTGTAAAATTTACAAAAAGCAGACAATTCTTATATTCTTGCGGTAAACCACTGATGTCAATCATTTGGAAAGCAATAAAAAAATTCAACTGTATCATTTAGGGATGGAATTTGTTTTATGTATATTGTATTTTCTAATTTTAATTAATATAAATGAACATTATATACAGCAATAGAATAGTAAGGGGGGGACTACTCAGCTATTTAGGGCCTGATTCTCAGAGGCATATAATACAGATATTGGGGCATTTGGTCAATGGTTTTGAACTGCACTGTCCAAGTAGCTAAACAGTCACACAGCTTGTGTTTGGATGGTATCAGGATCTTAGCACTTGGGATGCCGGCAGTCAGAATACCAACAGCTGCATCCCAACACACAGAACCCTGACACCTGGTAGGTAAGTATTCTAATCCTAACCCCCTAACCCCATCCATCCCTGCAGCCTGATCCTAACCCTCCCCCTGCAGTCCAACCCTTATCCTCCCTTCTTATTGCCTAACCCTAACCCTCTCTCCCTCAACACAGCCTAACTCTATCGCGCCCTCCCCACAGTCTAACCCTAACCTTCCCCATGTAGTACCTAACCTAACCCCCTTTTTTAGTGCCTAATCCTAACCCTCCCTCCCCACAGCATAACCCTACCCTTTTCCTTTCTCAGCCTAACCCTAACCCTCCCTCTAGTGCCTAAACCTTTCCTCCCCCTGCAATGTAACCCTAACCCTCCCTGACATACTTACAATCAGGATGCTGGCAGTTGGGATTCCAGTACCATAATTGTAATTGATGTTGGGATCCCAGTGTCGGTCTTCTGACCAGCATGTTTAATACAGTAGTGATTAGTCACAGTAGTGATTAATGCCGGTTTTAGCAAGCCAACAAATGCCCAGGTTTCAGCCTGACCTCGAAGAGTCAGGACCCGGGACTTAGTCTTTAGTTATTTTCATTCACACATACCAAAAACCTGGGTTAATGCATGTTTACATGTGAAAGGGTTATAAGAAACATGGTTTCTGGGTGATGCATTTGAGGTGGCAGACTTAATTCCTTACATTGGAGGACACACTCTGATGGAAAATTTGCACCTAGCATGGTGCTGGTGCAATTTTCTTTGGTGTGTTTGATGGTAGCATCTAAAAAGCACCAAGTGGGCTTGTTGCATCTACAGATGCACATAGTGGGAATCCTATTTCTTGTGCATTCAGACACACTTGTACATCAGGTTATTGCTTATTCTAGCATTAGCATAAGGTAACATATGCAACAGCAAAAGACACTATAGTGGTCGCTACTCAGTATTAGCTCCATTTTCTGTTGAGATCATTTATTATTAAAGCTGGGTTTGTTACAGCTGCACTTGAGCAGATTAAAGTAAATAATGTAAATAAAATTGAATAAAGTACTATATTACTTTCTGTACATTTAAATTGTTTTATTGTTTTCCATATACTTGAATATTGATTTTCAATCTGACAAATAATTGTTTATTAGTGTTTGAGTTTTTTATTTTCATTTGTATAATTTCCTATACAACACTGTGTTAATATAACGCTGCAATTTCATGTTCGAAAATATATTTGAGTTTGTAAGTTATAATAGATATGTGAAAATTTGTTTTGTTTAAGGCAGATTGTAGCTATGGATTGTTTGTTAAATGCATATGCTTCTAAAAATTACCTGTTTTAAACTGCAAACTGCTGTACCTGCCACTTTGCCACCTGAGTGGCGATCACCTGAGGAAATAAACACACAGGGAAAAGAAAAAACAGTGTCAATCAAGAGGTTACCATGATTCAGTAAAAGATTTGAAAGTTGAGCTAATGCATCATTTTAATTTGTAATCTATTGTTTGGTGACCAGTTTACTTAAACTGTAATTTGTGCTTCTAAGGTTACTTATCAATTGTTTGCTGTGTATAAATTGTACGACACTGACTCCTGCAAGTATATTTACAATTGATCTATGAGTACTAACCATGCATGTGTGTTGCATTGTTGGTACTCTTTGTATTTTTGTGCACATATATCTTTTGGATTTTGTAACTCCAAGTATATTGCTGGTCACCATCGAACTATCTGGACATCTTATAAGAAACAATGAAGACCCAATGTCTCATTCAGTCCCAATGGGGCTAAAGTATTTTAAAGATAAATCCAATTGGACTAACATTGTAGCAATCATAAGGATCTGTCACCTCCGCATACTCTCCAGAGTATATGATCAATGATCATATAGTGCAAAGAGGCCAAGGAGCATCCCACCTAGGTGAAATGTCTTGCCACAGGCTGGTCACTCCAACCAGAGATGATGGCTGCAATAATAGAAGATCTATGTGTGGCTCTTCTTTCTCTCAGTGTTTGATTGGTTTTGTCCACATAGTTAAGCCTGCAAGGGCATGTAATCAGGTAACTTATATATTTAGTAGTACAGCTTACACAATGTCTAATGGTATATTTACTACCACTCCTATATATACCATTAGACATAGAGCAACTTGCAAAACCAATCGACTGGTTTTGCAAGTTACTGGGGCTGTATGAGACATTGGGCCTTCATTGGTTCCTATAAGATATCCAGATATGTAAAATATACAGAGGTAGGATTTTTTAAAATGTGCACAGTGCAACGTTAACTAATTTGATTACCTAAATAAGATGTCACCATATCCCAAAAAACAATAGTTAACACAAAAGAATGGTCATCTCTATCAGTATAAGCGCCACAAAAATAAATTCATTTATGATCCCTTAATATTGCAGATGTTCCTTCCGCTTTTCCTTTGTTTTAGTCCACTGTTCTGATTGTATCAATTAAGGCTCAGCAGTTGTATGGAAGCGAGAAGAAAAAACAAAAACAAACACTGCGTAGTATTGTTACAGTCAATCCTCCTTTTCTATTAGAAGAGTCCTTCTCCCTTAGATATCTGGATAAGGGATGTACCCTCACTCAAAAATAAGCCAAATAATTGTGCTCATAAAGGTTTCCTTAGTTTTTTTCACCCTTTTCGTGTATCTACCACCATAGAATGATTAATGAGAGCGTACCCAACTCACTTAAAGAATTAGTGAATAAATCCTCTAAAGGTATCTTTTCTCATGGTATAATAGTTAATATACGTACCACACTCACAGAAAGGATGGCAAGGACACTCCCATCTCGGTTTCTTTAGAATCCACAATCCCTCTTGTTAAAAAAACAGGTGAGTACTTCCAGGATGATTAAAGTGCAACTGTACCAACTATTATGTATATTTACAAAGGTTTATTGCACAAAAATTCCCACAGTTGGGATGTATAGTTTACAAAAAACATTCAAAAAATGAAGGGTGGACATGGACAACGGTGAAAAAGGTACTTCAAAGAAAATAATGAAGTCCAGAAAGAATCAAAAAAATTATAAAAATACAAAATATGAGAACATTAAAATCCGGATTATTCACAATGAATAATATATAAAAATACCTTAAAATACAGTCCTGAAATAAAAAAATGGATGTCCCAGTGCACAGTATTGTCTTTACAATTAAGGTGTACTTTACCTCCAGATTCTTCACTTCCAGTGATTCGAATATGTCCAATGATTCTTTTAAATGGCTTAAATTTTGGAGAAATTAATTATGCATGATGTCGCTTCCTGTACTGTTCATTGGTCAGGACCCAGTTAAATAGCATGGGGTTTCACAGTGCCCACATGTCTTGAGGAAGGCTCCTGTAGAGCCAAAATGTGTCGACAATACTGGGCACTGTGACATCCTTTTTTTTTACTACAGGACTGTATTTTAAGGTATTTTTATATATTTTGCATTGTGAATAATCCAGATTTTAATGTTCTCATATTTTGTATTTTTATAATTTTTTAGATTCTTTCTGGACTTTATTATTTTCTTTGAAGTGCCTTTTTCACCATTGTCCATGTCCACCCTTCGTTTTTTGAATGTTTTTGTAAACTATACATCCCAACTGTGGGAATTTTTGTGCAATAAACCTTTCGAAATGACAATGTCTATAATATTTGTCCTATTAAAAACACGTTAAAGGTTAAAGAACACAGTACGCCATTGGCGTAAAAAGTACCGCAAGGGTACTCCCTTAACTATACCTTAAGGAATGTACTTATACTGTAAACATTTGTGCAGTGACAATGTGTAGATGTAATGCAGTGTAACCTTGTTAGCTTAAAAGCTGTATGTGCGACTATGACGCTCTGAGAAACCTTTATGCATTTATAATAACCAATCAAATACCGGTCTAAGGTTCTAACGCCTTTAGTAAGAATGTTATTACTTGCAAAAAGAGTAATACAGTACAAGTCACACACTACAATATAACACAGACTAACTAACCAGATAACTACACAGGAAATACAATACAATTATGTTTAAGGGAAAACGAGAGAGAAAGAAGAGAAGAGAGAGAGAGAGATGGGTCACAATAACAATAAAGACAATAATATTGCAGAGAAGCTTACACATGTGAGGAACAATCGCTGCGCAGTTAGTCAATGCTGAGAATCTTTGTGGAGAAAATACTTGAGCTTACCCATACTGGCTGTCCCTATATACACAACCCTACAATACCGCATGGGACAGAAGCTAGACTCCATTTTGGGAAAACTCCAATGATTCCAAAGACTGCAACACATGGTTGAAAGGGGGATGCTAGCAGCCATTTTAGATTTGCAGGTCCAAACACATGGCACTCTCTGCTACACCACAATCACATAGCAGAAGACACAAGACTCCATTTTATTCCAAAATGTCCAAGCCTCAAAACAATGCCTATGTTCTGATTTTACAATTCCAAACCATCTAAATCACCTTTCACAATTTCAAGCAAACACAGTATCTCAATAACCAGAGCATATGAGCTATCACAAGACCAGACCACCAGGTACCCACAAGTATCAGCCTGCCATTGCTACAAGCACATATTCAAATGTAACTGCATGGTGGTATTCATGATTAACAAGATATATTATAACAAACCAGCACAATCTATTTTAAATCACCATAGGCAAACAAATACCACAAATGCTATGCTACAGGTTGTCTAATGTCCCAGCTACCATCACAGATTCCCAGATCTATCACACAAACAAGTTACAATATCCTATTTAAACCAGCACCATTGACCTTAAAGCAATCTGTCTATATTTCCTTATCTAGCCATGTGAATTCAATACTTAGCCTTTAGCTTGGAGGTCAGTCCTGGGGATGTAGCCGTCATGCTGCTGGGTGCCAGGTAGCTGTGTGAGAGTGAGTGAGCCCTGTGTTCTCCAGTGGGTATATCATACCCTCATTCCAGCTGTGGGGGCGTGTCAACAACAGGATGTGTGTGTGTCCCTCACAGCATGTGAGCCAGCTGCATCAGTGGCCTTGGTTATGCAAAACAATGGATGATGACTAACACATTCCTGTCTTCTGGAGAGCTATTGTTTGGCGAATACAAAACAAAATCCTGTCTCTGGGTTTTGTTCGATATTCATGATGTCCACTTTCAGTTGAGACAATGACATCTCAGCAATCATTCTTCTGGAGACAAACCCTAACCCATTCGTAAACACAGGTGTTGGCCCTCCTCATTGAGTCTCAAAGCTCAGTGTAATTAAAGGCTATTGTACTCCGTCTGCGGGAAAGATACTGATTTGGAATACAATTAATCTTCAATTACTATTCCTGTGCTTAACTATGCATAACACCATGTGAAGCCCTCCCAACATGCAAACTATTGTTTGGGGAATCTCTAAGGTCAAAGAGCCATTTGAGACCCACTGATACCTGCTGGACTCAGGGGAATATTAACTTATAAAATACATTATATGGTTAAATTATGTAACGATTGAGTCGCACACTACGAACACAAACTCTACCGTAAATGCGCATACCGTGCGCCTGCGGGTGCACGCAACAGCGAGTATGCGCACGCACGGGAGAGCTCACGCATGCGCAGCGCGGACATGTATGAGGTGCAAATATAGCAGTGTGCATAGTGATATTTTTCTGACTTTGACAGTCCACCCTTTGGCAGTCAACAATAACTGCCACTTTCTAAAACATTTCAAAAAGAGAAAAATATATGTCAGGGGTTAATACATTTCCATGGTTGGGTAAGGGAGGAGAGAGGAGAAGGTGTGAAGAGGGTATGACCTAGTGAGATAGCAGAAGCATGTGTGTATGAATCCATGTTTGGGGGGTCATGTATTATCGTGCCGTACGTGTTGTACATCAAGCTTCGAGGTATTGCGAAGTATACATTTGAATTCCTTCTTATCCCGCGGTACGGGTCTGTGGATGGGCTGTCAAACTTTACCGAGCTCTTTTCGGATTTTGGTTGCAACAAAATGGGGGAGCACATTTTAGTTGATGATACATGAATGGGGGAATATGTGATTGCTGATATCTGTGCCTGTATTCCCTATCGACTATGTGTGTCATTACCTGAGGGTTGTAGAGATGAAGATAAAGAACACTTATGGTAAATGCAGTGGTATTCTATGTCAGGTTAATGAACATTTGTCGGTTGAAGTCTTGTTTGGTGTCTGTTGAATGCAGTCTTCTTTGCGCTTTTGCTCATAAGGTGCGAGCAAAAAGCTTTGTCAATGTCCATAGACTTACAAAAGTGTTGGGCTAGCGTAATTTTAACATTTCTAGGGAAACTGGGGGTCTATGGCATAGTTCATCAAATATCTGTGTATAAGGTTGTCAAAACTTCTTCTTTAATCCATCAGTTGTCTGTATACAGGCTCATCAAATTCCTCGTCCAAGTGGGTCTTTTTACTTTGGAGAAAACGGAAAAACAGGTGAAAGAAACGGACCGTATAATCGCATTTTCATCACATCATTGTTTCTACCGTTGGGTCATAAATCAAATCTATTGGAATTACAATTTCCTCACTCCTTAGACTAATTACCTCAGGTAGTACTTTTCCAATATAACACAATCCTTCAGAGTTTGGGGCAAGCCACTTTATACGCCTTCCTCCCGCATATGAAATATGCATCATCGGGGAGAACATATGGGACGGAGTAGGACATTACCATATTACACATCTTCCATGTGAAATCTCCTAACCCTAATTCTCCCATCTGTTTAGCACACGTATCAGTTTGTACGATATGTGCACAGTATCCTGGTGATACCTCTCCAACTCTCGTAATCCTACTTCCTAGGGTATACATATACCGGAAAGATTTTCCTCTACTGGCTATGTGGCGTATAAGTTCTGTATCTGTTGGCATTCTATCGGCTCTATGTGAAAAGGTCATGGTTTTGTTATTCCATGACACTTCCCAATTTCCCGGCTTTCGGGGATTGGAAATGTTAAAACATACTAGGGGTCTATCCACATGATATTGGTGGAGCTTCAAACTAGGAGGACTAGAGATATTAAACCTCCTGTCCACCGGCCTCCCACCACTTAGCTCAAGTACCTCCCCTATCGTTAAAAGGAAATGGTACTAGCCCTGATTTGCTATGACCTTGAGGTACTTGAGAGCATACCCAACAATCTGTCTTATTTAACACACTACCCACTAAGGAGTGATAGTCACTCAATGGATGCCGGTCCATGTGGATATTAAAACTGGATTGGCATTTCTTAATGCACCCATCCTCAACTACATTGTCACAGAGCCTACAGATACAGTTTTCTTCAGCTAACAATCCTTCATAATGTTTACAAATAACATGGCTGCTAGATCGTTTCCGGTACTCGCCTTTGCTTGGTGATTGTGTTGCTATTGGAAATTTACACCTCCGTCTCAGTCATCGGAACCTTTCTGGATCCTTTCTCGACCTCACTGGTACTCTCACCGAAACAGACTGCTCTGGTCAACATCATGGTCAACAGGAAAATCCGGATTACAGTCTCTTGGGGCGAGTCCATCTTACAGGAGGAGAAAAAGGAGAAATTTGTAATGGGGGTACAGGAAAACTGTTTGAGGGGGAGAGAAACTTGTTACGATAATTAGTTCTCTAGTCTTGTTGTTCTTAAGGTGCTGTCTCTCAGTCTTCCAAACGAACATTCCGGTGATGCAATATTCCTTCCAAACCAGCGAACTTTCTGTAAGGAGCAAAAAATCTTGCATTACCATTTGTCTAACTGATGTGTGACATACCATCTTTAAAACATGAAAACATGAGTGAGAAGAGAGAAAACAAAAAAAAACAAAAGAGAGAGAGAGAACAATTCATATATATATATATATATATATATATAACATAACACATCAATAAACAACAACAGGAAAAAAACATTTTTCAAACATTTTAAAACATTGTCAGATCATCAGGCTGTCATATCTACATGTCCAATGGTATCCTTGCATAGTCCCTCCCACCAGCACCTCCATACTCTGTATCTGGCCAGGATACATTGATGCGGATAGGTCATGCTGGGGTTTGGTAGACTTCTGCAAAGACCAAGCAGATATGCAATGTTTGAGTCCTATCAATAATCGTCAGAGATGGGGAGAGAAAGGAAACATTTAAAAGATACATTTACAACGTTTCACCCGGTCATTCCTGTGTCTTCAGGGAATGACCTCCCAATTTATTAACTGTTACCTCAGGCTTACCATCAGTCCTAATGATCACCTTTTATAGTTTGGTGTGTCATATTCATGCTCATATTCATGCCTAGGGGGTCTGACTTTATGTGGGCTGTTGCAGTTACTGGCATAATGCCCTTCTCTTTTGCAAAGATCACAAAACACAAGGTGGAAAGCTGCTCAATCAGATTGTAATGTCACTCAGGTGCTAAAAGGGGAGGGGTAATTCTGTGTAGGAAAAAAACTGTGTTCCCTAATGCACACCGAGTGAATAATATTACTATATAATAATAGTCAGATAATACGGAGATCTTAGTTGCGTATATCTGCAGATATAGGGTTAAGCCCCCAGGCCGATCGACAAGGCTTCTCCGTCACTGGGGGTCCCTAATACTAGTTATGGGCCTGGGGCGCAGGACCCCACAATGTCGGCACAGGTCGGCCACCCCAGGTCAGCACACAGGTGAAAATTAATAGGGGTTAATAAGAAGCACAGAAGTGCTATGTAAGTGATGTGATTAAAATAATATATACAAAGTGATAGGAAAAATAATAAGTGTTAATAAAGTGTTAGGGTGTGCCGACCTGCAGCAGCCCACCCACACCGACACAGGGGCCACTGCACCCCACACCCACCCCATAAATAATTACATATATATATCTGGGTTAAATTCCCAGTGTAAGGCCACATGGTAATGGCACCTACAGCATCTGAGAGCCAGCTTACCTGGGGATACCCCTGGCTTCCCCTATGGCACTACTAGAGTCAGCAATCCCTCCTAATGCTGACCCATTTGTGCCTCTCTATATACAATACACAAGGTGGAAAGCTGCTCAATCAGATTGTAATGTCACTCAGGTGCTAAAAGGGGAGGGGTAATTCTGTGTAGGAAAAAAACTGTGTTCCCTAATGCACACCGAGTGAATAATATTACTATATAATAATAGTCAGATAATACGGAGATCTTAGTTGCGTATATCTGCAGATATAGGGTTAAGCCCCCAGGCCGATCGACAAGGCTTCTCCGTCACTGGGGGTCCCTAATACTAGGTATGGGCCTGGGGCGCAGGACCCCACAATGTCGGCACAGGTCGGCCACCCCAGGTCAGCACACAGGTGAAAATTAATAGGGGTTAATAAGAAGCACAGAAGTGCTATGTAAGTGATGTGATTAAAATAATATATACAAAGTGATAGGAAAAATAATAAGTGTTAATAAAGTGTTAGGGTGTGCCGACCTGCAGCAGCCCACCCACACCGACACAGGGGCCACTGCACCCCACACCCACCCCATAAATAATTACATATATATATCTGGGTTAAATTCCCAGTGTAAGGCCACATGGTAATGGCACCTACAGCATCTGAGAGCCAGCTTACCTGGGGATACCCCAGGCTTCCCCTATGGCACTACTAGAGTCAGCAATCCCTCCTAATGCTGACCCATTTGTGCCTCTCTATATACAATACACAAGGTGGAAAGCTGCTCAATCAGATTGTAATGTCACTCAGGTGCTAAAAGGGGAGGGGTAATTCTGTGTAGGAAAAAAACTGTGTTCCCTAATGCACACCGAGTGAATAATATTACTATATAATAATAGTCAGATAATACGGAGATCTTAGTTGCGTATATCTGCAGATATAGGGTTAAGCCCCCAGGCCGATCGACAAGGCTTCTCCGTCACTGGGGGTCCCTAATACTAGGTATGGGCCTGGGGCGCAGGACCCCACAATGTCGGCACAGGTCGGCCACCCCAGGTCAGCACACAGGTGAAAATTAATAGGGGTTAATAAGAAGCACAGAAGTGCTATGTAAGTGATGTGATTAAAATAATATATACAAAGTGATAGGAAAAATAATAAGTGTTAATAAAGTGTTAGGGTGTGCCGACCTGCAGCAGCCCACCCACACCGACACAGGGGCCACTGCACCCCACACCCACCCCATAAATAATTACATATATATATCTGGGTTAAATTCCCAGTGTAAGGCCACATGGTAATGGCACCTACAGCATCTGAGAGCCAGCTTACCTGGGGATACCCCTGGCTTCCCCTATGGCACTACTAGAGTCAGCAATCCCTCCTAATGCTGACCCATTTGTGCCTCTCTATATACAATACACAAGGTGGAAAGCTGCTCAATCAGATTGTAATGTCACTCAGGTGCTAAAAGGGGAGGGGTAATTCTGTGTAGGAAAAAAACTGTGTTCCCTAATGCACACCGAGTGAATAATATTACTATATAATAATAGTCAGATAATACGGAGATCTTAGTTGCGTATATCTGCAGATATAGGGTTAAGCCCCCAGGCCGATCGACAAGGCTTCTCCGTCACTGGGGGTCCCTAATACTAGGTATGGGCCTGGGGCGCAGGACCCCACAATGTCGGCACAGGTCGGCCACCCCAGGTCAGCACACAGGTGAAAATTAATAGGGGTTAATAAGAAGCACAGAAGTGCTATGTAAGTGATGTGATTAAAATAATATATACAAAGTGATAGGAAAAATAATAAGTGTTAATAAAGTGTTAGGGTGTGCCGACCTGCAGCAGCCCACCCACACCGACACAGGGGCCACTGCACCCCACACCCACCCCATAAATAATTACATATATATATCTGGGTTAAATTCCCAGTGTAAGGCCACATGGTAATGGCACCTACAGCATCTGAGAGCCAGCTTACCTGGGGATACCCCTGGCTTCCCCTATGGCACTACTAGAGTCAGCAATCCCTCCTAATGCTGACCCATTTGTGCCTCTCTATATACAATACACAAGGTGGAAAGCTGCTCAATCAGATTGTAATGTCACTCAGGTGCTAAAAGGGGAGGGGTAATTCTGTGTAGGAAAAAAACTGTGTTCCCTAATGCACACCGAGTGAATAATATTACTATATAATAATAGTCAGATAATACGGAGATCTTAGTTGCGTATATCTGCAGATATAGGGTTAAGCCCCCAGGCCGATCGACAAGGCTTCTCCGTCACTGGGGGTCCCTAATACTAGGTATGGGCCTGGGGCGCAGGACCCCACAATGTCGGCACAGGTCGGCCACCCCAGGTCAGCACACAGGTGAAAATTAATAGGGGTTAATAAGAAGCACAGAAGTGCTATGTAAGTGATGTGATTAAAATAATATATACAAAGTGATAGGAAAAATAATAAGTGTTAATAAAGTGTTAGGGTGTGCCGACCTGCAGCAGCCCACCCACACCGACACAGGGGCCACTGCACCCCATAAATAATTACATATATATATCTGGGTTAAATTCCCAGTGTAAGGCCACATGGTAATGGCACCTACAGCATCTGAGAGCCAGCTTACCTGGGGATACCCCTGGCTTCCCCTATGGCACTACTAGAGTCAGCAATCCCTCCTAATGCTGACCCATTTGTGCCTCTCTATATACAATACACAAGGTGGAAAGCTGCTCAATCAGATTGTAATGTCACTCAGGTGCTAAAAGGGGAGGGGTAATTCTGTGTAGGAAAAAAACTGTGTTCCCTAATGCACACCGAGTGAATAATATTACTATATAATAATAGTCAGATAATACGGAGATCTTAGTTGCGTATATCTGCAGATATAGGGTTAAGCCCCCAGGCCGATCGACAAGGCTTCTCCGTCACTGGGGGTCCCTAATACTAGGTATGGGCCTGGGGCGCAGGACCCCACAATGTCGGCACAGGTCGGCCACCCCAGGTCAGCACACAGGTGAAAATTAATAGGGGTTAATAAGAAGCACAGAAGTGCTATGTAAGTGATGTGATTAAAATAATATATACAAAGTGATAGGAAAAATAATAAGTGTTAATAAAGTGTTAGGGTGTGCCGACCTGCAGCAGCCCACCCACACCGACACAGGGGCCACTGCACCCCACACCCACCCCATAAATAATTACATATATATATCTGGGTTAAATTCCCAGTGTAAGGCCACATGGTAATGGCACCTACAGCATCTGAGAGCCAGCTTACCTGGGGATACCCCTGGCTTCCCCTATGGCACTACTAGAGTCAGCAATTCCTCCTAATGCTGACCCATTTGTGCCTCTCTATATACAATACACAAGGTGGAAAGCTGCTCAATCAGATTGTAATGTCACTCAGGTGCTAAAAGGGGAGGGGTAATTCTGTGTAGGAAAAAAAACTGTGTTCCCTAATGCACACCGAGTGAATAATATTACTATATAATAATAGTCAGATAATACGGAGATCTTAGTTGCGTATATCTGCAGATATAGGGTTAAGCCCCCAGGCCGATCGACAAGGCTTCTCCGTCACTGGGGGTCCCTAATACTAGGTATGGGCCTGGGGCGCAGGACCCCACAATGTCGGCACAGGTCGGCCACCCCAGGTCAGCACACAGGTGAAAATTAATAGGGGTTAATAAGAAGCACAGAAGTGCTATGTAAGTGATGTGATTAAAATAATATATACAAAGTGATAGGAAAAATAATAAGTGTTAATAAAGTGTTAGGGTGTGCCGACCTGCAGCAGCCCACCCACACCGACACAGGGGCCACTGCACCCCTCACCCACCCCATAAATAATTACATATATATATCTGGGTTAAATTCCCAGTGTAAGGCCACATGGTAATGGCACCTACAGCATCTGAGAGCCAGCTTACCTGGGGATACCCCTGGCTTCCCCTATGGCACTACTAGAGTCAGCAATCCCTCCTAATGCTGACCCATTTGTGCCTCTCTATATACAATACACAAGGTGGAAAGCTGCTCAATCAGATTGTAATGTCACTCAGGTGCTAAAAGGGGAGGGGTAATTCTGTGTAGGAAAAAAACTGTGTTCCCTAATGCACACCGAGTGAATAATATTACTATATAATAATAGTCAGATAATACGGAGATCTTAGTTGCGTATATCTGCAGATATAGGGTTAAGCCCCCAGGCCGATCGACAAGGCTTCTCCGTCACTGGGGGTCCCTAATACTAGGTATGGGCCTGGGGCGCAGGACCCCACAATGTCGGCACAGGTCGGCCACCCCAGGTCAGCACACAGGTGAAAATTAATAGGGGTTAATAAGAAGCACAGAAGTGCTATGTAAGTGATGTGATTAAAATAATATATACAAAGTGATAGGAAAAATAATAAGTGTTAATAAAGTGTTAGGGTGTGCCGACCTGCAGCAGCCCACCCACACCGACACAGGGGCCACTGCACCCCACACCCACCCCATAAATAATTACATATATATATCTGGGTTAAATTCCCAGTGTAAGGCCACATGGTAATGGCACCTACAGCATCTGAGAGCCAGCTTACCTGGGGATACCCCTGGCTTCCCCTATGGCACTACTAGAGTCAGCAATCCCTCCTAATGCTGACCCATTTGTGCCTCTCTATATACAATACACAAGGTGGAAAGCTGCTCAATCAGATTGTAATGTCACTCAGGTGCTAAAAGGGGAGGGGTAATTCTGTGTAGGAAAAAAACTGTGTTCCCTAATGCACACCGAGTGAATAATATTACTATATAATAATAGTCAGATAATACGGAGATCTTAGTTGCGTATATCTGCAGATATAGGGTTAAGCCCCCAGGCCGATCGACAAGGCTTCTCCGTCACTGGGGGTCCCTAATACTAGGTATGGGCCTGGGGCGCAGGACCCCACAATGTCGGCACAGGTCGGCCACCCCAGGTCAGCACACAGGTGAAAATTAATAGGGGTTAATAAGAAGCACAGAAGTGCTATGTAAGTGATGTGATTAAAATAATATATACAAAGTGATAGGAAAAATAATAAGTGTTAATAAAGTGTTAGGGTGTGCCGACCTGCAGCAGCCCACCCACACCGACACAGGGGCCACTGCACCCCATAAATAATTACATATATATATCTGGGTTAAATTCCCAGTGTAAGGCCACATGGTAATGGCACCTACAGCATCTGAGAGCCAGCTTACCTGGGGATACCCCTGGCTTCCCCTATGGCACTACTAGAGTCAGCAATCCCTCCTAATGCTGACCCATTTGTGCCTCTCTATATACAATACACAAGGTGGAAAGCTGCTCAATCAGATTGTAATGTCACTCAGGTGCTAAAAGGGGAGGGGTAATTCTGTGTAGGAAAAAAAACTGTGTTCCCTAATGCACACCGAGTGAATAATATTACTATATAATAATAGTCAGATAATACGGAGATCTTAGTTGCGTATATCTGCAGATATAGGGTTAAGCCCCCAGGCCGATCGACAAGGCTTCTCTGTCACTGGGGGTCCCTAATACTAGGTATGGGCCTGGGGCGCAGGACCCCACAATGTCGGCACAGGTCGGCCACCCCAGGTCAGCACACAGGTGAAAATTAATAGGGGTTAATAAGAAGCACAGAAGTGCTATGTAAGTGATGTGATTAAAATAATATATACAAAGTGATAGGAAAAATAATAAGTGTTAATAAAGTGTTAGGGTGTGCCGACCTGCAGCAGCCCACCCACACCGACACAGGGGCCACTGCACCCCACACCCACCCCATAAATAATTACATATATATATCTGGGTTAAATTCCCAGTGTAAGGCCACATGGTAATGGCACCTACAGCATCTGAGAGCCAGCTTACCTGGGGATACCCCTGGCTTCCCCTATGGCACTACTAGAGTCAGCAATCCCTCCTAATGCTGACCCATTTGTGCCTCTCTATATACAATACACAAGGTGGAAAGCTGCTCAATCAGATTGTAATGTCACTCAGGTGCTAAAAGGGGAGGGGTAATTCTGTGTAGGAAAAAAACTGTGTTCCCTAATGCACACCGAGTGAATAATATTACTATATAATAATAGTCAGATAATACGGAGATCTTAGTTGCGTATATCTGCAGATATAGGGTTAAGCCCCCAGGCCGATCGACAAGGCTTCTCCGTCACTGGGGGTCCCTAATACTAGGTATGGGCCTGGGGCGCAGGACCCCACAATGTCGGCACAGGTCGGCCACCCCAGGTCAGCACACAGGTGAAAATTAATAGGGGTTAATAAGAAGCACAGAAGTGCTATGTAAGTGATGTGATTAAAATAATATATACAAAGTGATAGGAAAAATAATAAGTGTTAATAAAGTGTTAGGGTGTGCCGACCTGCAGCAGCCCACCCACACCGACACAGGGGCCACTGCACCCCACACCCACCCCATAAATAATTACATATATATATCTGGGTTAAATTCCCAGTGTAAGGCCACATGGTAATGGCACCTACAGCATCTGAGAGCCAGCTTACCTGGGGATACCCCTGGCTTCCCCTATGGCACTACTAGAGTCAGCAATCCCTCCTAATGCTGACCCATTTGTGCCTCTCTATATACAATACACAAGGTGGAAAGCTGCTCAATCAGATTTGTAATGTCACTCAGGTGCTAAAAGGGGAGGGGTAATTCTGTGTAGGAAAAAAACTGTGTTCCCTAATGCACACCGAGTGAATAATATTACTATATAATAATAGTCAGATAATACGGAGATCTTAGTTGCGTATATCTGCAGATATAGGGTTAAGCCCCCAGGCCGATCGACAAGGATTCTCCGTCACTGGGGGTCCCTAATACTAGGTATGGGCCTGGGGCGCAGGACCCCACAATGTCGGCACAGGTCGGCCACCCCAGGTCAGCACACAGGTGAAAATTAATAGGGGTTAATAAGAAGCACAGAAGTGCTATGTAAGTGATGTGATTAAAATAATATATACAAAGTGATAGGAAAAATAATAAGTGTTAATAAAGTGTTAGGGTGTGCCGACCTGCAGCAGCCCACCCACACCGACACAGGGGCCACTGCACCCCACACCCACCCCATAAATAATTACATATATATATCTGGGTTAAATTCCCAGTGTAAGGCCACATGGTAATGGCACCTACAGCATCTGAGAGCCAGCTTACCTGGGGATACCGCTGGCTTCCCCTATGGCACTACTAGAGTCAGCAATCCCTCCTAATGCTGACCCATTTGTGCCTCTCTATATACAATACACAAGGTGGAAAGCTGCTCAATCAGATTGTAATGTCACTCAGGTGCTAAAAGGGGAGGGGTAATTCTGTGTAGGAAAAAAACTGTGTTCCCTAATGCACACCGAGTGAATAATATTACTATATAATAATAGTCAGATAATACGGAGATCTTAGTTGCGTATATCTGCAGATATAGGGTTAAGCCCCCAGGCCGATCGACAAGGCTTCTCCGTCACTGGGGGTCCCTAATACTAGGTATGGGCCTGGGGCGCAGGACCCCACAATGTCGGCACAGGTCGGCCACCCCAGGTCAGCACACAGGTGAAAATTAATAGGGGTTAATAAGAAGCACAGAAGTGCTATGTAAGTGATGTGATTAAAATAATATATACAAAGTGATAGGAAAAATAATAAGTGTTAATAAAGTGTTAGGGTGTGCCGACCTGCAGCAGCCCACCCACACCGACACAGGGGCCACTGCACCCCACACCCACCCCATAAATAATTACATATATATATCTGGGTTAAATTCCCAGTGTAAGGCCACATGGTAATGGCACCTACAGCATCTGAGAGCCAGCTTACCTGGGGATACCCCTGGCTTCCCCTATGGCACTACTAGAGTCAGCAATCCCTCCTAATGCTGACCCATTTGTGCCTCTCTATATACAATACACAAGGTGGAAAGCTGCTCAATCAGATTGTAATGTCACTCAGGTGCTAAAAGGGGAGGGGTAATTCTGTGTAGGAAAAAAACTGTGTTCCCTAATGCACACCGAGTGAATAATATTACTATATAATAATAGTCAGATAATACGGAGATCTTAGTTGCGTATATCTGCAGATATAGGGTTAAGCCCCCAGGCCGATCGACAAGGCTTCTCCGTCACTGGGGGTCCCTAATACTAGGTATGGGCCTGGGGCGCAGGACCCCACAATGTCGGCACAGGTCGGCCACCCCAGGTCAGCACACAGGTGAAAATTAATAGGGGTTAATAAGAAGCACAGAAGTGCTATGTAAGTGATGTGATTAAAATAATATATACAAAGTGATAGGAAAAATAATAAGTGTTAATAAAGTGTTAGGGTGTGCCGACCTGCAGCAGCCCACCCACACCGACACAGGGGCCACTGCACCCCACACCCACCCCATAAATAATTACATATATATATCTGGGTTAAATTCCCAGTGTAAGGTCACATGGTAATGGCACCTACAGCATCTGAGAGCCAGCTTACCTGGGGATACCCCTGGTTTCCCCTATGGCACTACTAGAGTCAGCAATCCCTCCTAATGCTGACCCATTTGTGCCTCTCTATATACAATACACAAGGTGGAAAGCTGCTCAATCAGATTGTAATGTCACTCAGGTGCTAAAAGGGGAGGGGTAATTCTGTGTAGGAAAAAAACTGTGTTCCCTAATGCACACCGAGTGAATAATATTACTATATAATAATAGTCAGATAATACTTAGTTGCGTATATCTTAGTTATATCGTATATCTTAGTTGCGTATATCTGCAGATATAGGGTTAAGCCCCCAGGCCGATCGACAAGGCTTCTCCGTCACTGGGGGTCCCTAATACTAGGTATGGGCCTGGGGCGCAGGACCCCACAATGTCGGCACAGGTCGGCCACCCCAGGTCAGCACACAGGTGAAAATTAATAGGGGTTAATAAGAAGCACAGAAGTGCTATGTAAGTGATGTGATTAAAATAATATATACAAAGTGATAGGAAAAATAATAAGTGTTAATAAAGTGTTAGGGTGTGCCGACCTGCAGCAGCCCACCCACACCGACACAGGGGCCACTGCACCCCACACCCACCCCATAAATAATTACATATATATATCTGGGTTAAATTCCCAGTGTAAGGTCACATGGTAATGGCACCTACAGCATCTGAGAGCCAGCTTACCTGGGGATACCCCTGGCTTCCCCTATGGCACTACTAGAGTCAGCAATCCCTCCTAATGCTGACCCATTTGTGCCTCTCTATATACAATACACAAGGTGGAAAGCTGCTCAATCAGATTGTAATGTCACTCAGGTGCTAAAAGGGGAGGGGTAATTCTGTGTAGGAAAAAAAACTGTGTTCCCTAATGCACACCGAGTGAATAATATTACTATATAATAATAGTCAGATAATACGGAGATCTTAGTTGCGTATATCTGCAGATATAGGGTTAAGCCCCCAGGCCGATCGACAAGGCTTCTCCGTCACTGGGGGTCCCTAATACTAGGTATGGGCCTGGGGCGCAGGACCCCACAATGTCGGCACAGGTCGGCCACCCCAGGTCAGCACACAGGTGAAAATTAATAGGGGTTAATAAGAAGCACAGAAGTGCTATGTAAGTGATGTGATTAAAATAATATATACAAAGTGATAGGAAAAATAATAAGTGTTAATAAAGTGTTAGGGTGTGCCGACCTGCAGCAGCCCACCCACACCGACACAGGGGCCACTGCACCCCACACCCACCCCATAAATAATTACATATATATATCTGGGTTAAATTCCCAGTGTAAGGCCACATGGTAATGGCACCTACAGCATCTGAGAGCCAGCTTACCTGGGGATACCCCTGGCTTCCCCTATGGCACTACTAGAGTCAGCAATCCCTCCTAATGCTGACCCATTTGTGCCTCTCTATATACAATACACAAGGTGGAAAGCTGCTCAATCAGATTGTAATGTCACTCAGGTGCTAAAAGGGGAGGGGTAATTCTGTGTAGGAAAAAAACTGTGTTCCCTAATGCACACCGAGTGAATAATATTACTACATAATAATAGTCAGATAATACGGAGATCTTAGTTGCGTATATCTGCAGATATAGGGTTAAGCCCCCAGGCCGATCGACAAGGCTTCTCCGTCACTGGGGGTCCCTAATACTAGGTATGGGCCTGGGGCGCAGGACCCCACAATGTCGGCACAGGTCGGCCACCCCAGGTCAGCACACAGGTGAAAATTAATAGGGGTTAATAAGAAGCACAGAAGTGCTATGTAAGTGATGTGATTAAAATAATATATACAAAGTGATAGGAAAAATAATAAGTGTTAATAAAGTGTTAGGGTGTGCCGACCTGCAGCAGCCCACCCACACCGACACAGGGGCCACTGCACCCCACACCCACCCCATAAATAATTACATATATATATCTGGGTTAAATTCCCAGTGTAAGGCCACATGGTAATGGCACCTACAGCATCTGAGAGCCAGCTTACCTGGGGATACCCCTGGCTTCCCCTATGGCACTACTAGAGTCAGCAATCCCTCCTAATGCTGACCCATTTGTGCCTCTCTATATACAATACACAAGGTGGAAAGCTGCTCAATCAGATTGTAATGTCACTCAGGTGCTAAAAGGGGAGGGGTAATTCTGTGTAGGAAAAAAACTGTGTTCCCTAATGCACACCGAGTGAATAATATTACTACATAATAATAGTCAGATAATACGGAGATCTTAGTTGCATATATCTGCAGATATAGGGTTAAGCCCCCAGGCCGATCGACAAGGCTTCTCCGTCACTGGGGGTCCCTAATACTAGGTATGGGCCTGGGGCGCAGGACCCCACAATGTCGGCACAGGTCGGCCACCCCAGGTCAGCACACAGGTGAAAATTAATAGGGGTTAATAAGAAGCACAGAAGTGCTATGTAAGTGATGTGATTAAAATAATATATACAAAGTGATAGGAAAAATAATAAGTGTTAATAAAGTGTTAGGGTGTGCCGACCTGCAGCAGCCCACCCACACCGACACAGGGGCCACTGCACCCCACACCCACCCCATAAATAATTACATATATATATCTGGGTTAAATTCCCAGTGTAAGGCCACATGGTAATGGCACCTACAGCATCTGAGAGCCAGCTTACCTGGGGATACCCCTGGCTTCCCCTATGGCACTACTAGAGTCAGCAATCCCTCCTAATGCTGACCCATTTGTGCCTCTCTATATACAATACACAAGGAGGAAAGCTGCTCAATCAGATTGTAATGTCACTCAGGTGCTAAAAGGGGAGGGGTAATTCTGTGTAGGAAAAAAACTGTGTTCCCTAATGCACACCGAGTGAATAATATTACTATATAATAATAGTCAGATAATACGGAGATCTTAGTTGCGTATATCTGCAGATATAGGGTTAAGCCCCCAGGCCGATCGACAAGGCTTCTCCGTCACTGGGGGTCCCTAATACTAGGTATGGGCCTGGGGCGCAGGACCCCACAATGTCGGCACAGGTCGGCCACCCCAGGTCAGCACACAGGTGAAAATTAATAGGGGTTAATAAGAAGCACAGAAGTGCTATGTAAGTGATGTGATTAAAATAATATATACAAAGTGATAGGAAAAATAATAAGTGTTAATAAAGTGTTAGGGTGTGCCGACCTGCAGCAGCCCACCCACACCGACACAGGGGCCACTGCACCCCACACCCACCCCATAAATAATTACATATATATATCTGGGTTAAATTCCCAGTGTAAGGCCACATGGTAATGGCACCTACAGCATCTGAGAGCCAGCTTACCTGGGGATACCCCTGGCTTCCCCTATGGCACTACTAGAGTCAGCAATCCCTCCTAATGCTGACCCATTTGTGCCTCTCTATATACAATACACAAGGTGGAAAGCTGCTCAATCAGATTGTAATGTCACTCAGGTGCTAAAAGGGGAGGGGTAATTCTGTGTAGGAAAAAAACTGTGTTCCCTAATGCACACCGAGTGAATAATATTACTATATAATAATAGTCAGATAATACGGAGATCTTAGTTGCGTATATCTGCAGATATAGGGTTAAGCCCCCAGGCCGATCGACAAGGCTTCTCCGTCACTGGGGGTCCCTAATACTAGGTATGGGCCTGGGGCGCAGGACCCCACAATGTCGGCACAGGTCGGCCACCCCAGGTCAGCACACAGGTGAAAATTAATAGGGGTTAATAAGAAGCACAGAAGTGCTATGTAAGTGATGTGATTAAAATAATATATACAAAGTGATAGGAAAAATAATAAGTGTTAATAAAGTGTTAGGGTGTGCCGACCTGCAGCAGCCCACCCACACCGACACAGGGGCCACTGCACCCCACACCCACCCCATAAATAATTACATATATATATCTGGGTTAAATTCCCAGTGTAAGGCCACATGGTAATGGCACCTACAGCATCTGAGAGCCAGCTTACCTGGGGATACCCCTGGCTTCCCCTATGGCACTACTAGAGTCAGCAATCCCTCCTAATGCTGACCCATTTGTGCCTCTCTATATACAATACACAAGGTGGAAAGCTGCTCAATCAGATTGTAATGTCACTCAGGTGCTAAAAGGGGAGGGATAATTCTGTGTAGGAAAAAAACTGTGTTCCCTAATGCACACCGAGTGAATAATATTACTATATAATAATAGTCAGATAATACGGAGATCTTAGTTGCGTATATCTGCAGATATAGGGTTAAGCCCCCAGGCCGATCGACAAGGCTTCTCCGTCACTGGGGGTCCCTAATACTAGTTATGGGCCTGGGGCGCAGGACCCCACAATGTCGGCACAGGTCGGCCACCCCAGGTCAGCACACAGGTGAAAATTAATAGGGGTTAATAAGAAGCACAGAAGTGCTATGTAAGTGATGTGATTAAAATAATATATACAAAGTGATAGGAAAAATAATAAGTGTTAATAAAGTGTTAGGGTGTGCCGACCTGCAGCAGCCCACCCACACCGACACAGGGGCCACTGCACCCCACACCCACCCCATAAATAATTACATATATATATCTGGGTTAAATTCCCAGTGTAAGGCCACATGATAATGGCACCTACAGCATCTGAGAGCCAGCTTACCTGGGGATACCCCTGGCTTCCCCTATGGCACTACTAGAGTCAGCAATCCCTCCTAATGCTGACCCATTTGTGCCTCTCTATATACAATACACAAGGTGGAAAGCTGCTCAATCAGATTGTAATGTCACTCAGGTGCTAAAAGGGGAGGGGTAATTCTGTGTAGGAAAAAAACTGTGTTCCCTAATGCACACCAAGTGAATAATATTACTATATAATAATAGTCAGATAATACGGAGATCTTAGTTGCGTATATCTGCAGATATAGGGTTAAGCCCCCAGGCCGATCGACAAGGCTTCTCCGTCACTGGGGGTCCCTAATACTAGGTATGGGCCTGGGGCGCAGGACCCCACAATGTCGGCACAGGTCGGCCACCCCAGGTCAGCACACAGGTGAAAATTAATAGGGGTTAATAAGAAGCACAGAAGTGCTATGTAAGTGATGTGATTAAAATAATATATACAAAGTGATAGGAAAAATAATAAGTGTTAATAAAGTGTTAGGGTGTGCCGACCTGCAGCAGCCCACCCACACCGACACAGGGGCAACTGCACCCCACACCCACCCCATAAATAATTACATATATATATATCTGGGTTAAATTCCCAGTGTAAGGCCACATGGTAATGGCACCTACAGCATCTGAGAGCCAGCTTACCTGGGGATACCCCTGGCTTCCCCTATGGCACTACTAGAGTCAGCAATCCCTCCTAATGCTGACCCATTTGTGCCTCTCTATATACAATACACAAGGTGGAAAGCTGCTCAATCAGATTGTAATGTCACTCAGGTGCTAAAAGGGGAGGGGTAATTCTGTGTAGGAAAAAAACTGTGTTCCCTAATGCACACCAAGTGAATAATATTACTATATAATAATAGTCAGATAATACGGAGATCTTAGTTGCGTATATCTGCAGATATAGGGTTAAGCCCCCAGGCCGATCGACAAGGCTTCTCCGTCACTGGGGGTCCCTAATACTAGGTATGGGCCTGGGGCGCAGGACCCCACAATGTCGGCACAGGTCGGCCACCCCAGGTCAGCACACAGGTGAAAATTAATAGGGGTTAATAAGAAGCACAGAAGTGCTATGTAAGTGATGTGATTAAAATAATATATACAAAGTGATAGGAAAAATAATAAGTGTTAATAAAGTGTTAGGGTGTGCCGACCTGCAGCAGCCCACCCACACCGACACAGGGGCCACTGCACCCCACACCCACCCCATAAATAATTACATATATATATCTGGGTTAAATTCCCAGTGTAAGGCCACATGGTAATGGCACCTACAGCATCTGAGAGCCAGCTTACCTGGGGATACCCCTGGCTTCCCCTATGGCACTACTAGAGTCAGCAATCCCTCCTAATGCTGACCCATTTGTGCCTCTCTATATACAATACACAAGGTGGAAAGCTGCTCAATCAGACAGTGGCCCCTGTGTCGGTGTGGGTGGGCTGCTGCAGGTCGGCACACCCTAACACTTTATTAACACTTATTATTTATTGCTGACTCTAGTAGTGCCATAGGGGAAGCCAGGGGTATCCCCAGGTAAGCTGGCTCTCAGATGCTGTAGGTGCCATTACCATGTGGCCTTACACTGGGAATTTAACCCAGATATATATATGTAATTATTTATGGGGTGGGTGTGGGGTGCAGTGGCCCCTGTGTCGGTGTGGGTGGGCTGCTGCAGGTCGGCACACCCTAACACTTTATTAACACTTATTATTTTTCCTATCACTTTGTATATATTATTTTAATCACATCACTTACATAGCACTTCTGTGCTTCTTATTAACCCCTATTAATTTTCACCTGTGTGCTGACCTGGGGTGGCCGACCTGTGCCGACATTGTGGGGTCCTGCGCCCCAGGCCCATACCTAGTATTAGGGACCCCCAGTGACGGAGAAGCCTTGTCGATCGGCCTGGGGGCTTAACCCTATATCTGCAGATATACGCAACTAAGATCTCCGTATTATCTGACTATTATTATATAGTAATATTATTCACTCGGTGTGCATTAGGGAACACAGTTTTTTTCCTACACAGAATTACCCCTCCCCTTTTAGCACCTGAGTGACATTACAATCTGATTGAGCAGCTTTCCACCTTGTGTATTGTATATAGAGAGGCACAAATGGGTCAGCATTAGGAGGGATTGCTGACTCTAGTAGTGCCATAGGGGAAGCCAGGGGTATCCCCAGGTAAGCTGGCTCTCAGATGCTGTAGGTGCCATTTCCATGTGGCCTTACACTGGGAATTTAACCCAGATATATATATGTAATTATTTATGGGGTGGGTGTGGGGTGCAGTGGCCCCTGTGTCGGTGTGGGTGGGCTGCTGCAGGTCGGCACACCCTAACACTTTATTAACACTTATTATTTTTCCTATCACTTTGTATATATTATTTTAATCACATCACTTACATAGCACTTCTGTGCTTCTTATTAACCCCTATTAATTTTCACCTGTGTGCTGACCTGGGGTGGCCGACCTGTGCCGACATTGTGGGGTCCTGCGCCCCAGGCCCATACCTAGTATTAGGGACCCCCAGTGACGGAGAAGCCTTGTCGATCGGCCTGGGGGCTTAACCCTATATCTGCAGATATACGCAACTAAGATCTCCGTATTATCTGACTATTATTATATAGTAATATTATTCACTCGGTGTGCATTAGGGAACACAGTTTTTTTCCTGCAAAGATCACAAACCCTGGGCTTCCTCCAAGTGTCAGTGAAATGGGGTCTTGGTTGATTTGATGCCTCCTCAAACGCTTGGATGCTCATCACCATCAACCGCTTTCCCTGTACCTCCCTGATTCCTTGGATACCATGATTATGTCGTTGTCTTGGGAATTGATATACCTTCTGTGAATCTTTGATCATACACTTAGATCTTTCCTAGGATCTGGGAAATCAGACATGATTGGTCTCAATTCTGTCCGGGACCAGGGACGGCGCATTGCACTGTCCTTGACGGGAATGATTCCCTGATCGTCAGTTTTCCCATTGGGGACTGTGATCACCCTGACAGGACTAAATTCAATTACATCACCTTGTGTTGGTCTTACAATATAGGGTACATTTGTTTGCGCGTGATATATAACACCGTACGTACCTGTGGACACGACCTCACCTGACCCTCCGTTAGGGGGTTTGATTATTGCCTTTACCGATTTGGTCGCGTCCACCTGGATGTCTTGTAGGATGGCTTCTGGAAGAGATGCCGACATCGTTCTGGGCTCACTTTCTTGTTTGTATTCCTGAGGGAAGTTTGACATGGGGTGCGACTTGCACAGGTTAACATTTGTGATTTTTACACTTTCATTTTTATAAACATTATTACATTTGTTACTTTCATTCTTAATACAGTTACTAAGTGCATTTTTATCGTACAACATTGTGCCATTTCTCTGCAACCATAGTCCTCTCCATTGCCATGTCTCTCTTCCCAAGATGAGGGTCAGATATGTAAGTTAAATTTCTTTGCATTTCACTTTCCTGTTGCCATAATTTTAAACAATCATAATGTTTGATCCGTCTCTTTACTGATTTAATGAGACCTATCCTTCTCCTTAGATTTAGTAACACTTCTGGGCTAAAGCTGCCTACTCTTGGGAATTTCTCCCCGTCATGTACAGTCATTCTCTCCCATTCATCACATAAAACTTCTGTGTGTGACCCGTATTTTTCACACATTACGTACCTTGCCGACCCGACTGGTCGGTTCACTGAATCAACCCGAACCGAGGTTGATCGCCCCCTTCCTGAACAATTGGCCCCCATAACTTGCAGGTGTTGCTTTCACCACCTCTGACCTTCAATCAGGGTCTTCAGCGAACCCTTACAAAAACCAAAATGTTCACGATAGGCTGACGGTGGCGGTTTACCGAGTACCCCACTCACTCGCCCACATCGACCAATACGACCTACACACTGCCTTAGCGCTGGCGTACTCGACCCAGGGCCCCTATGAACCTCTATTTACTGGAACATGCGAGGGATATCCGCAGAACACTTACTCTTTCCAGTAACTATTGGTTGTTGGACAATTCCTGAGTGACCAGCGAACTTCCCTTCAGAAAATAAAAAATTACACAAATCACGTCAGAATGTACAAATAGTGTTTATGACCGGTTTCGTACACAAATGGTACTGGTCAGATTACTAATGCACACAATTACGTGCGGTACAATCGTTCAGTACATAAGCAACTAATCTTATGTACGGAGCGACCAGTGGAATCGACATTCAGCAGCTGCGAATTCCTTCAGCCTGAGCTTTATGGCCTATATGGGTTACGCTCCAACCCTTCTTGGTGTTGGGCTACTTGACTCTTTAGCGGACTTCCTTGTCTGCTGTACCTGGACCTCCTGGTCTGTTATGCGACCTCCTGGTCTGACCTCCTGGTCTGTTACAGTATGACCTCCTGGTCTGCTACACTCTAATGCTCTTTATATGTTTAACAAGGGATGCCTCCCTAGCCACCATGTATGTCACTTACACGTATGTACTTCACGAGAACTCGATGATTTCTGTGGTTCAATCCCCAAAATTGTAAAACTTATAATTGCAAACACTCACTCATCACATGTACACTTTTGTTTCTATTTCTATTTCTGCGCAGAAATTTCTCTTTAGACCAGATGTGTTGTAAATTTGGAGAAGGATCTGTTATTCTAAATTTCGGACACAAAAATCGACTTGCACTATTTATCGCGTTGCCACCTCTTCGCCTGCTAAAATAACACTATCGTGTGACTTGAGTTACGTGGGCGTACCCAGACGCTCCGTTGCGTAATTTACGCTGCGTGCGTCGGCCTTTGCGCACGCGAGTCTCACCCTTTGTTAGAGACACGTGTACACCAGTATTTTATCCACCGTAACACAACTAACACGTTTATCAATGTAGATGATCCTCGATCGTCTACCGAGCACCACACCAATCTCTCCTTGTACCTTTAGGTAGAGCTGCGTGTGTGCTTTTTACAATTATACCCTTAAATATTACTTTTTATCTTTTTAACTACTAATAGCAACAAATCTTTCTTAGCACGTTATCAATGCAAATTGCAAACAGGAAGGTGAGATGTGAAAATTACACAAATGAACATGCAATTCTAAATTTAATCTAATAACATACATTGATGTAAGCACACGCATATAGGGGGTAATTCCAAGTTGATCGCAGCAGGATTTTTGATAGCAATTGGGCAAAACCATGTGCACTGCAGGGGAGGCAGATATAACATGTGCAGAGAGAGTTAGATTTGGGTGGGGTGTGTTCAATCTGCAATCTAATTTGCAGTGTAAAAATAAAGCAGCCAATATTTACCCTGCACAGAAATAAAATAACCCACCCAAATCTAACTTTCTGCACATGTTATATCTGCCTCCCCTGCAGTGCACATGGTTTTGTCCAATTGCTATCAAAAATCCTGCTGCGATCAACTTGGAATTACCCCCATAGATATTACATATAAGTACCAATCACTATTACTTATGATTGACTATGATATAGATTAAATAAATGCATTAAAAAAACTCATTAAATGATGATTTCTTTTTGACAATGGATGGCTGATTATTTCCTGAGTCAACTGAAAATCAGCCGCTTAGGGAGAAAAATAAAAAATAAAAAAATGTGACCTTCCCAAAATGGCCGCTGCTCCTCCCCCTTTCACCTCCATGAGGGTCACACAAAATGGTGGACAGACCATGCTGCTTCTTGTCACAAAGAAAGTCATCATTCAAACTCCTAAAGTTATCATGCTATGCAGAGCGATTAAAAATAATTTTAAACCTATTTAAACAGACAAACCATCCAATCTGCGTGTGTAGTTGGCACCAAATAGAAATAAAAACCAGATTTACAAAGACAATAACGTACTGTTCTTACCTTCCAGTTCCGGATTACTTCAGCACTCTTTACTAAGCGAAACAGACGCTTATCCAGACAGCACTACGAGGAATATAACCTCCCGCCCTTTGCTGATGGATAATGTCTGCTGGGATTACCTAGTATAGATATGTGAAGGACCGACGAGCCGCCAATTGACAATGTCTATAATATTTGTCCTATTAAAAACACGTTAAAGGTTAAAGAACACAGTACGCCATTGGCGCAAAAAGTACCGCAAGGGTACTCCCTTAACTATACCTTAAGGAATGTACTTATACTGTAAACATTTGTGCAGTGACAATGTGTAGATGTAATGCAGTGTAACCTTGTTAGCTTAAAAGCTGTATGTGCGACTATGACGCTCTGAGAAACCTTTATGCATTTATAATAACCAATCAAATACCGGTCTAAGGTTCTAACGCCTTTAGTAAGAATGTTATTACTTGCAAAAAGAGTAATACAGTACAAGTCACACACTACAATATAACACAGACTAACTAACCAGATAACTACACAGGAAATACAATACAATTATGTTTAAGGGAAAATGAGAGAGAAAGAAGAGAAGAGAGAGAGAGAGAGAGAGAGAGAGAGAGATGGGTCACAATAACAATAAAGACAATAATATTGCAGAGAAGCTTACACATGTGAGGAACAATCGCTGCGCAGTTAGTCAATGCTGAGAATCTTTGTGGAGAAAATACTTGAGCTTACCCATACTGGCTGTCCCTATATACACAACCCTACAATACCGCATGGGACAGAAGCTAGACTCCATTTTGGGAAAACTCCAATGATTCCAAAGACTGCAACACATGGTTGAAAGGGGGATGCTAGCAGCCATTTTAGATTTGCAGGTCCAAACACATGGCACTCTCTGCTACACCACAATCACATAGCAGAAGACACAAGACTCCATTTTATTCCAAAATGTCCAAGCCTCAAAACAATGCCTATGTTCTGATTTTACAATTCCAAACCATCTAAATCACCTTTCACAATTTCAAGCAAACACAGTATCTCAATAACCAGAGCATATGAGCTATCACAAGACCAGACCACCAGGTACCCACAAGTATCAGCCTGCCATTGCTACAAGCACATATTCAAATGTAACTGCATGGTGGTATTCATGATTAACAAGATATATTATAACAAACCAGCACAATCTATTTTAAATCACCATAGGCAAACAAATACCACAAATGCTATGCTACAGGTTGTCTAATGTCCCAGCTACCATCACAGATTCCCAGATCTATCACACAAACAAGTTACAATATCCTATTTAAACCAGCACCATTGACCTTAAAGCAATCTGTCTATATTTCCTTATCTAGCCATGTGAATTCAATACTTAGCCTTTAGCTTGGAGGTCAGTCCTGGGGATGTAGCCGTCATGCTGCTGGGTGCCAGGTAGCTGTGTGAGAGTGAGTGAGCCCTGTGTTCTCCAGTGGGTATATCATACCCTCATTCCAGCTGTGGGGGTGTGTCAACAACAGGATGTGTGTGTGTCCCTCACAGCATGTGAGCCAGCTGCATCAGTGGCCTTGGTTATGCAAAACAATGGATGATGACTAACACATTCCTGTCTTCTGGAGAGCTATTGTTTGGCGAATACAAAACAAAACCCTGTCTCTGGGTTTTGTTCGATATTCATGATGTCCACTTTCAGTTGAGACAATGACATCTCAGCAATCATTCTTCTGGAGACAAACCCTAACCCATTCGTAAACACAGGTGTTGGCCCTCCTCATTGAGTCTCAAAGCTCAGTGTAATTAAAGGCTATTGTACTCCGTCTGCGGGAAAGATACTGATTTGGAATACAATTAATCTTCAATTACTATTCCTGTGCTTAACTATGCATAACACCATGTGAAGCCCTCCCAACATGCAAACTATTGTTTGGGGAATCTCTAAGGTCAAAGAGCCATTTGAGACCCACTGATACCTGCTGGACTCAGGGGAATATTAACTTATAAAATACATTATATGGTTAAATTATGTAACGATTGAGTCGCACGCTACGAACACAAACTCTACCGTAAATGCGCATACCGTGTGCCTGCGGGTGCATGCAACAGCGAGTATGCGCGCGCACGGGAGAGCTCACGCATGCACAGCGCGGACATGTATGAGGTGCAAATATGGCAGTGTGCATAGTGATATTTTTCTGACTTTGACAGAAATATACGTAATAGTTGGTACAGTTGCACTTTATTCATCCTTCTGGGATGAGTGGAAGTACTCACCTGTTTTTTTAAAAAGAGGTATTGTGGATTCTAATGAAACCGAAATGGGAGTATCCTTGCCATCCTTTCTGTGAGTGTGGTACAGTACGCATATTAACTATTATACCATGAGAAAAGATACCTTTTATAGGATTTATTCACTAATTCTTTAAGTGAGTTGGGTATGCTCTCATTAATCATTCTATGGTGGAAGATACACGAATGAGCACGATTATTTGGCTTAATTGTGAGTGAGGGTACATCCCTTATCCAGATATCTAAGGGAGAAGGACTCTTCTAATAGAAAAGGAGGATTGAATGTAACAATACTACACAGTGTTTGTTTTTGTTTTTGTTTTCTTCTCGCTTCCACACAACTGCTGAGCCTGAATTGATACAATCAGAACAGTGGACTAAAATGAAGGAAAAGCAGAAGGAATGTCTGCAATATTAAGGGACATATATGAATTTATTTTTGTGGCGCTTCTACTGATAGAGATTATCTTTCTTTTGTGTTATCCAGATATGTAGTTTGATGGTGACCAGATTTAGAGATGTTCTATATTTAGCATTTTTTCACTAAATTATAAAACCTAAATAATGGGATGATTCTGTGGTATCATAATGTTACATTTTTAGCAACTCCTGGTGATAATATGGAGCTGATTAGGATGCAGATTTGCACTTATAACTTAAGTAACAACACTATAGTGTGTACATGTTTTGCTATTTTAAACTTTTTGATCTTTTCTACTTGCCGTAGTTTTAAGATGATTGTTGTTGTAGCCTAGGTATCAGACACTGGGTGACGACATTATTGGTGGGCGTCGTCACACCGGAGCCGGGAGCCACAGCATCTACACATGGTGTTGGGAAGCTTTATAAGGTATGTATGTGTTATTTTGTATTTATCTTGATGATGAAGTGCAAATAGAAGTTCAAAACATTGATGTCCTACATCCTGCTGTGTTGAGCACTGTGTCCAGGTGCCGCCTATACAGAAATATATATTAGACTTTTTGCTAGGGAGTCTTAAATAAGGCACTGGTAAAGTTACTATTTATTGGGAGTGCTGCTTCTATTGTGTATTTATATATATATATATATATATATAAGTCCCAAATGATCCGGCACTCTGAATAATAAAGCTTCTACCTAGGTGCCATTGCTGTATTGAACATGGTTGCAAAACAGACAGCTGTGTGTGCTGACTGAAGGCACGGCACTCCAAGGATTTGATTCAAACTTATTTATAAAAAATAAGGTGGTACAGGCATAATACATATCATTGTAATGTAGCTCACAGTCTTTAGTTAGTCCTCATAAATGCCGACGTTAACGTTTCCGGGCCGCTGCGGACCCCGTCATCAGGGCGGAGGAGAAGGAGCTCAAGTATTGTAATTAGCCATTTGCTTGTGCTGTAACCTGTAACCTGCACATTTTTCTTTACAGGTTACAGCACAAGCAAATGGCTAATTACAATACTTGAGCTCCTTCTCCTCTGCCCTGATGACGGGGTAAGCAGCGGCCCGGAAACGGTAACGTCAGCATTTGTGTGAGCTACATTACAATGATATGTATTATGCCTGTACCACCTTATTTTTTATAAATAAGTTTGAATCAAATCCTTGGAGTGCCGTGCCTTCAGTCAGCACACACAGCTGTCTGTTTTGCAACCATATATATATATATATATATATATATATATATATACAAATGTCCACAGCAAGTGAGTATGCAGATATGGTAAAATAGTGTTAGATACTTTTAAAAACTGATTTTAAAAATGCAAGATTTAAAAGCACGTAAGCTGCAAAAAGGGGAGTAGAATTCTGCACCCCAAATCACAACACTGTAAACGCTTAAAAGGTCATAACAAGAGAAGTGAAATCATCGCATTTTAGGAGCTGAAGATAAATGTAGGTTATATTAATAATATTGTGGGTGAATGAGCCTTGCTGTCCCTCATTTAAATTCTACTTAGTGAGTGTGACTTGACTGATTGTACTAGACTGGCAGCTGGGACAGTGTTTGTTTTGGTATTAACATACCTACCTGTGTTGGGAGACTGTTTGGACATAAAGGGCCTAATTCAGTAAGTATTGTAAATTCTGCTAATTAGCAGAATTTGCAATCCTTCTGTTCGCATGCTGGGGGTTGCCCATCACAGAGCAAGGTCGCCCAGCATGCTGTCTGCTGCCTACCCCCTTCAATAAGCAGAAATTGTGATTGCATCACAATTTCTGCTTGCTGGCAGGAGGCCCACTGCCATGTTTCTGATCATGGTGGCTGTGTGTGATGTCACATAGCCACCATGATCATGCCCCCATCACGCCACCATTTATGCCACACACACCCATTTTCCAGCCTCTGCCCCTGTAACGCTCCATCTCCACCCCTCCCACTCTGCGACCACCTCTGTCTGATTGACAGGCAGAGGCGATTGCATTTTCTGCATACCCTCCCACAGAAAATGCAGGCGCATGTGCAGGATGGGCGCTTTGCATGTGCCTGCATCTTTTTTTAAAATGTTTGTGGTTCGATCGCACACTGCGATCCAACCTGAATTAGCTCCAAAGTCAGGTCATGGGACTGAGAGCCAGACAGTCACAGTTTGAAGACGGTAATGTACATAAAGAGATGCCAGGAGAGGTCAATAGACTGTTAACAATGATGTCCTGTAATGTGTTCACAGGATTGGCTAGGTTTATTCTAGGGACTAAATATTTTAGGGCATGAAAGGAAATAAACATTGTGAGAATTTGTCAAAAAAGACTAAAGGGCAAGATAGAGCCTTTCCTATTTCTGGTAAATTTAAAAAAGATAGCCTGAAAAATGTTTATTTATTAAGAGCTTCTTATATAGTGACTAAGTTGTATTTTTAGCAAAATAGATGTCTGACATATCTGTACTATACAACTGATGGCATGTTTCTGGATATTATAAGAAGTGCAGGATATTTTAGAAATGCAAATACAGGGGAAAACAGAAAAGTACTCTTTTGTTGGAGCACTCCCCTACTATTATATAAAACATCACATTTATTGATACATATTAAAATGTGACATTGTGTTTTAGACATACAAAGATAGAAAACATCAAGCTACAAAACAACACAAGCAAACAACACAGGGTAGTAAATATAATATGTGGTTATCTAAACAAATATATAACTCTAATGATATCACATTGGTTATATTGCTTGATAAATTCTGATCTTTAAGTGCAAGCCAATAAAAACAAACCATCAGATACCGATGTATATCTTGGTTAGAGAGGGCAAAGCTATTACATGCTTGAGAGCAACAGCAGCAGCTGATTTTCTTGTAAAAGTGAAGATGATGTACAGTACAGATGTGTCCATCCTGGTCATTGCCACGATGCATATGCACATGCACATAAATTGTGGCAGGAACTATACATGTCTGGTTGTGATTATTTACACCCACTATTAGACAATATTCATGGGCTGTGGGTGCAGATATATATGCCCATGCCCATGAATGTGTACACTACCTGCAGCAAACTAGTGTGGGAGTGATTAGTCACAAGATATATGAGTTTGGGCACATCTGCATTAGGACATGATTTAACACTACATGCACACCATGCTGTAACTAATTTCCTAAATTTGCACACACAATACATGTCTCATCAGCAAGATTCACAAGATGGGAATTGGCCCTTGTAGCTCCAGAAAATATAAGCATTAAGAGATGTAATACACTAAAACCTGCAAATTGTAACACACTAAATATATAGTATGTATAGTGGAAGCTAAACCCCTCAGTTTATCCCATTCAGATCAAGTAGCAGAACTGGTAGCACTAGTCAGACAATATTTATACTGATTGAAGGTATACTTTTTGGGTTGTACATGATTTTGGGGACATATAGAATTTTAGATTTTGTTTACGTCAACAGGAACACTGATAGCACATTCAAAACACCTAAAAGGACTGTAAATGTCTTTACAACTTCCATTGGCAGTGGCATTTATAAAATTCCAAGCACAAACACACACATCAGAATCAGAATCAGCTTTATTGGCCAGGTGTACTCACGTACACTAGGAATTCTTTGTGGTACAATGCATCACCAAGCAGCAACATGAAGGGGGAATACATAGCATACGAAGGGGGAAGAACATAGCATACATTACACACATTACACGTATGAGTTGATACTGCACATTGCAACTGTACAATAGACTCAACATATTAGACATATTATACATGTAGGACTAAACACAAAGGCTGCTTGGCAGAGCAGCACCGAGGCAGCCATCCGCGGCGCCAACTAGAACTCAAACAATGCACATAATAGAGAAGATTTAAGTATTACATCAAAAGATAAACCACACAGACAATAAAGACAGAAAGCATAATGCAGGGTTGGTGTAAGCATTTTGGGTAATAACCTCCAGGGGTTGTGTATTCCACCCTCACAAGGTACCAGGTGCGGCAGCCATCTTAGGCGCTCTGCGTAGGATTACCCAGGGTGGAATAGTCCACCCCTAGAAGAGAACACAAAACGGGGAGATTGCAGAGTCCTTAGGTTCAGAGTAGGGTTCCAGTAAAACCATCAGGTCCATGTATTTTTCATCCCATCCACAAGTTTACCAGATGAGGCAGCCATGTTGGGCGCACTACGAAGGTTACACAGTGGGAGATGAGCCATACAAGGGCCAAATGCATTCACGGGAAAGCTGACACGAGTGTAGGAGTATGCTATACCCTGCATGGAAAGATCCAAATGAAGCACACCCTGCCCATGGAGGAACCATCCGAGGCAGCCATGTGAGGCGCACTGTGTAGGTTACTGCTGGCAGGGTGTGCAACCAATGGAGGTACACATTACAGGAATAGCACACAGTGGGGGAAAAGTACCCTGTAAGAAGAAAGAAGAGAAAGACACATTTGCAGGAAAACATTAATTTGTGAAAATGATAAATGTCCTGGTCTCATGAGAGCAGTGCGGGTGTGTGTGAGAGTGTGGGGAGCAGTGCGGGTGGGTGTAAGAATGTGGAGTGCACACTAACGTCCAATGGAACTGACCCAGCAAAATCTGGTCCTGATGCGCACGCCCCTCAGTTCCCTGCTCAGCTTGAGGGGTAGTCTTGGGGGCAGTCATGATGTTCTTGGACAGAGAAGTAGCAGGCATTGGTCCTGGTGTTCTCAAGGCAGTGGTGAGGAGAGGCCACATGATGGTCCCGAGTTGCAGTGTTTGGGGAAATTGTATTATTCGAGATTTTAGCGTAGTCCAAATCCAGTTCAAACTCCGGTTCTAACTCCATTCTTAAATCATATTCTTAACAATTGCATTCTTCACAATTGCAAGCAGGCCAAGTCCTGACTGCAGGCCTTGATAATATTGCTCTTAAATGCTCCAACTATATCAGCTGGCAAAGGGGGAGGTATGCAATCAGAAGTTCAGCTAATTAACAGAGGTTATTTTGCATTGAAGAAGGATCACAGACATTTGCAGACAAACTTCCTTGGGGTGTGAAAAGTGTAGCCAGAGAGAGATGAGAGACTCAGATATACAAGCATGAAGATGGTGTTTTTACCTGTGAAGAGAGGAGAAATGGTTTTCAGTTCCGGTTCTAACTCCATTCTTAAATCATATTCTTAACAATTGCATTCTTCACAATTGCAAGCAGGCCAAGTCCTGACTGCAGGCCTTGATAATATTGCACATGGGGGTATATTTACTAAAAGTCAAGTATGGTTGATGTTTAGTTGTTTTTTGATTGACTTTGTGTTTAAGGTTTTAAATCACACATTGACACTATTTTAAAAGTAAAAAATCATCTGTTAGCAAATGTGGAATTTAGGCCCTGATACTAAGTTGACCAAACAGCTAACAAATACATGACCAAGATCAATATTTAGTAAATATACACATAGATACCACATTTACTAACATGATTTTTGAATTTTTTTAAAAAGGATTTAAAAGATCATCTAGTAGTAAACATGTTATTTAGACTCTGAAACACAAAATTAATTAAAAAATATGACCCAACATTGACTAAAAATTGATCAACATTGATACAACTTGATTTTTAGTAAATATAACCCATGGACCAAATCTTTGCATGAAATAGGAGCGCAAATGAGGCTGCAAAGAAAGTGACAGCTTCACCCATGGCTCAGTTGACAGAAATTCAGTCAACTAATTTACTGACTTTTGAGATTTTCAGCATACAGAAATTAATTAATATGCAATATTTACATTTACCTCAGGAAAAAGTAATCTCGAACTAAATATATGGTCAGGAGTTCTCAGGACTCTAGAAAGATGTACATGGGAAACTAGTAGTTCCAAGGCTAACTTTTCAGGCTTAGCAGAAGCAGCACATGACCTGACTCATCTGGGTAAAAAATTTAGACATAAAGAAGAAAAGAAAGACTATGGGGTATATTTACTAAGGTCCCGATTTTGACCGAGATGCCGTTTTTTCTTCAAAGTGTCATCTCGGTCATTTACTAAACACAAATCTCGGCAGTGATGAGGGCATTCGTATTTTTTTTGAAGTCCAACAAAAAAATACGAATGAATACACCATCGGTCAAAATGCGGCTGTTTAAGTATGAATCTCGGTCATTTACTAAGAAGTGCAAAGCAAAAAAAAAAAAAAACACTGCCGTGAAAAAATACAACTCGTAAAAAAGTGCTAAAAAAACCAGACCTGCTTTTTTGAGCCATGATTGGATAGGCATGCACGGATCCATGAGATCCGTGCATGTATATCAGTGGGAAGGGGTGGGAAAGTGTTAATTTTTTGAAAAAAAATTGCGTGGGGTCCCCCCTCCTAAGCATAACCAGCCTTGGGCTCTTTGAGCCGATCCTGGTTGCAGAAATATGGGAAAGAAAATGACAGGGGTTCCCCCATATTTAAGCAACCAGCATCGGGCTCTGCGCCTGGTCCTGGTTCCAAAAATATGGGGGACAAAAAGCATAGGGGTCCCCCGTATTTTTAAAACCAGCACCGGGCTCCACTAGCTGGACAGATAATGTCACAGCCGGGGGTCACTTTTATATAGTGCCCTGCGGCCGTGGCATCAAATATCCAACTAGTCACCCCTGGCCGGGGTACCCTGGGGGAGTGGGGACCCCTTCAATCAAGGGGTTCCCCCCCCAGCCACCCAAGGGCCAGGCGTGAAGCCCGAGGCTGTCCCCCCCATCCAATGGGCTGTGGATGGGGGGCAGTTAGCCTTTTTGTAAAAGTGTAAGATATTGTTTTTAGTAGCAGTACTACAAGGCCCAGCAAGCCTCCCCGGCATGCTGGTACTTGGAGAACCACAAGTACCATCATGCGGCGGAAAAACGTGCCCGCTGGTACCTGTAGTACTACTACTAAAAAAATACCCAAAAAAAGACAATACACACACACACACACCTTGAAAGTAAAGTTTTATTACATCCATCCACACAAACATACATACATACTTACCTTATGTTCACACGCAGGTCGGTCCTCTTCTCCATTAGAATCCATGGGGTACCTGTTGAATAAATTATACTCACCAGATCCAGGGTACCAGGCTCCTCGGATAATCCTTTTGTAATCCACGTACTTGATTAAAAAAAAAAAACGGAGACCCGAGCCACGCACTGAAAGGGGACCCATGTTTTCACATGGGTCCCCTTTCCCCGAATGCCAGAAACCCACTGTGACTTCTGTCTAAGTGGGTTTCTTCAGCCAATCAGGGAGCGCCACGTTGTGGCACCCTCCTGATCGGCTGTGTGCTCCTGTACTGACTGACAGGCAGCACGCGGCAGTGTTACAATGTAGCACCTATGCGCTCCATTGTAACCAATGGTGGGAACTTTCTGCTCAGCGGTGAGGTCACTTTCGGTCAACCGCTGAGCAGAAAGTTCCCACCATTGGTTACAATGGAGCGCATAGGCGCTACATTGTAACACTGCCGTGTGCCGCCTGTCAATCAGTACAGGAGCACACAGCCGATCAGGAGGGTGCCACAACGTGGCGCTCCCTGATTGGCTGAAGAAACCCACTTAGACATCAGTCAGAGTGGGTTTCTGGCATTCGGGGAAAGGGATCCCATGTGAAAACATGGGTCCCCTTTCAGTGCGTGGCTCGGGTCTCCGTTTTATTTTTTTAATCAAGTACGTGGATTACAAAAGGATTATCCGAGGAGCCTGGTACCCTGGATCTGGTGAGTATAATTTATTCAACAGGTACCCCATGGATTCTACTGGACAAGAGGACCGACCTGCGTGTGAACATAAGGTAAGTATGTATGTATGTTTGTGTGGATGGATGTAATAAAACTTTACTTTCAAGGTGTGTGTGTATTGTCTTTTTTTGGGTATTTTTTTAGTAGTAGTACTACAGGTACCAGCGGGCACGTTTTTCTGCCGCATGCTGGTACTTGTGGTTCTCCAAGTACCAGCATGGGGGGAGGCTTGCTGGGCCTTGTAGTACTGCTACTAAAAACAATATCTTACACTTTTACAAAAAAGCTATCAGCCCCCCATCCGCAGCCCATTGGATGGGGGGGACAGCCTCGGGCTTCACCCCTGGCCCTTGGGTGGCTGGGGGGGGGACCCCTTGATTGAAGGGGTCCCCACTCCCCCAGGGTACCCCGGCCAGGGGTGACTAGTTGGATATTTGATGCCACGGCCGCAGGGCACTGTATAAAAGTGACCCCCGGCTGTGGCATTATCTGTCTAGCTAGTGGAGCCCGGTGCTGGTTTTAAAAATACGGGGGACCCCTACGCTTTTTGTCCCCCGTATTTTTGGAACCAGGACCAGGCGCAGAGCCCGATGCTGGTTGCTTAAATATGGGGGAACCCCTGTCATTTTCCCCCCCATATTTCTGCAACCAGGATCGGCTCAAAGAGCCCGAGGCTGGTTATGCTTAGGAGGGGGGACCCCACGCCATTTTTTTTTACAGTTTTACAGTGCTTATTTAAAAAAAAAAAAAAAAATGAACCCCAGCACGGATCACACAGATCCGGCCGAGATTCATTTAGAAAAAGTCGGCAGTGTTTTGCTAATCACTGCCGTAAAAAAAAAAAAAAAAACCACGAATGACATCGACATCGGAACAAAAGAAAATGCAGAATACGACAGCTTAGTAAATTAGTCGTAATAAATTCCAAAAGTTGCAGTTTTACACTTTCGATGTCATTCGTGATTATTCTCCCACCAAATCGGGAGAATTACGAATGTTAGTAAATATACCCCTATGTTGGGGCACTCTTCAAAAATTAAATTCAATATACTGGTACAGATAATAACTAGTTTTCATTTAATTAATTAAAAGTATAGGCATTAGTATCCATCAGAATCAAACCAAAAAAGTGATTAGAAATAATTTTAAGGATACCAATATACTGATTCAGGACCCCTTCAAAACCTGACCCTTGCACCCTATGTGATGAATAGGTAACTGTACTATCACATATAGTGCTGGTCTAGTTGCAGAATTGTTCCTAGAGAGTACATTAAAGGGATGTGTTGACACCTCTTGGTGATAAAAAAGGGGATTTATCTATGTATTGTCGTGCGGTGGTCATTTCTCCCAGCTTTTTGTGACAACTCCCTGCTTTAAGTGACAAGGGCTGCAGTCCACTACTGATGGGATACTATGATTCCTGGATAGTGGGATCAAGTGAATTAGGGAAAAAAGAGTTAGGTTCCTATAATTTCACAAAAGGACTTGCTGTTAAAACACACATGATGCTTTATACATTCTGTATATGGTATCACACAGGAAATACGATTGACAGTGCACTGAATTCAACGTTATTATCCATTTTTTATTCTCACAAATTTAGATGTTTTGGCAATTGCCTCTTTGTAACTACTGTACTGTCCCTACATATTTTGCTCTGTTTTGTGAATATTAACCTAGAATGCTCAGCATTCTTTGTTAACTTTTCTTTTCAGAATCAGACTCAAGGCCCCAGCACTACTAGGAACCAATGCTTTACATTGTAAAGTTAGTAAAAAAAATATTCTCAGCTACTAATTGCTAATGTATTGTTATGCTTAATGTCTATAAGCCTCTACTTAATATGATGTATCATATGTGGTGGAGGTGCTGGTGGGGCAGGTCTCTCACTTTGCCAGGGGCATTAGGACCCCTAGATACAGTCATTGATGGATGAGAAGGTGCTTCATTGTGTGGAGATAATTATATGGGAACAATTGATAATGGTGTAGTCCCCTTGCTTACCTGGCTTGTAGTATACATATATTTCAAAAGCTCCCTGTTTTCTAGGTGTGCCGAGGCCATGGTCTGTATTTTCCATTGCAGATTTTAAGACCACAGCATCAGAAAAACTCTGGACATTCGACATAACCTGAGGGCAACTCAGATGGCCAATGTCTTCTTAGATGATCAGATGTTGGATCCGCATTCTTAAAAACTATGCTGTTCACACATAGCAACTGTGTATGCACAGAGGATTTATTTGATATTTAAGTGAGTGACAGGTAATCAGTGATTGGGGAGGTAATGGGAGTGGTTATAAAAATGGAAGCATGTCTGGACCATTTTCTGGGCATGTATTTATGTATTTTTATTATTATGTAGAATAACAATAAACAATTATATGACACAGAGTGGGTGCTAATATCATGTAGCATTAAGGACCACCAGTATCAATGAAGGCTTGCTGAAGCCCGATGGCCTAACCATATCTTAGCAAATATACTGTATACAACTAAGAGCTCTGAATTTTTTAATATAATGTAGTGTTCATGTTTTATTTCTGATACCTTATTTATTTATTTATTTATTAACAGTTTCTTATATAGCGCAGCAAATTCCGTTGCGCTTTACAATTTGAAATAACAATAACAAAATGGGTGATAACAAACAGTCATAGAGGTAGGAAGGCCCTGCTCGCAAGCTTACAATCTATAGGGAATTAGGCATGTGTACATAAGGAAAGGTGCTATCTATTGCATAGAATTAGAAGACATGTGAGGATATGTGTGGACTGTACAGAGTAGATGCAATTTGATAGGAAGTTTTATGAAAGTTATGTGGGCGGTTCTGGAATTTGGTATGCTTGCCTGAAGAAGTGAGTTTTCAGGGAATGCTTGAAGGTTTGGAGACTAGAGGAGAGTCTTATTGTGCGTGGTAGGGCATTCCACAGCGTGGGTGCAGCCCGATGAAAGTCCTGCAATCGTGAGTGGGAGCGAGTAATGAGTGTGGATGAGATACGCAGGTCTTGTGAAGAGCGAAGAGGTCGGGTTGGGAGATATTTTGAGATAAGCGAAGTGATGTACGTTGGTGTAGTTTGGTTAATGGCCTTGTGTGTGAGTAAAAGTATTTTATATTGAATGCAGTAGAGTACAGGTAACCAATGGAGGGACTGACAGAATGGATCTGCAGATGATGTATGTCTAGCGAGGAAGATAAGCCTCGCCGCTGCATTCAGAATGGGTTGTAGTGGTGAGAGTCTCGTTTTGGGAAGACCAGTTAGGAGACTATTGCAATAATCAATGCGGGAGATAATGAGAGCATGGATCAGAGTTTTAGCAGCGTCTTGTGTAAGGTATGGTCGTATTTTGGATATGTTTATTAGATGCATGTAACATGATCTTGAGACCAGATTGAATGTGGGGAACAAAGGACAGATCAGAGTCAAGGATGACACCTAGGCAGCGAGCTTGTGGGGTAGGGTAGATAGTCGAGTTTTCAACAGTGATAGAGATATCAGGTTGGTACCTACTATTGGCCGGTGGAAATATAATTAACTCTATCTTTGAAATATTAGGTTTGAGGTGGCGAGATGTCATCCAGGATGAGATGGCAGAAAGGCATTCAGTGACACGGTCCAGTACAGATAGGGACAAGTCAGGGGAGGATAGGTAGATTTGAGTATCATCTCCGTACAGATGATACTGAAAACCAAAAGAGCTGATTAGTTTACCAAGAGATGAGGTATAGATAGAGAAAAGCAGAGGACCCAAGACTGAGCCTTGCGGTACTCCAACTGAAAGAGGTAGCGAAGAGGAGGTAGATTCAGAGAAGCGAACACTGAAGGAGCGATTAGATAGGTAGGATAGGAACCAAGAAAGGGCTGTGTCTTTAAGACCTAGGGATTGTAATGTCTGTATGAGAAGAGAGTGGTCTACAGTGTCAAATGCAGCAGATAGATCTAGAAGAATAAGTAGTGAGTAATGGCCTTTAGACTTCGTAGTGACCAAATCATTAATCACTTTAGTCAGTGCTGTCTCTGTGGAGTGTTGGGAACGGAAGCCTGACTGAAGTGGGTCCAATAAAGTGTATGAGTTAAGAAAGTGTGTGAGTCGAGTGTAGGCAAGTCTCTCAAGTAGCTTAGAGAGACAAGGGAGCTGAGAGATAGGGCGGTAGTTTGAGGGAGCATTAGGGTCAGAATTTTGTTTCTTTAAAATGGGAGTAATCACTGCACGCTTGAAGAGTGAAGGAAAAATACCAGTAGAGAGAGAGAGATTACATATGTTAGTTAAGGTAGGGATGAGCACCAGAGACAGAGCTTTACTTATTTGTGAGGGTAAAGGATCAAGAGGAAAGGTAGTGGAGAAGCAGGATGAGAAGAGTGATGATACTTCATCTTCATTTGTGGGATCAAATGAAGAAAGAGTGCCAGAGGGTTCAGGTAAAGAACGGAGCAGGTCACTGGCTGCCGAAGAGCATACCATTTCATTTCGGATCTTATCAATCTTCTCCTTGAAGTAGGAAGCAAGATCCTGTGCCTTGATAGTGGCTGGTGGGGTAGGTGAGGGAGGATTCAGAAGTGATTTAAATGTATTAAAGAGTCATTTGGGGTTGGAGGCTTGTGCAGAGATAAGAGTTTGGAAATATGTTTGTTTGGCAGTGTCCAGGGCATTTTTATAAGAATGGTAGACAGTCTTATATGTGAGGAAGTCACTTGAAATACGAGATTTACGCCACTGATGTTCAAGTTTTCGTGTGAGTTTTTGTAGTTGTCTTGTTAATTTGGAGTGCCATGGTTGACATCTAGGCCTACGTGGAGTGTGATGGTTAGCTGGAGCCACTTCATCAAGGGCTAGTTCTAGAGTCTCATTAAGGTGTGATACAGCCATCTCAGGAGAGGTGAATGCAGAAATAGGTGAAAGCAGTTGTTGGAGTGTAGTGGAAAGTTCTTGAAGATTAATTGTGTTAATATTTCTGCGGGTTTGAGGAAGATCGGAGGACTTCAGCAACACAGGGTTTGAATTAACGGAGGAGAGCATGCAGGTGATAAGGTTGTGATCTGAGAGGGGGAAAGGAGTGTTAGTGAGTTCAGAGATGGAGCATAGTCTGGTGAATACTAGATCAAGGCAGTGGCCTTCCTGATGAGTAGAAGAGTCAGTCCATTGGGAGAGGCCAAGAGAGGAAGTTAGAGAGAGTAGTTTGGAGGCATGAGCAGCAGATTTTGGACAATCAATAGCAATATTTAAATCACCCATGATAATGGTGGAGATGTCAGAGGAGAGGAAGTGAGGGAGCCAGGCAAAAAAATCTTCCAAAAATTGTTTTGGATGCCCAGGTGGGCAGTAGATAGCTGCAACACGCAGAGAGAAAGGAAAGTTAACCCTAATGGAATGTACTTCAAATGATGTAAACGTGAGTGTTGGAACCTGTGGTAGAACAGTGTATGCAAAAGATTGGGAAAGTAAAAGTCCTACTCCTCCTCCTTTATGGTTACTGGGTCTGGAGGTGTGTGTAAAGTGGAGACCACCATGTGCCAGTGCTGCAGGGGAGGCTGTGTCAGATTGTGTGAGCCAGGTTTCTGTTATAGCCAGCAGATTGATGTTGTTGGATATGAATAGGTCATGGATGGATGTTAATTTGTTACAAACAGAGCGTGCATTCCATAAGGCACATTTTAGTGATCTGGAGGGTGATGGAAGACATGTGATGTTTATGAGGTTAGCTGGATTTCTATGTTGCTGTGAATCAGGTGAATGTGAGCGATGCAAGTGGCTGGGTCCTGGATTTGGTGAAATGTCACCAGCTATCAGAAGCAGAAGAGAGAGATAAATGTGAGTCTCAGAGGTTTGTGAAAGTTTTTTATGGTGAGGGGTTGTAGATGTTATTGTAAATGAGTATAGGGAAGTGAAAAGCTCATGAGTGCTAATAAGAGGGGAGTGTAGAATTGAGAGGGCAACATGTACAGAGGGCTGAGTTGCTGGGAGACTGAATGATGCAATGGTCTTTATGAATACTCCATGAAGAGCAATGCAGAAAATCAATTTATGGAACATAGTTTGTTTGAGATTAAACCAGTGTTATCAGGGCTGAGAATGTATGGTTTCACTTGGTCAAGTTAAAAGTTCAGGTGCCTATTTACTGGTGTTGTTCCGCTGTATGTTAGCTGTGCATGATAGAGCAAAGTGACAAACAGGTATGTACAATCACATGTAAATCACAATGTAAATGGTTATATACAAAATTGGTTGCATTTTGTTCTTAGAGGTCATGAGGATTGTAGTTGGTAATTTATATACATACGCTGAATTGCACAGATGATTGGGAATGAAAGGAAGGGAGGATGGTTTTCTGTTATGTTGGTGGGATGTTTCCGTCTGTTTTCGTTCTGGTAAGTCCTGGGTAAGTCTATATTGTAATATTTTCTTAGCCCTTTTAAACAGCCCTTCTAATAAAGCCCTGTTCAGCCGGCTGTTGGTCAGCCAAGCATCTTTCCTTATGAATGGTAAGTATCCATGTGTGTCTAGTAATTGCAATCAAGGCCTAATATCCCACCCCCGTTTACAGAGCATGCCATAAAACTCACCCAAAACAGACACTAAGATAGCAGTTACCAACTATTTCAAAGCTGCAATAGAGTTTCTTCCAAGAATACAATATACCTTATAATATACAAATATACAGTGTAGATTACATAATTAAAATAACTATATCACTGCTGCATATATATTCTGAGCAGATCCAAACTGCAAAGGAGTGTAGATTACCTAGTTAAAATAACTATATCACTGCTGCATATATATTCTGAGCAGATCCAAACTGATACCTTTCAGTGTACTGTGGAAAAAAACATTTTCTTTAACATAAATAACATTAATTTCCAGCCAATTTTGACCACACAATCCTGTATGAAATGGCATCAGATATCATGAGGAAGGGACTTACAAACGATCCAAAAGCCAAGATTTTTATTTTAAATCCTACTTCTGAACTGACAGAATCTCCAAATCAGGATTCTGTTCTGTTCTGATCCCCTAAATGGATCTGAAATGGGACTCTGTTCAACTCATATCCCCTACATTTTTGTGAGTTTATGACTTCTAAAAAATGGAACTGCGCATCTCTAAAATATGATAACTGTTCAAAGTGCTATTGCTTGGAATTTCATTGCACTGGGCAGGCCAGGCAGTGAACCTTCCCCCTCCCCAAACTATCTGTCATCCCCCACCCTCCTCTCAGTCACCCTCTGAGGTTTCAGATACAGGTTATCTTTTCAGATTCTCTCTTGTATTTTCTGTAAATCTCCTGTTATATTGTTTGCTGTAGTTTCACATGACAAGTAATTGTCAGCCATACTGCCTCCATTTGGTGAAAAGTGTAACACAGCCAGGAGTTATTGATATTCCACAGTCAACCTTCTCTTGGTATCACACACAAGTCCTTGCTGCATTTTAGCCACTATTAGACACCTCTACCTTCTTCTCTAACCTAGAGTCACAGTGACATGCATGCAGGGTAGCTTTTTATCATATGGCAGGTATGCCTAATGTTTTGGTTGTGATTGTCTGCACACAGATTAAGATGACACCACCTAAGACCAGGGCATATATCTACCTGAACAGGCATCATACTCACTCAACTAATGTGCAGATGGAATGAAAATAATCAGTATTATGGTGGGTTATCCTGGCACATACAGTTTAATTCTATATGAAAATGTATTATAAATTGACTTCTGCAGATGGGGGATAGATGTCCTTTAGAGATACTTGGTTCTGATGGATGGACTTCAGACTCAGGTCTTCAAAAACATCCTTTCCTCCAACTTACCCTAGATTCCTTGAGTTTGCCCTAAATCATAAGAGAGTATGGTGCCTGGCAACACATTGAATATTCTATCCCCATCACAGTATTATTTTCAAGTAATTTCTTTTTATATTTGTTCTGGTTCTCTCTAGTGTATACTACCTGACTTACTGTACCATTTTCCCCATCTCTCCATTCGCCATTGTTCTGATGTTATTGTTCTATTTTTTTATATCTATTTGTAAGCTTGCTATTATGTACACAGGACCTTTTGGGTTTTTTCAGTGGATTTCAATGAGGATGCATTTTTACAGGTGTTCCATTGAGTTTAATATAATAACCAGTGTATCAGCATTTTCTGATGTTTTTAAGACAGACCTGTATGCCACTGTTTCTGATTGTATATGTATCTTGTTCTTCTATGATAAAACTTTAAAAAAATATATTTTGCACTAAAGTTTATTAAGAGAAACTTGCATTCATTTTAATGTTCACAATGTTTATAGTTCAATCAGCTTAACTTAAAAAAAAGTACAGCCAGAAAACAAAACATGCGAGGGTGGTTTTGGAATATCAAACACAAAGATAAATACAAATCCAAAATTAAAACATGGGGTCAGTGCACATCTCTAGATTTGCACAAGATTGCCTAATTGAATTGTAATTTTTTTTTAAAATAAAGTGTGTTAATTTATATTTTGGTAAAATTTCTGCAAAACCGTTTTCCTACAGTGATTATATAGAACTGCAAGTGTTTGTGTTGCACTGTTAAAGTGTGTTTTTTTCTTAAAAAAACAGACCCTCCAAGAAGTTGTGGAAAATGGTGACTTATCTTTTTGGATGGTGCCAGGATGGTACTTTGCAGCCGAAATGACACAACCAACAGCTTGGGTGATTTGCTGAAGGTGCAGAATAAGGACCTTAAAATAGTGGAAAAATTGAAGAACATTCTAAATAAAAACATTTAAATATTATTACCAGCTTCCTCATCATCATCATCATAACCTGTAACCTGCACATTTTTCTTTACAGGTTACAGCACAAGCAAATGGCTAATTACAATACTTGAGCTCCTTCTCCTCCGCCCTGATAACGGGGTCCGCAGCGGCCCAGAAACGTTAACGTCAGCATTTATGAGGACTAACTAAAGACTGTGAGCTACATTACAATGATATGTATTATGCCCGTACCACCTTATTTTTTAGAAATAAGTTTGAATCAAATCCTTGGAGTGCTGTGCCTTCAGTCAGCACACACAGCTGTCTGTTTTGCAACTATATAAATATATATATATATATATATATATATATATATATATACATATATATATATACAAATGTCCACAGCAAGTGAGTATGCAGATAGGGTAAAATAGTGTTAGATACTTTTAAAAACTGCTTTTAAAAATGCAAGATTTAAAAGCACGTAAGCTGCAAAAAGGGGAGTAGAATTCTGCACCCCAAATCACAACACTGTAAAAGCTTAAAAGATCATAACAAGATAAGTGAAATCATCGCATTTTAGGAGCTGAAGATAAATGTAGGTTATATTAATAATATTGTGGGTGAATGAGCCTTGCTGTCCCTCATTTAAATTCTACTTAGTGAGTGTGACTTGACTGATTGTACTAGACTGGCAGCTGGGACAGTGTTTGTTTTGGTATTAACATACCTACCTGTGTTGGGAGACTGTTTGGACATAAAGGGCCTAATTCAGTAAGTATTGTAAATTCTGCTAATTAGCAGAATTTGCAATCCTTCTGTTCGGATGCTGGGGGCTGCCCATCACAGAGCAAGGTCGCCCAGCATACTGTCTGCTGCCTACCCCCTTCAATAAGCAGAAATTGTGATTGCATCACAATTTCTGCTTGCTGGCAGGAGGCCCACTGCCATGTTTCTGATCATGGTGGCTGCGTGTGATGTCACATAGCCACCATGATCATGCCCCCATCATGCCACCATTTATGCCACACACACCCATTTTCCAGCCTCTGCCCCTGTAACGCTCCATCTCCACCCCTCCCACTCTGCGACCACCTCTGTCTGATTGACAGGCAGAGGCGATTGCATTTTCTGCATACCCTCCCACAGAAAATGCAGGCGCATGTGCAGGATGGGCGCTTTGCATGTGCCTGCATCTTTTTTTAAAATGTTTGTGGTTCGATCGCACACTGCGATCCAACCTGAATTAGCTCCAAAGTCAGGTCATGGGACTGAGAGCCAGACAGTCACAGTTTGAAGACAGTAATGTACATAAAGAGATGCCAGGAGAGGTCAATAGACTGTTAACAATGATGTCCTGTAATGTGTTCACAGGATTGGCTAGGTTTATTCTAGGGACTAAATATTTTAGGGCATGAAAGGAAATAAACATTGTGAGAATTTGTCAAAAAAGACTAAAGGGCAAGATAGAGCCTTTCCTATTTCTGGTAAATTTAAAAAAGATAGCCTGAAAAATGTTTATTTATGAAGAGCTTCTTATATAGCGACTAAGTTGTATTTTTAGCAAAATAGATGTCTGACACATCTGTACTATACAACTGATGGCATGTTTCTGGATATTATAGAAAACCATGTCCAAGAAGTGCAGGATATTTTAGAAATGCAAATACAGGGGAAAACAGAAAAGTACTCTTTTGTTGGAGCACTCCCCTACTATTATATAAAACATCACATTTATTGATACATATTAAAATGTGACATTGTGTTTTAGACATACAAAGATAGAAAACATCAAGCTACAAAACAACACAAGCAAACAACACAGGGTAGTAAATATAATATGTGGTTATCTAAACAAATATATAACTCTAATGATATCACATTGGTTATATTGCTTGATGAATTCTGATCCTTAAGTGCAAGCCAATAAAAACAAACCATCAGATACCGATGTATATCTTGGTAAGAGAGGGCAAAGCTATTACATGCTTGAGAGCAACAGCAGCAGCTGATTTTCTTGTAAAAGTGAAGATGATGTACAGTACAGATGTGTCCATCCTGGTCATTGCCACGATGCATATGCACATGCACATAAATTGTGGCAGGAACTATACATGTCTGGTTGTGATTATTTACACCCACTATTAGACAATATTCATGGGCTGTGGGTGCAGATATATGCACATGCCCATGAATGTGTACACTACCTGCAGCAAACTAGTGTGGGAGTGATTAGTCACAAGATATATGAGTTTGGGCACATCTGCATTAGGACATGATTTAACACTACATGCACACCATGCTGTAACTAATTTCCTAAATTTGCACACACAATACATGTCTCATCAGCAAGATTCACATGATGGGAATTGGCCCTTGTAGCTCCAGAAAATATAAGCATTAAGAGATGTAACACACTAAAACCTGCAAATTGTAACACACTAAATATATAGTATGTATAGTGGAAGCTAAACCCCTCAGTTTATCCCACTCAGATCAAGTAGCAGAACTGGTAGCACTAGTCAGACAATATTTATACTGATTGAAGGTATACTTTTTGGGTTGTACATGATTTTGGGGACATATAGAATTTTAGATTTTGTTTACGTCAACAGGAACACTGATAGCACATTCAAAACACATAAAAGGACTGTTAATGCCTTTACAACTTCCATTGGCACAAACACACACATGGGGGTATATTTACTAAAAGTCAAGTATGGTTGATGTTTAGTTGTTTTTTGATTGACTTTGTGTTTAAGGTTTTAAATCACACATTGACACTATTTTAAAAGTAAAAAAACATCTGTTAGTAAATATGGAATTTAGGCCCTCATACTAAATTGACCAAACAGCTAACAAATACATGACCAAAATCAATTTTTAGTAAATATACCCATAGATACCACATTTACTAACATATGATTTTTGAATTTTTTTAAAAAGGATTTAAAAGATCATCTAGTAGTAAACATGTGATTTAGACTCTGAAACACAAAATTAATTAAAAAAAATGACCCAACATTGACTAAAAATTGATCAACATTGATACAACTTGATTTTTAGTAAATATAACCCATGGACCAAATCTCTGCATGAAATAGGAGCGCAAATGAGGCTGCAAAGAAAGTGGCAGCTTCACCCATGGCTCAGTTGACAGAAATTCAGTCAACTAATTTACTGACTTTTGAGATTTTCAGCATACAGAAATGAATTAATATTCAATATTTACATTTACCTCAGGAAAAAGTAATCTAGAACTAAATATATGGTCAGGAATTCTCAGGACTCTAGAAAGATATACATGGGAAACTAGTAGTTCCAAGGCTAACTTTTCAGGCTTAGCAGAAGCAGCACATGACCAGACTCATCTGGGTAAAAAATTTAGACATAAAGAAGAAAAGAAAGACTATGTTGGGGCACTCTTCAAAAATTAAATTCAATATACTGGTACAGATAATAACTAGTTTTCATTTAATTAATTAAAAGTATAGGCATTAGTATCCATCAGAATCAAACCAAAAAAGTGATTAGAAATTAGAGATGAGCGGATTCGGTTTTACTCGGTTTTACTCGGTTCTCAAAACCGATCCTTATTGGCTATCCAAAACACGTGACATCCGTGAGCCAATTAGATGCCGTTTTGAGAACCGAGTAAAACCGAGTAAAACCGAACCCGCTCATCTCTATTAGAAATAATTTTAAGAATACCAATATACTGATTCAGGACCCCTTCAAAACCTGACCCTTGCACCCTATGTGATGAGTAGGTAACTGTACTATCACATATAGTGCTGGTCTAGTTGCAGAATTGTTCCTAGAGAGTAAATTAAAGGGATGTGTTGACACCTCTTGGTGATAAAAAAAGGGGGTTTATCTATGTATTGTCATGCGGTGGTCATTTCTCCCAGCTTTGAGTGACAACTCCCTGCTTTAAGTGACAAGGGCTGCAGTCCACTACTGATGGGATACTATGATTCCTGTATAGTGGGATCAAGTGAATTAGGGAAAAAAGAGTTAGGTTCCTATAATTTCACAAAGGACTTGCTGTTAAAACACACATGATGCTCCATACATCCTGTATATGGTATCACACAGGAAATACGATTGACAGTGCACTGAATTCAAAGTTATTATCCATTTTTTATTCTCACAAATTTAGATGTTTTGGCAATTGCCTCTTTGTAACCACTGTACTGTCCCTACATATTTTGCTCTGTTTTGTGAATATTAACCTAGAATGCTCAGCATTCTTTGTTAACTTTTCTTTTCAGAATCAGACTCAAGGCCCCAGCACTACTAGGAAGCAATGCTTTACATTGTAAGGTTAGTAAAAAAAATATTCTCAGCTACTAACTGCTAATGTATTGTTATGCTTAATGTCTATAAGCCTCTACTTAATATGATGAATCATATGTGGTGGAGGTGCTGGTGGGGCAGGTCTCTCACTTTGCCAGGGGCATTAGGACCCCTAGTTACAGTCATTGATGGATGAGAAGGTGCTTCATTGTGTGGAGATAATTATATGGGAACAATTGATAATGGTGTAGTCCCCTTGCTTACCTGGCTTGTAGTATTCCATATATTTCAAAAGCTCCCTGTTTTCTAGGTGTGCCGAGGCCATGGTCTGTATTTTCCATTGCAGATTTTAAGACCACAGCATCAGAAAAACTCTGGACATTCGACATAACCTGAGGGCAACTCAGATGGCCAATGTCTTCTTAGATGATCGGATGTTGGATCCGCATTCTTAAAAACTATGCTGTTCACACATAGCAACTGTGTATGCACAGAGGATTTATTTGATATTTAAGTGAGTGACAGGTAATCAGTGATTGGGGAGGTAATGGGAGTGGTTATAAAAATGGAAGCATGTTGGTACCATTTTCTAGGCATGTCTTTATGTATGTTTTTTATTATGTAGAATAACAATAAACAATTATATGACACAGAGTGGGTGCTAATATCATGTAGCATTAAGGACCACCAGTATCAATGAAGGCTTGCTGAAGCCCGATGGCCTAACCATATCTTAGCAAATATACTGTATACAACTAAGAGCTCTGAATTTTTTAATATAATGTAGTGTTCATGTTTTATTTCTGATACCTTATTTATTTATTTATTAACAGTTTCTTATATAGCGCAGCAAATTCCGTTGCGCTTTACAATTTGAAATAACAATAACAAAATGGGTCATAACAAACAGTCATAGAGGTAGGAAGGCCCTGCTCGCAAGCTTACAATCTATAGGGAAATAGGTATGTGTACATAAGGAAAGGTGCTATCTATTGCATAGAATTAGAAGACATGTGAGGATATGTGTGGACTGTACAGAGTGGATGCAATTTGATAGGAAGGTTTATGAAAGTTATGTGGGCGGTTCTGGAATTTGATATGCTTGCCTGAAGAGGTGAGTTTTCAGGGAACGCTTGAAGGTTTGGAGACTAGAGGAGAGTCTTATTGTGCGTGGTAGGGCATTCCACAGCGTGGGTGCAGCCCGATGAAAGTCCTGCAATCATGAGTGGGAGCGAGTAATGAGTGTGGATGAGAGACGCAGGTCTTGTGAAGAGCGAAGAGGTCGGGTTGGGAGATATTTTGAGATAAGCGAAGTGATGTACGTTGGTGTAGTTTGGTTAATGGCCTTGTGTGTGAGTAAAAGTATTTTAGATTGAATGCGGTAGAGTACAGGTAACCAATGGAGGGACTGACAGAATGGATCTGCAGGCGATGAACGTCTAGCGAGGAAGATAAGCCTCGCCGCTGCATTCAGAATGGATTGTAGTGGTGAGAGTCTCGTTTTGGGAAGACCAGTTAGGAGACTATTGCAATAATCAATGCGGGAGATAATGAGAGCATGGATTAGAGTTTTAGCAGTGTCTTGTGTAAGGTATGGTCATATTTTGGATATGTTTATTAGATGCATGTAACATGATCTTGAGACCAGATTGAATGTGGGGAACAAAGGACAGATCAGAGTCAAGGATGCCACCTAGGCAGCGAGCTTGTGGGGTAGGGTAGATAGTCGAGTTTTCAACAGTGATAGAGATATCAGGTTGATACCTACTATTGGCAGGTGGAAATATAATTAACTCTGTCTTTGAAATATTCAGTTTGAGGTGGCGAGATATCATCCAGGATGAAATGGCAGAAAGGCATTCAGTGTCACGGTCCAGTACAGATAGGGACAAGTCAGGTGAGGATAAGTAGATTTGAGTATCATCTGCATACAGATGATACTGAAAACCAAAAGAGCTGATTAGTTTACCAAGAGATGAGGTATAGATAGAGAAAAGCAGAGGACCCAAGACTGAGCCTTGCGGTACTCCAACTGAAAGAGGTAGCGGAGAGGAGGTAAATTCAGAGAAGCGAACACTGAAGGAGCGATTAGATAGGTAGGATAGGAACCAAGAAAGGGCTGTGTCTTTAAGACCTAGGGATTGTAATGTCTGTATGAGAAGAGAGTGGTCTACAGTGTCAAATGCAGCAGATAGATCTAGAAGAATAAGTAGTGAGTAATGGCCTTTAGACTTCGTAGTGACCAAATCATTAACCACTTTAGTCAGTGCTGTCTCTGTGGAGTGTTGGGAACGGAAGCCTGACTGAAGTAGGTCCAATAAAGTGTATGAGTTAAGAAAGTGTGTGAGTCGAGTGTAGGCAAGTCTCTCAAGTAGCTTAGAGAGACAAGGGAGCTGAGAGATAGCGCGGTAGTTTGAGAGAGCATTAGGGTCAGAATTTTGTTTCTTTAAAATGGGAGTAATCACTGCATGCTTGAAGAGTGAAGGAAAAATACCAGTAGAGAGAGAGACATTACATATGTTAGTTAAGGTAGGGATGAGCACCAGAGACAGAGCTTTACTTATTTGTGAGGGTAAAGGATCAAGAGGAAAGGTAGTGGAGAAGCAGGATGAGAAGAGTGATGATACTTCATCTTCATTTGTGGGATCAAATAAAGAAAGAGTGCCAGAGGGTTCAGGTAAAGAACGGAGCAGGTCACTGGCTGCCGAAGAGCATACCATTTCATTTCGGATCTTATCAACCTTCTCCTTGAAGTAGGAAGCAAGATCCTGTGCCTTGATAGTGGCTGGTGGGGTAGGTGAGGGAGGATTCAGAAGTGATTTAAATGTATTAAAGAGTCGTTTGGGGTTGGAGGCTTGATCAGAGATAAGAGTTTGGAAATATGTTTGTTTGGCAGTGTCCAGGGCATTTTTATAAGAATGGTAGACAGTCTTATATGTGAGGAAGTCACTTGAAATACGAGATTTACGCCACTGACGTTCAAGTTTTCGTGTGAGTTTTTGTAGTTGTCTTGTTAATTTGGAGTGCCATGGTTGACATCTAGGCCTACGTGGAGTGTGATGGTTAGCTGGAGCCACTTCATCAAGGACTAGTTCTAGAGTCTCATTAAGGTGTGATACAGCCATCTCAGGAGAGGTGAATGCAGAAATAGGTGAACGCAGTTGTTGGAGTGAAGTGGAAAGTTCTTGAAGATTAATTGTGTTAATATTTCTGCGGGTTTGAGGAAGATCGGAGGACTTCAGCAACACAGGGTTTGAATTAACGGAGGAGAGCATGCAGGTGATAAGGTTGTGATCTGAGAGGGGGAAAGGAGTGTTAGTGAGTTCAGAGATGGAGCATAGTCTGGTGAATACTAGATCAAGGCAGTGGCCTTCCTGATGAGTAGAGGAGTCAGTCCATTGGGAGAGGCCAAGAGAGGAAGTTAGAGAGAGTAGTTTGGAGGCATGAGCAGCAGATTTTGGACAATCAATAGCAATATTTAAATCACCCATGATAATGGTGGAGATGTCAGAGGATAGGAAGTGAGGGAGCCAGGCAAAAAAATCTTCCAAAAATTGTTTTGGATGCCCAGGTGGGCAGTAGATAGCTGCAACACGCAGAGAGAAAGGAGAGTAAACCCTAATGGAATGTACTTCAAATGATGTAAACATGAGTGTTGGAACCTGTGGTAGAACAGTGTATGCAAAAGATTGGGAAAGTAAAAGTCCAACTCCTCCTCCTTTAAGGTTACTGGGTCTGGAGGTGTGTGTAAAGTGGAGACCACCATGTGCCAGTGCTGCAGGGGAGGCTGTGTCAGATTGTGTGAGCCAGGTTTCTGTTATAGCCAGCAGATTGATGTTGTTGGATATGAATAGGTCATGGATGGATGTTAATTTGTTACAAACAGAGCGTGCATTCCATAAGGCACATTTTAGTGATCTGGAGGGTGATAGAAGACATGTGATGTTTATGAGGTTAGCTGGATTTCTATGTTGCTGTGAATCAGGTGAATGTGAGCGATGCAAGTGGCTGGGTCCTGGATTTGGTGAAATGTCACCAGCTATCAGAAGCAGAAGAGAGAGATAAATGTGAGTGTCAGAGGTTTGTGAAAGTTTTTTATGGTGAGGGGTTGTAGATGTTATTGTAAATGAGAATAGGGAAGTGAATAGCTCATGAGTGCTAATAAGAGGGGAGTGTAGAATTGAGGGGGCAACATGTACAGAGGGCTGAGTTGCTGGGAGACGGAATGATGCAATGGTCTTTATGAATACTCCATGAAGAGCAATGCAGAAAATCAATTTGTGGAACATAGTTTGTTTGAGATTAAACCAGTGTTATCAGGGCTGAGAATGTATGGTTTCACTTGGTCAAGTTAAAAGTTCAGGTGCCTATTTACTGGTGTTGTTCCGCTGTATGTTAGCTGTGCATGATAGAGCAAAGTGACAAACAGGTATGTACAATCACATGTAAATCACAATGTAAATGGTTATATACAAAATTGGTTGCATTTTGTTCTTAGAGGTCATGAGGATTGTAGTTGGTAATTTATATACATATGCTGAATTGCACAGATGATTGGGAATGAAAGGAAGGGAGGATGGTTTTCTGTCATGTTGGTGGGATGTTTCCTTCTGTTTTCGTTCTGGTAAGTCCTGGGTAAGTCTATTTTGTAATATTTTCTTAGCCCTTTTAAACAGCCCTTCTAATAAAGCCCTTTTCAGCCGGCTGTTGGTCAGCCAAGTATCTTTCCTTATGAATGGTAAGTATCCATGTGTGTCTAGTAATTGCAATCAAGGCCTAATATCCCACCCCCGTTTACAGAGCATGCCATAAAACTCACCCAAAACAAACACTAAGATAGCAGTTACCAACTATTTCAAAGCTGCAATAGAGTTTCTTCCAAGAATACAATATACCTTATAATATACAAATTTACAGTGTAGATTACCTAGTTAAAATAACTATATCACTGCTGCATATATATTCTGAGCAGATCCAAACTGCAAAGGAGTGTAGATTACCTAGTTAAAATAACTATATCACTGCTGCATATATATTCTGAGCAGATCCAAACTGCAAAGGAGTGTAGATTACCTAGTTAAAATAACTATATCACTGCTGCATATATATTCTGAGCAGATCCAAACTGCAAAGGAGTATAGATTACCTAGTTAAAATAACTATATCACTGCTGCATATATATTCTGAGCAGATCCAAACTGCAAAGGAGTGTAGATTACCTAGTTAAAATAACTATATCTCTGCTGCATATATATTCTGAGCAGATCCAAACTGCAAAGGAGTGTAGATTACCTAATTAAAATAACTATATCACTGCTGCATATATATTCTGAGCAGATCCAAACTGCAAAGGAGTGTAGATTACCTAGTTAAAATAACTATATCACTGCTGCATATATATTCTGAGCAGATCCAAACTGCAAAGGAGTGTAGATTACCTAGTTAAAATAACTATATCACTGCTGCATATATATTCTGAGCAGATCCAAACTGATACCTTTCAGTGTACTGTGGAAAAAAACATTTTCCTTTAACATAAATAACATTAATTTCCAGCCAATTTTGACCACACAATCCTGTATGAAATGGCATCAGATATCATGAGGAAGGGATTTACAAACAATCCAAAACCCAAGATTTTTATTTTAAATCCTACTTCTGAACTGACAGAATCTCCAAATCAGGATTCTGTTCAGTTCTGATCCCCTAAATGGATCTGAAATGGGACTCTGTTCAACTCATATCCCCTACATTTTTGTGAGTTTCTGACTTCTAAAAAATGGAACTGCGCATCTCTAAAATATGATAACTGTTCAAAGTGCTATTGCTTGGAATTTCATTGCACTGAGCAGGCCAGGCAGTGAACCTTCCCCCTCCCCAAACTATCTGTCATCCCCCACCCTCCTCTCAGTCACCCTCTGAGGTTTCAGATACAGGTTATCTTTTCAGGTTCTCTTTTGTATTTTCTGTAAATCTCCTGTTATATTGTTTGCTGTAGTTTCACATGACAAGTAATAGTCAGCTATACTGCCTCCATTTGGTGAAAAGTGTAACACAGCCAGGAGTTATTGATATTCCACAGTCAACCTTCTCTTGGTATCACACACACAAGTCCTTGCTGCATTTTAGCCACTATTAGACACCTCTACCTTCTTCTCTAACCTAGAGTCACAGTGACATGCATGCAGGGTAGCTTTTTATCATATGGCACACAGATTAAGATGACACCACCTAAGACCAGGGCATATATCTACCTGAACAGGCATCATACTCACTCAACTAATGTGCAGATGGAATGAAAATAATCAGTATTATGGTGGGTTATCCTGGCACATACAGTTTAATTCTATATGAAAATGTATTATAAATTGACTTCTGCAGATGGGGGATAGATGTCCTTTAGAGATACTTGGTTCTGATGGATGGACTTCAGACTCAGGTCTTCAAAAACATCCTTTCCTCCAACTTACCCTAGATTCCTTGAGTTTGCCCTAAATCATAAGAGAGTATGGTGCCTGGCAACACATTGAATATTCTATCCCCATCACAGTATTATTTTCAAGTAATTTCTTTTTATATTTGTTCTGGTTCTCTCTAGTGTATACTACCTGACTTACTGTACCATTTTCCCCATCTCTCCATTCGCCATTGTTCTGATGTTATTGTTCTATTTTTTTATATCTATTTGTAAGCTTGCTATTATGTACACCGGTCCTTTTGGGTTTTTTCAGTGGATTTCAATGAGGATGCATTTTTACAGGTGTTCCATTGAGTTTAATATAATAACAAGTGTATCAGCATTTTCTGATGTTTTTAAGACAGACCTGTATGCCACTGTTTCTGATTGTATATGTATCTTGTTCTTCTATGATAAAACTTAAAAAAAATATTTTGCACTAAAGTTTACTAAGAGAAACTTGCATTCATTTTTATGTTCACAATGTTTATAGTTCAATCTGCTTAACTTAAAAAAAAGTACAGCCAGAAAACAAAACATGCGAGGGTGGTTTTGGAATATCAAACACAAAGATAAATACAAATCCAAAATGAAAACATGGGGTCAGTGCACATCTCTAGATTTGCACAAGATTGCCTAATTGAATTGTAATTTTTTTTTTAAATAAAGTGTGTTAATTTATATTTTGGTAAAATTTCTGCAAAACCGTTTTCCTACAGTGATTATATAGAACTGCAAGTGTTTGTGTTGCACTGTTAAACTGTGTGTTTTTTTCTTAAAAAAACAGACCCTCCAAGAAGTTGTGGAAAATGGTGACTTATCTTTTTGGATGGTGCCAGGATGGTATATTGCAGCCGAAATGACACAACCAACAGCTTGGGTGATTTGCTGAAGGTGCAGAATAAGGACCTTAAAATAGTGGAAAAATTGAAGAACATTCTAAATAAAAACATTTAAATATTATTACCAGCTTCTCATCATCATCATCATCATCATCATCATCATCATCATCAGTATCATGCAGTGTGTGCTTTTTAAATAAAAAGCATTGCATTAAAAAAAACATATTCTTTAATAAAGTTAAAAAAAGACAATATTGTTTTTTAACATGATATATTCTGAATATTTTTTTTTACATTGAATTACAGTGTTTAAAAAACATTAAAATGTATATTACAATGAATAACTTGTTTATGGGAGTCAAAATATGGGCAATTCTTAAAATAACACTAATTTTCATCAACAAAAGGACTGCTGCTTAAAGTGTTCATACAGTACATTAAATAAATGATGTAAAAAATACACTTAAAAAGGTTTTAGTTTTTTGGGCAGTTTATGGTACAATAGAAACTATAAAAAAAAACAATAAGGATGCACATTTGTTTTACCAGATGTAAAGACAACCATATTCACATACATGTTTAAAAAATAAAAACACTCTGCATGTCACTCCAATAAAAAGCCATCCACATGTTGCCTACTGTGACAATTTCAAAAGTAAAATTAAACTAATAGGCAACAGACACAATATGAATAAACAATACATATCTAACACAATATTTATATATATATATACCCCCGAAACCATGCACCAGGGTTCTCTTAATAATAGCACTGGTTCTGTACACACAAAATAAATAGCTCTAAAAAATAAGTGTTTTAAGAGAAAACAAAGAAAAAACAGTTTACATTTTAGAAAGGTTGTACTATAGGAGGAGGTTGGACATTGATCTGATATTTAAGCTTTCACAATACTCACCTTCTATAGATGATTTTGTTTCTCCACACACCAAGGTTTACACTCAGTGCTTGAAGGCTGCTTCTGAGTGTGTAGAAGGTTACAGACCCTGACACACTGGAGGGAGCATTGAAACACACTGATGTGTTTTATTGTATGGAAAGCACACTGAGTGCATGCTGTTGATGATACCAACAATGTTAATATTCCACTTATATGTGTAATAAAGTTTTAGTGAATTGTTCTATCAGTTAAAAACAGCTTCATAGAATTAAAGTATTGCTTTTATGTGAGGTGAACTAGTGGTGGCAGCATGGTCAGTTACACCTGGTGCGGCTACAGGTGGGTACACACTGATAGATATATCTGCAGAGCAATTGATCTGCAGATATATCTATGGATGGATCGGGCAGTGTGCTGAGCATAAACACTGCCCGATCCGTCGGGAACTGATGTCATGAACTGGGCGAGCATGTACACACGCCCGCCCACTTCAGCTGTCAAACACTGCGTGCCACCTCAGCATGTGTACAGGCGTACGGCTGGTCACCTGTATACACACAGCAATAAGCTGTCGGTAGATATATTGGCCGTCAGCTGTGCTGTGGGGCCGACACAATATGTCTGTGAATGACGGAGTTCACAGATATATCACCCGTATACACTGCCGATGGACCCGCAATACATCTGTCGTTCAATAGAACATCCGATATATCGGCCAGAGTGTACCCACCTTAAGAGACCCTCTGTGTGTGTTCCACTGCCTGTACTTGAAAAGGGGGTGTGATTTCACATGCAGGGGGCATGGCCTGGCTGGAGACCTGTGGCCATCACTATAGGGGGCGTGGCCTTATGGGGGAAGCCCCTGGTTACCTCACTCCAGGGTCATGCTGGCTGCCCCCAGAGCCTCTTCCAGCACTGCTGGCTCCTTTTCATTGACAGGTGCTGGGTGCTGCAGCATAAAGTCACATTGCAGCACCAGCTTCTGTCACTGTGATGGAGTCTGCATTTTGGTGTCATCTCTTGGATGGGTGACACCCAGGTACAGCCCACACCAACCTTGTGATGCCTGTGAGGTGGACAGCTTCTTAATGTTCTTTATTCATTTTGCCAGGTTTATTTTTTTTACAATCAGTAACACCTAAAAAAAATATATTACTATTGATTAATTTTCAATATACTGTATAATTGCACATTAATTTGAGTATTGACCAATAGTTTTGGAATCTCATTTACAAAGCACACAGGGCCTGATTCAATTGCATGTAGTGGTGATGTCACAATGTTTTCAGTCTGTGAATGCATCTGTGCCACACTGCACATGCATCCTGATGGTTACCATTCTGTGGACCTGATTCTGAGATGGGAGTAAAGCAAAAAAGAACAAGTAACTGTTGGCCTGCTTCAGAGGTGGATGCAAAGTTGATTGCGGATACATTGGAGTGATTTTTTTGCTACTGTGCATGCATATGCGGAGATGCATTAGTGATAGTGTACACACAGAGGATTTATTTGCAGTGACAGTCTGCATTTGGGGGAGGCATTGGAGATGGTTAGAAAAATGCAGGCATGGCAGGATCATTTTCTGGGCATGTCTTTGTGTACCATTGTGAATTCATAATCATTTGGAGAGGCCCTGGCTTTTTAGCTGAGAATCACATTCTGAGACAACATAGGATTTCTTTAGATGTTTGATGGTTAGTTCAATCCGTGACTGATGTTGCGGCTTTTGTACATCAGTGGCAGATGTCAGATGCTGGAGGCAGGCGTCTCTGTACAGAAGACAGTGTCTGAGTTATTAGCATATTTTTACAAGTCCACTGCTTTTGAAATCACAGTTGCAAATGCATCTGGGTGCACTTCGGAATCAATCCCCATGTACCTTGGCAACACATGTATCTCTGCAGGTGGGGCAGATTTAAAATATGCAGAGAATTAGCTTTGTGAGGGGTGCATCCAAACTCAAATCAAATTAAATCTAACCCACAACTGCAAATAAAAAAATCCTACACAAGATATTCAGCAGGGGAATCCAATTGTAGGCAAAGTTTAATAATTAATATTATATGACCAGGTCCCTGTCCCGCATCCCCTCTGGACTACATAAAAAAAAAAATCAGACCTATTCTGATAATCAGTTAAACTTGTTATTAGTTCAACGTACATCACCAAAATAATACTTCATTAAAAATGTGTATTTAAATGGAAAATATTTAGTACTTAATTAAACAAAGGAGATAAAATATAGTGGCGAGAGCCGGTTTTTCTTATGATAATATTTGTCTATATTACTAAATTAATAAGAGCAAAATTGTCTATTATATTTTCCAAATCATTACATAAGAAGGGAGTGCCTCTTGGTTCTTGCTATTTTCATAATAGCTCCCAAAACCTCCTTATTCCGTAATGTGTAGATAAATGGGTTCAGCATCGGAACCACGGCCATATAAAGCAATGAGAGCAACATATCCTGTTCTTTATACTGCTGAGACTCTGGTTTAGCATACAAGAAGATAACTGGTACATAGAATAATATGACAGTGGTAAGATGGGAGGTGCAGCTGGAGAAAGCTTTGAAACGTCCCTTTGAGGAATGGATCTTCAGTATAGAGGAAATAATATACACATATGAGGTTATAGTGAGAGAAAATGGTAGTAAAGCACAAAATATATTCTCAAAGACCATAAATATCTCTCTGCTTGTAGTGTCACTAGTAGTGATTGCATATAATGTCTTCAGGTCACAAAATAAATGGTCAATTTGGTGTGAGGAACAGAAGGATAACATGGATGTCAGGAGTGCATACGTCAGTGCATTTATGGCAGGTACAAGCCAGGAAGCAACAGCCATTGTAATGCACAGTCTCCTACTCATGACCAGAGAATATTGCAGGGGCTTACAGATTGCGACATATCGGTCATATGACATAGAGGTCAGAGTGAAAATATCACAGTTGCCAGAAAAAACATAGAAGTACACCTGAGTAATGCAAGCTGGAAAGGACATTGCCTTGTCCTGGGTAATTATAATGGACAATAGCTTTGGGACAGTGCTAGAGACATACATTATATCTGCAATGGACAAATTGCACAGGAAGAAGTACATTGGAGTGTGGAGCTGGGGCACCAAACATATAAGTACTGTGATAATTATATTTCCATTCACAGTAATCAGATACATCAGTAGAATACCAACAAAGAGCACGTATTGTCCTATTACAGAGGTGGAGAATGCTGAGATGTAGAATTCAGTAACTGTACTGTTTGGACATTCATCCATACTGGGTGCTGGCAGAAGAAATAACATATTACAGTAACCACAGCACATATAAGTACTAGCTTAGTGCAGGTGGAGTACTTGAGGCCTAATTCAGACCTGATCGCAAAAACAAAATCTTTTTCTAATAGGCAAAACCATGTGCGCTGCAGGTGGGGCAGATATAACATGTGCAGAGAGTTACATTTGGGTGGGTTATATTGTTTCTGTGCAGGGTAAATACTGCCTGCTTTATTTTTACACTGCAATTTTGATTTTAGTTTGAACACACCCCACCCAAATCTAACTCTCTCTGCACGTTACATCTGTCCCACCTGCACTGCACATGGTTTTGCCCATTAGAGAAAAAGTTTGCTGTTGCAATTAGGTCTGAAATAGGCCCTATAATTCTTCTTTACTGTTGAAATATCTCTACCTGTGGATATATTACTTTATACACTAACATGAGTAGTATTAGTGATCTTCATTTAAGGGAACTAACTTTATTTAGAGTTTTTAATTTCACAGCCATGACAACTGTATACCACTACAGGAAAGAGACAGATGTGTCCTCTACAGCAGTTCTATATTACATAAATTGGATAAATTGTGCAAGGATTACCCCTTTTCTGATGCTATTCTTAAAAGCATATTAATATTAAGATATAGATCACATGATGTGATATAGTTGGCGCTACCACTAGAAACTATTATGGCATAGTAAAGTTGAAAGACATAAGGACAGCAGTTGTTCTAGGTTGTGCACAAAATAAAATATAAATTTATTATTTACTTAAAAGAAGAAAAAACTCTTCCATATTATTGACAACAGCGCAATATAGCTAAAACATAACACAAAGCAAGTAATATAATTGTAATATAATATAATATAAAGCATGTGATTAAAAAAGTTACATTATGTGCAACAATAAAAACATGCAGTTATTTATGTCAATTAAAACTCATCAGTGTCTGTGTTCATGTGATATGCTCTCAGTGTAACAGTTTCATTTCAAGTGAAAATATATGTCCATGCATACAGTACATCAGTAAGTTCTAAGGTGCATAAATTTAAGAGATCATTGATTAGGTAATTGTGTGGCACCCTGGAAAGTTGACTGTGTGCCCCTTAAAAAGTCACTTACAGTGCCATGCTGATACAGGAGGGGTTAAAGTCTGACCAGAGTCCTATCACATGTTCTAGCTGGTGAGAGCTGATTTTTCAAGGGAGACTGGGAGCAGAGGAGCCTTGTGGTGAGAAGAAGGTAAAGTCATGAGGAAGCCATTGTAGTGCTGAACACGCTGGGACCTGACAAGATGGAGCAAACCAGATGGTCACACTGGGTGGTGGAGAGTCATGCTGCAGAGCTGAAGCAGCAGGGTGCTACTGGAGTACAGAGAACTGGAGAGCAGGCATGAGACATCGCAGCAGGGGGGCGAACAACACCAGGCCTATTGAAAGCTGCATATGCCATGGCCATCTTGTATTGCTGGGAACCGCTGAGACAGGTCGAGCCAGCGGTAGTAACTACAGCAGAGGATCAGAGTGAGTACACAGACAGTGGCTTAACTACCATAGGTGCAGGGGATGTGGCTGCTACAGGGCCCAGGCTGTCACAGGGGCACGGGACCCGCCACTCCCCCTGCACAAAATCGGTAATGCTGCATCACTACATTGCTTTACACCTGCCTGTGTGTGTGTAAAACAGCACAATGACACACAGTTGCTGCAGTACCAGACAGTTTGCGGAGACAGCAGAGCCTATGCAGCAGGCGGAAAGGCAAAGGGGAAGTCAGCAACTTGTTGCGGCTGCTGCCAAGTGTCCGAGCTGCTGGCACAGTGCACATCCTTCTCTTGAGACAGGCCATAGCAACAGCACCTCCCCATCATGGGAGCCCCGGGTCATATCACAGAGTTAAGCGCAGAAGGAGGATGGTGTCTCACAAGGAACTGTGGTGAAAACCTTTATGTATACTCATACCTGGTGGCCTCACCTGTATATAGACACACCTGGGAGTCCCACCTGTGTACACACAGGGGTCCCCATGGCCATATCTGCTGTATGCCAATGTCAGTATGGTGCTATAAACAACTCCTCTAAATGTGTCTGTCATGGGCCCCTATACCTACTACTTGGCTGAGTTACCTCTCACACTCAAGGGACATTTTTAGTAGTGCTGCAGTGTGTGTGTGTGTGAGTGTTATGATTCGGAGTAGATACCTGGGCAGGAGTTCTGGATATGAGGTGGATATAGTGGGTTGGCCTGATATGTGGAACAACTATAATAACTGTGTTACTAAGGCAACCAGGTAATACATGGTGGCGCTCACATGATCACACTTGCCCAGCAGTCTTTTAGCCTCCTGTATTGCTAGGCTTCAACTTTAGCAGCCGCCTTTCCAGGGTGAATTAGGTCCACCCCATACTCAGATGCCCCCAGGACTAATGGATGGACAAGGCAACTATAGGAGGCTGGGCAAGAGTAAAACATAAGTGCAGAGAGATGCTCACTGAATACTACCTTGATTAAACTGACCAATTCACAATCTGGGATAAGTAACAGAATGTATGTGAGTGCAACAATGTGCAGGATGGTATTAGCAACTGGATATAAACTGTATATAAATACAAGGCACAAGATGGTATTAGCAACTAAACATAGACTGTACAGTATAAAAATGCAACAATGTACAATATGGTATTTAGCAACTAAACACAAACTGTATGTGAATGCAACAATGCATAGGGTGGTATAAGCAACTAAGTACAAGCAAAGAATAATTTAGCAGTGAGTTCCTTAGTGAACTAGGCAGAGCAAGGCAAGGTTCAGATAACAAGATTACTTAGCTTGAGGATTCCCCTGAAGTCCAGGCAAGGCAGGACAAAGTAAGACAAGGCAAGGTAAGGCTGGAGCTGTCTGAATGTACTTCCAGGCTAGGTCTCACAAACACAGTCAGGAACTCAGGTGACACAGGTAATGTACTCTGCATTCTGGCAGGACAGGTTACACAGGATTCAAACTGGACTGCGTATCACAAGTAATGTAATAGCACCAACGGCACAGGTTCAAGATACCACCATAGGACAGGGACCGGACACAGGAACAAGAAGCTTTAATCTGCCTCAGGTGAAGGGCAACCTGGGTAATAAAGGAAGCAAGCCACAATTAGGATGGCTGGAAAAGAACAAGCTTTACGGGCAAAATCTTCAAAATACGACACCGAGTGACGTGTACGACCACTCATGTCGTTTATATGTTGAAATGCCCCTGTGGTCTTGCTTACGTGGGCAAGACACAGCGGCAATTCCGAGAACGGATGGCTCTTCACAGAAGTGCCATAAAACAGGCTAAAGAGAAGGGCACCAGTGAACAACCTCTGGCCCGCCATTGTTTAATAGCTAAACATAATGTAGCGAGTCTAAGAGCTATCATTATAGACCATGTTCCCCAGCACCACAGAGGAGGAGATCGCAATAGGATCTTATTACAAAGAGAAAGTAGATGTATACATGTACTAAACACAGTATCCCCAGGGGGTTTAAATGAAACTCTGGGATTACAGTGTTTTCTATAATATCATTGCACTGCTCATTCCCAAGCTATAATCCATATTGACAAGCATCTCTTTATATTTATTATTGTTTAATTCAGAAGCGCTAATTGTGTTCTATAGCGGGCTTAATTTAATTTATATTCTACCCAGCACAGCATGCATTACTTGTAATAGTTTAGTTGATATTCCGCTATCAGCAACTGACACCCAATGTTTTTAACTTCAGTATTATTGAGGTATTTTAGGATGTATCCTCTATGATCTTTTAACACGCACTGTTGTTATTGTTTTTATGTATAGGCGTCACTTAGCAACACCTTTTTACATCCTTCTATTGGCTCTCCTAGTCCGGCGCGGCCAGATTACGTCACTGTTCTGAGACCCGCGTGATCAGCGGCTGGACGCGGCGGGAATGGCAGTGCCGGACAGGTGAGTGATGTTACACATTGTTAACACTTGTTAGATTGGGTATATTAGATGTGGTTTGAAGTATGTTGTTTGTATTGCTTGTCCCTGAAGACGGGGTATCACCCCGAAACGGCGAAGGACCGTAATAAGGCTGTACTTTCATCTTATCAGTCTGCTGAGTGCCTCTGCTTCTATGGTTATACAAAGGACTTCATACATCCTGAGATGGCACCACAGCAAGTAATCTTTCCCTGCAAGGAGTGCCGAGCCTGACCGCTGCTTATATATATATATATATATATGAAGACAAATGTCCGGCACTCACGCTTGCAGCTGTAACAACGGGTCCGGTGCCTAACCTCTCAGAATGAGCATGTAGAAAAACGTGTGGTGGCACTCAGAAAGAACGACTGCAGAGGCAACACTGAAGCGGTCAATAAAAGGGAGCAATCCCTGAAACGTTGACCGCATCAGCGTTTCCTCTGCAGTCGTTCTTTCTGAGTGCCACCACACTTTTATATATATATATATATATATATATATATATATAAAACCAACACCTCAGCATCCATCCTATCTGGTCCTGCCATCTACTATGTCAGACTCCTCCCCCTCTGCTTTTCTGACCCCACTACCTTATTTTTGTAGAGCGCTGGGTGGCCCTTTCAAATTTTGCTATGGGGCCCAGGAAGGTCTAGTTACGCCCCTAAACACAGAGACTGTTGGTGTGGTGGGTAGCAGGCAGGTAAATGTCAGGTCCAATTTTCCCTTGGGTACACAGACTGCACATTATTGCATGGAGAGAAGGGTTGTCACCAAACTCTAAAACAACAAATAACAAACTAGGCCCTAATTTGAATACAGTATTCAGGACAAAAACACACTTTCTAAGAGGAGTTTGAGAGACTTTTGCTATTTTATGGAATAAAAGGACTGAGTTATTTATTCAAGGATTATAGGGGGTAATTCAGAGTTGATTGAAGCAGCAAATGTGTTAGCAGTTGGGCAAAACCATGGTGGTAATTCCGAGTTGATCGCAGCCAGCAACTTTTTGCTGCTTCTGTGATCAACTAGTACACGCCTATGGGGGAGTGTATTTTAGCTTAGCAGGGCTGCGATCGCTTGTGCAGCCCTGCTAAGCTAAAAAAATTTCAAGCAGAACAAGACCAGCCCTATACCTACTTACCCTGTGCGATGGATCCAGCGATGATGGGCACGGCTTTGACGTCACTTCTCCGCCCTCCGTTCTGCTGTACACACCTGTGTTTTACTCACCACTCCCCGAAAACGGCTCCAAACGGACCGGATCCGCCCTGCCACGCCTCCTTCCTATCAATCTTCTTAGCGGTCGGCTCTGCGACCGCTTCTTTTGTAAGTCGCGACGTAACCCGACGACCCCTGTCGCCGGGCAACATCTCGCACGCACACTGTGCCCGCCGCGCATGTGCATTCTGAACCCGTTCGCACCACAGCGATAAACCGCTGCATGCAAATGGGTCGGAATGACCCCCAATGTGCACTGCTGGGGGGGCTAGATATAACAAGTGCAGAGAGAGTTAGATTTGGGTGGGGTGTGTTCAAACTGAAATCTAAATTGCAGAGTGAAAATAAAGCAGACAGTATTTACCATGAACAGAAACAAAATAACCCACCCAAATCTAACTCTCTCTGCAAATGTTATATGTGCCACACCTGCAGTGCACATGGTTTTGCCCAACTGCTAACAAATTTGCTGCTGCGATCAACTTTGAATTACCCCCATTGAGTTATTTGAGAAAGAAAGACTGAGTTAATTTATCCAAGGAACCCTTACTACAGAGTAAGCTGCTTTTGTTAGAGACACTAGGCTACCTTCGCTATCTACATACTTTTTGCATAACTGACTCACAGTGACATTTCTATTAAAACCCAGGACTAATCTGCTTTACAAGTGCTGTTATCACTCCATTGCAAAACTGTGAAACTTCACGATCAAAAGAGAGGTCCAACGTAATTTGGCGATGAAGATTGAAGCATCACTATTAGGGAAAGGTAGGAATCTAGAAACTGTTATTTAGAATCATATTTTGAATCACTCTCCTTATCACCCTCATTATTGTGGTGTTGTTAGAATATTTATTTATTAACAGTTTCTTATATAGAGCGGCAAATTCCGTTGCACTTTACAATTGGAAATAACAATGATATAACAAAACAATGATATAACAAAACTGGGTAATAACAGTCATAGAGGAAGGAAGGCCCTGCTCGCAAGCTTACAATATATAGGGAAATAGGCATGGATACACAAGGATAGGTGCTATCGATTGCAAAGTTGTCCACCAGATTGCAAAGGTGGGCTATATGATATGGTCATACAGCAATGATGAGAAGACATGTGAGGATATGTGTGGACTGTGCAGAGTGAATGCAATTTGATAGGAAGGTTTATGAAAGTTATGTGGACGGTTCTTGAATTTGATACGCTTGCCTGAAGAGGTGAGTTTTCAGGGAATGCTTGAAGGATTGGAGACTAGAGGAGAGTCTTATTGTACATGGTAGTGCATTCCAAAGAGTGGGTGCAGCCCGATGAAAGTCCTGCAATCATGAGTGGGAGTGAGTAATGAGTGTGAATGAGAGACTTAGATCTTGTGAAGAGCAAAGAGATTGGGATGGGAGATATTTTGTGATAAGCGAAGTAATGCACACTGGTGTAGTTTGGTTAATGGCCTTGTGTGTGAGTAAAAGTATTTTATATTGAATACTGTAGAATACAGGTAACCAATGAAGGGACTGACAGAGTGGATCTGCAGACAATGAACGTCTAGCAAGGAAGATTAGCCTTGTAGCTGCATTCAGAATGGATTGTAGTGGTGAGAGTCTCGTTTTGGGAAGACCAGTTAGGAGGCTATTGCAATAATCAATGCGGGAGATAATGAGAGCATGGATTAGAGTGCATATGCATATATGTGTGATTAGATTGATTGTCCTGTTGAATTACTAAATGTTCCAAAGTATTGTAAGCTATGGTTAACTGTGATTTATTAATCTTCCCTAATGCCATCTTATTCTTGTGATTGTCTGATTTTTGCCAAATAACTAATCATCCTCTTTAATCCAGAGTTCTATGCAGCTCAAAAAATATATCTGTTGGAATTACTGTTTAAACATTCCTGTAGCATATCAATCTATCCTAACTCTCTGAGCAAGGTACTATGGACAAGGTTCAGGGGAAGAACACATAGCCACTGAACATCTGTGATACTTCTCCCAACCACTTAGACATACTTTCTAACCCCAGGGTGTTACAAACTGTACATTTCAGTAATCATTAAACTTCTTAAATTACCTACAGAAAATATACCTTTGTATTAATCATTTAAGGTTGAATTAACACTTATTTAGTAGTGATTTATACAGTTCAAGTTCATCACTAGAATATTTACCTAATTAACAGTCCACAATTAGCCATAATATTTGTCCATTAAAGGTTTTGATCCGATAGGTTACAAAAACTTGTCTATAAGCTTGGATAAATAATCATTCCCCTTTATGTTAATAACAGGTTATCTACTTACGGTATCTTATACCATTCACATAGTACCTTTTAGGAATAGCAAATACATACTGAGATCAAATGGTGACCTTAGTTGGATAGATATACATCCAAAACTGGAAAAATGGGACCAGGATAAGTGGGAAACCTCTACTACTGGGATTAATTGTGAGGTTTAACATTGGAGGGGAGTAATCTGTGCATAAACTAAAGACCCAGGTAGCTGAGTTATATGTGATTAATTTTTTTTATTATATATGCATATATATATAAATATATATATATATATATACAAGTTCCAAAATAAAGGCACTCAGGAGACTTCCAACTTGACAAACACGGGGTATTGGCAAATGGTCAAACATTTTCGGGGGGCTAAGCCCCTTTCTCAGGACAACACCCATCTATGCAGTGTACAAACAACCCTGCTTAAATCCCCCACACGCAATCATACTCACTTGTAACAGCTGTAGCAGCAGCGCTTGCAGCTCATGGCCAGGTGTTCAATCACTCCTCCGGTACCCGGAAGTGGTCACCATGGGAACCGCTATGCGTTCCACATGGGTCAACTTCCGCGTTCCACCGGGCAGTGACCTCATCGCCAAAACCACAGGCGAGCCCATAGCATCAGCTGCACACAGGGAGAATAATGCACCAATACCTACACATATCACAATACATAAATATACATATAAACAAATAACACGGAATGACATTAAATGAAACGATAATTTCAACAATACAATAAGGAAGCAGCATAAAAACTACAACTTATAACATGTTCCAATTGATCTTCTCATCAAGAACATTAGGGAAAATAGTTCCCAACCACATGATCCATCTGGATTCTTTAATTAATAACATTTTAGCTCTATCACCCCCCCTAATAGGTGGGGGAACATGAGCAATTATAAAATGTTTAAGTGAAGACAGTGTATGATTACATTCTTTAAAATGTTTTGCAACGAGCTGATTAATCTGATGACCCAATAACGTCAAATGTATGGCGGATCTATGTGGCGCCATTCGTTCACTGAATTTACTTGTGGTCTGACCCACGTAGTATAATCCACATGGACAGACCACAACGTAAACCACAAACGAAGAACAACATGTCAAAACATAACGTATGTCATAGCTCCTGTCGACATGGGGGTGTCGGAAAGATTTACATGCAATCATGTGGCTACAGGTAGTACATTGACTGCACTTATAGCAGCCAGGCGGTTTAGTATACACATTACGAGGATTAGACACATTTCTACCTGTAATATCAGCTTTAACTAACCTGTCACGCAGATTGCGGCCCCTACGGAAAGCCGTTACAGGTCTCATATCATAAAAGCATGATAGATCAGGATCGGATTTCACTATAGGCCACGAAGCCCTTGTGGCTCTTTGTACTATAGGGCTGGCAGTAGTGAAATCAGATGCCCAAGGGATGATTTTCTCAGTTTTTCTCATTGATGGTTTAAGAAGGGCTTCTCTAGGCAACCTGAGAATTTCCTGTTCCTGTTTCCTAAGGGTTTGTAAATTGTAACCTCTGTCCACAAATTTCTCAATTAGATCATCTAATACTTTTGGTAATTTAACCGGATCACTTGTGATGCGAGCACACCGCATCATTTGTGATCGTGGAAGACCCTTTTTCAAGGCATCCGGATGATGACTGTATGCCATGAGAAAGGTATTTCTATCTGTTAATTTATGATGGACAGTGGTTTCAAAAAACCCTTGATTCAAAGATATATTGACATCCAGAAACACAGCCACAGAAGGATCACATGTATATGTGAACTTAATGGGTGAGTCCAAACCATTGATCTCCTCCATCAGGGTCACAAATCTCTCCTTTCCCCCAGTCCAAAGCAAGAAAATATCATCTATATATCTGGTATACCAGAATATATAGTCACTGGCCTCGGGGTTGTACAGGAACATTTTTTCTATTAGTATCAGTGATGGTATTGTTCAAACTAATTTATACACCAAGGAGTCAGATAGGAACAATCTATTACATTACAACAGTGCCCATCCTAGAGCACTTATTAGAGGTCTCCCATACTCCCAAATGTTGCGTATTAAACATATTACAACTGATACGAAGCTTGCTGAGCAACATATTAATACCTTGATAGATAAATTCCTCAACAGGGGGTATCACCTTAATGTGCTATTGGAATCTAAAGAAAAAGTTATGGAAAAACCTGGTTATAGCAATGCAACAAACCGGGAGCCGCAGAATATATTACCATGGGTAAATAGGTACAATCAAGCTAGCCCTAGCATTACTACAAAAATAAAAAAACTATGGCCCATTATACAATCTGACCCTGAGTTGCCACTAGCTACCACTAGAATCATGCCTTGTCACGCTAGGGGAAGAAGCCTCCGTGACATATTGGTTAAAGCTGACATCTCTAATATCCAGGGCACTGATGCACTTAAAGAGGTACGGCATAAACTGGGATGTATACGTTGTACGTGTACCACTTGCCAATTCATGCTAAGCGGTAATACATTCAACCATCCTCTATCTGGTAAAAAATACAACATCCGTTACCAACTTACATGTAATACGAAATTTACGGTATACCAGATTATTTGTCCGTGTGGGAAATCATATATCGGTAAAATGGAACGAAGCTTCAAAGAAAGAATGACTGCGCATAGATCTGCTATGAGGAAAGCGTTGTCCATGGGTAACAGCGAACAACCTGTGGCCAGACATTTTGTAGAGGCTAGGCATAGTCTGACCTCTATCCGTTATAGGATGATAGACCATGTACCCCCGAATATACGGGGTGGCAATAGAGGCTTGAAGCTTTTGCAAATGGAATCCCGGTGGATCCACCGAATGGGTACCTTAACACCAAGGGGTCTTAATGACCATTTGGGCCTCAATAATTTCCTTTAGCTTAGTTTAGGTGCCCGTATACATGTGCTCATTTATCTATGTGTCATTGATCTGCATTACCCAGGTTATAATGGCTCTATTTGATGGTAGTTAATTATGCATTATTGAGTGGCATTCTAGATTCAAGGTTTGCATATTGTTATCAGTATACTGCATAGTCACGATCTATGTCGATCGATCAATATGCAGTTAGATTATGTTGTCCATAGTAGATATATAATCCTTAGTCCATGCTTAGGCCAGGTTACAATATCCATGGTGATCGGATAGTTTGTATATATTAAGGCAATACATTGTAGTTTTATTTATGTTTGTTTCACAGTAACTATGGTAACTTGGTGATTTGTCATCGGGTGCGCCATGCTGAGTGCAAGACGTGATGACGTCATCATTAGGAGCCGCCGGGCCGGGTGCGTGGTCCCTTTGCCGGGATGGCGCCATTCACTGATGGGTGAGGGGATATAAGGTAAGATTTGATGTTGTATGTGTTATAAGCCTGATGAAAATGCCATATTAAAGGCATTGAAACGTTGCTTCCCAATTTCCTTGGTTGTACTGAGTTTTTTGACTGGAGTGCCGCACCTACAGACAGACTATACATATATATATATATATATATATATCTATCTATCATTTTAGTCAAATAAAGAAAGCCACTGTTCTTAGACAGAGTTGCATATGAAGTAGCGGGGGGAAAAGAAAGGAACGGTACTCTAATTTTTTGGGGGGCACTCTTAATTAATAAATTAAAACTTGAATTTATTTTTACAATAATAACATCAAAGTAATGCTTTTTGCGTAGTACAACACCATATAGGACACAAATCAACAAATCAACAAAGAATTTTCAAAAAGAATTTTTAAAAAGAGAAAACAAAACATATAAAGGTAGAGTATTTATAATGTGAGACTACACCAGTACGTAATCTTAGATTAGTAAATATAGCAATACTTTGGCCATGGAGCACGCAAAATATAGATATACCAATATATATCAATAACCAAAAAAAGTGGTTTCAAGTGAAAGAAGATTCTTTTAATCTGTTATTGTCAGTTATTGAAATTGTAGCACATAAATGATCAGAGAATTGGTCACAAAATAGCAGTGACATTTGATACTGATACAGTAGTCTCCCTTGCATGGGAGTACAGTGTTACATATCACTAGGTAAAATCACAATGTGTCCTATGTGTGTAATCAATAAATCAATGATCATACAGTTGTACCAATAACAGTCGAGTATCATACCAACAGATCTAAATAGAAGTTTATCACAGCAGTAGATATATATGTCATAAAGCCATCAAATGGCATAGTTATGGTAGTATCTGTTTGAGTTTCTCCAGGTGTCTCTGAAATACTTCTTTAATTATAAGTAAAAAATATTCCTCTTGGTCCACCATACTTTTGCCAGGATAGGTAAAATTAAAGGGAAGGGGGCAGAGGAAAAAGACAAGAAAGGATACTATTGATCAGTAAAAGACCACAACATTATCATGTCAGTGACACTGTCACTTGAAAATTCTTTGTTGATTTGTTGATTCCTGTCCTATATGGTGTTGTACTATGCAATAAACATTACTTTGATTTTATTATTGTAAAATTACAAGTTATGTTTTAATTTATTAATTAAGAGTGCTCCTAAAAAGAAATAAGATTACGTTTCCTTTCTTTCCCCCCCCCCCTGCTACTAATTGCGAGGTCCCGCATTTTTGCACTCAAAAAACTGTGGGGGTCATTCCGAGTTGATCGCTCACTAGCTGTTTTTAGCAGCCGTGCAAACGCATAGTCACCGCCCACATGGGAGTGCATTTTCGCTTTGCAAGTGTGTGAACGCCTGTGCAGCCGAGCTCTGCAAAAACATTTTGTGCAGTATCTGAGTAGCTCTTGCGATCACTTCAGCCTGTCTAGTCCCGGAATTGACATCAGGCACCCACCCTGAAAATGCTTGGATGCGCCTGCATTTTTCCAAACACTCCCAGAAAACGGTCAGTTGACACCAACAAATGCCCTCTTCCTGTCAATTTCCTTGCGATCGCCCGCGCAAATGGATTCTTCGTTAAATTCATCGCCCAGCAATGATCCACTTTGTACCCGTATGACACGCCAGTGCATTGCAGTGCATACGCATGCGCAGTAGTGACCTGATCACTGCTCTGCAAAAAACGACAGTGTGCGATCAGGTCGGAATGACCCCCTATGTTATTGAGACTGTCAAACCTCATTAACTGTGACTGATTTTTCTCGATTATTAGGAATATTCACCTTTATAACTGAGATAATTGCTGTAGGACCTTTTTATGTGAGATTAATGCAGTTTATTAATCTCTATAAATGAGATGACCAACTTTAGAACCTGTGTATCTGGGATTAGTACATGTTTTGACTAGAGATGAGCGGTTTTGGCTCTCACAGAACCGAACCGTACCGAACTTCACCATTTGAGTCCGGTTCCGAGCCCGGCTCGGGTTTTCCCGCCTGACTCGGAAACCCGAACGAGGCAAAACGTCATCATCCCGCTGTCGGATTCTCGCTGGATTTGGATTCCATATAAGGAGCCGCTTCTCGTGGCCATTTTCACTCCAGTCTCGGAGAGTGTAGTCAGAGGACGTGTCTCCGTCCTCAGTGTCTGTGTGGGGGCGGGTAAGTTGGGTGGTGAGTCTTGTGCTGTGTTGTTCTGCTCAGTCCAGTCCAGTGTAGTCAGTGTATTGTGCTGCATCAGTCCAGCCAGTCACAGTGTTGGTGTCATCTGCTGCTATATGTCCCCAGTGATACTGTCTGCTGTATAAGTCCCTTACATTTTTGCTTTGTTGTCTTGCATCAGACCAGGGGTAGTGTCTTGTGCAGCATCAGTCCAGTGACCAGTCACAGTGGTGGTGTCCTCTGCTGCCATATATCCAGTGTAGCTGTGTAAGTACTTTTTAGTGGTGCTGTGTTGTCCTGCATTAAACCAGGGGAAGTGTCTTGTGCAGCATCAGTCCAGTGACCAGTCACAGTGGTGGTGTCCTCTGCTGCCATATATCCAGTGTAGCTGTGTAAGTACTTTTTAGTGGTGCTGTGTTGTCCTGCATTAGACCAGGGGAAGTGTCTTGTGCAGCATCAGTCCAGTGACCAGTCACAGTTGTGGTGTCCTCTGCTGCCATATATCCAGTGTAGCTGTATAAGTCCCTTTCAGTGGTGCTGTGTTGTCCTGCATTAGACCAGGGGAAGTGTCTTGTGCAGCATCAGTCCAGTGACCAGTCACAGTGGTGGCGTCCTCTGCTGCCACATATCCAGTGTAGCTGCATTAGTCCCTTTCAGTGGTGCTGTGTTGTCCTGCATCAGACCAGTGGTAGTGTCCTGGTCATCAGTCATTACAGTGACCAGGCAGTCACAGTGTTATACACTGCTGCTATATGTCCACTGCTACAGTATAATAATAATAATAATAATAACAACCACAAGTCCCTTACAGTGTTGCTGTGTTGTACTGCATCAGACCAGTGGTAGTGTCCTGGCCATCAGTCATTCCAGTGACCAGGCAGTCACAGTGGTATACGCTACTACTATATGTCCACTGCGGCCGTATAATAATAATAACAAGTCCCTCACAGTGTTGCTATGTTGTGCTGCATCAGGCCAGTGGTAGTGTCCTGGCCATCAGTCTTTCCAGTGACCAGGCAGTCACAGTAGTATACACTGCTGCTATATGTCCACTGCTGCTGTATAATAATAATAATAACAACAACAAGTCCTTTACAGTGTTGCTTTGTTGTGCTGCATTAGACCAGTGGTAGTGTCCTGGCCATCAGTCATTCCAGTGACTAGGCTGTCACAGTGGTATACACTGCTGCTATATGTCCACTGCTACAGTATTATAATAATAATAATAATAATAATAATAATAACAACAACCACAAGTCCCTCACAGTGTTGCTGTGTTGTGCTGCATCAGACCAGTGGTAGTGTCCTGGCCATCAGTGATTCCAGTGACCAGGCAGTCACAGTGGTATATGCTGCTGCTATATGTCCACTGCTGCCGTATAATAATAATAATAACAACAACAACAACAACAACAACAACAACAACAACAACAAGTCCCTTACAGTGTTGCTGTGTTGGCTGCATCAGACCAGTGGTAGTGTCCTGTCCATCAGCCATCAGTTATTCCTGTGCCGCATATTATATTATATAACTCCAGAAACATAATGGAGAACAAAAATTTGGAGGATAAAATAGGGAAAGATAAAGAACAACATCTTCCTACTGCTGAAGCTGCTGCCACTAGCCATGACATAGACGATGAAATGCCATCAACGTCGTCTGCCAAGGCCGATGCCCAATGTGATCGTAGAGGGCATGTAAAATCCAAAAAGCCAAAGTTCAGTAAAAAGACCCCCCCAAAAAATGTAAATGGTCTGAGGAGAAACATTGACTTGCCAATATGCCATTTATGGCACGGAGTGGCAATGAACAGCTGAGGCCCTGGCCTATGTTCATGACTAGTGGTTCAGCTTCACATGACAATGGAAGCCCTCATAACTGAGGCCTTGACACTTATGTTGGTGTTAGACATGCATCCGGTATCCATCATTAGTGCAGTGGGATTTAGACAATTGATGGAGGCATTGTGTCCCCAGTACCAAATCCCATATAGATTCCACTTCACTAGGCAGGGAATAGCGAGATTTTGCCATTTAATTCCAGTGATTTGGACTTATAATTATTAATTACAGTGATCTTGCCAATTAATTCCAGTGATTTGGACGTATTATTACGAATTACAGTGATCTTGCCAATTAATTCCAGTGATTTGGACGTATAATAACAGTGATCTTGCAATTAATTCCAGTGATTTGGACGTATAATTATTAATTCCAGTGATTTTGCAAATTAATTTGAGTGATTTGGACGTCTAATTACAGTGATCTTGCCAATTAATTCCAGTGATTTAGATGTATAATTTCAGTGATTTTGCCAATTAATTCCAGTGATTTGGATGTATAATTATTAATTACAGTGATTTTGCAAATTAATTTCAGTGATTTGGACGTCTAATTACAGTGATTTTGCCAATTAATTCCAGTGATTTGGATGTATAATTCCAGTGATTTGGACGTATAATTCCAGTTGGAATTGTTTGTGTTGCTTGGCTTAGTCATACAGCTACCTCATTGCACCTCTTCAACATCTTTGCATGAGGTGCTATTTGGGGCCTAGTTTTTGAAAAGTGCCATCCTGTGTGACACTGCCGTGTGAGTCCAGGGGTACTGCTGTATTAGTCCTGGGGCACTGCCGTATAAATTCACCAATTGCAGAATTTTTAAAAAGTGAGTGGAGCGTGCTGAAGATGCTGTCAGTGGACCGAACAATTGCGGCCCACTCTCGACATTCAGCCACTGCATGACACTACTAGATGGGCTAGGTGGTTGTGTCGCTTGGCTTAGTCATACAGAAACCTCGGTGCACCTTTTTTTCTTTTTTGCATCATGTGCTGTTAGGGGCCTTTTTTTTATATCTGCCCTCCTGTCTGCCACTGCAGTGGCATGCCTAGATGGGCCAATTGTTTGTGTCGCTTGGCTTAGTCATACAGCAACCTCGGTGCACCTTTTTTTCTTCTTTGCATCATGTGCTGTTAGTGGCCTTTTTTATATCTGCCCTCCTGTCTGCCACTGCAGTGCCACGCCTAGATGGACCAACTGTTTGTGTCGCTTGGCTTAGTCATACAACTACCTCATTGCAATTCTTTTTTCTTCTTTGCGTGATGTGCTGTTTGGGGCCTTTTTTAATACCTGCCCTCCTGTCTGACACTGCAGTGCCACTCCTAGATGGACCAACTGTTTGTGTCGCTTAGCTTAGTCATACAACTACCTCATTGCAATTCTTTTTCTTCTTTGCGTGATCCGCTGTTTGGGGCCTTTTTTAATATCTGCCCTCCTGTCTGACACTGCAGTGCCACTCCTAGATGGGCCAGGTGTTTGTGTTGTCCACTTGTGTCGCTTAGCTTAGTCATCCAGCAACCTCGGTGCAACCTTTTGGCCTAAAAACAATATTTTGAGGTGTGAGGTGTTCAGAATAGACTGGAAATGAGTGGAACTTATTGTTATTCAGGTTAATAATACCGTAGGAGCAAAATTACCCCCAAATTCTGTGGTTTTAGCTGTTTTTATGTTTTTTTCAAAAATCATCCAGATCCAAAACCAAAACCAAAACATGAAAGGGTGGTTTTGGCAAAAGCAAGCTAAAACCAAAACACGAAAGTGGATTTAGAACCAAAACCAAGAAGGTTATGCTTCATATTGCTCAGTACATTGTACTTGGGAAAATTAGCTAATTCAAGTTTAGTGTAAATGAATAAGGTTACATCTATATTTGTAAAAGTAGTTTCTCCCCCCCCCCCCCCCCAGAAAAGGGGAAATTATATAAAATATGCTTAAATAAAGTAAACAATTAAAACACAAATCCTGTAAACACATTAAAGATGTTTAAAATTGGATCTGTTAAACAAATAACTAAGTTAAATGATGGTATAAACTTCTACAACTGGAATTTTTTTGAAACCTCAAATATTCTTTTATGAGAGAAAAAAGACTTACTTCACTCTTAAACCTATAATGTACATAAATAAATTATATTTCTGTTGTTTCTATGCACTCAGTGATTCAACATATAAAAGGATTAAAGAAAAATTCCAGATTACACTACATTTTAGGCACATTTTTTATATGGGGGGAGGATCTTGGACTGCACATCCTATTTCTAAACATAACGAGAGGTGATACCATTCTGAGACTTGTAGTTTCACACAGAAAAAAGAGAAAATGCAGATGCATACTAAATACTAAACACTGCTAATCAGAGTAATTATAATAAGCTTGCATTATTACATAGAGTAAATTTTAGGTGCTTATCATAATTTTGGCCAAAAGTATGGACCCACCAACCGTGACCAGGTGAGCTCATTTGGTGGATCTGTTACACTAAGGTTCAAGTCCAGGTCATGTGGGCCCCCCATCACACTAAGGAAAGACTTAAATTCAGGATTCAATTTTTGTCAGCTTTACTTAGCTTTGGTTTTGGTCACATTCTTAGAATTTTATCAAACAAGCACAGAGCCTAATTTTCCTACAATTACAATGTCATGATTGGTTGCTTAATTCTTGAGACTAAAAATAAATTTTACATTTTGTCATGAAGGTCTCACTGCTTGATTTTTAAATTGAAAATGAGGGTTCTGGATTGTTTGCCATGTTTTTCAATAGAATACAATATTCAGTCAAATCCTAAAATGTCTATTTGTTGTATCCTTAATAATGACTATAACATTTTACATAACTGTAAAAATATATATTCTATCTATTCATATCAAAACACATTTATTTTGTTACAGTGTTTTAATTTTGCTTGATATTTTTTAAAGTTAAATAAAAAGAATGCAGTTAGAAAATTTAGAAAGTGAAAGTTATAATATGAAATTATATACACTTCGTGTATAAGTGTGTCTTTATTTAAGAACATTTCTTACTGTACCTGGGAACACACCACTCTCTTCCTTCTATTAGACATGTGACTGTGAGAGGAGAAATATGAAGGAGTTTGGAGGCCTTTTGGGATAGAACCAAGATGTCACCTCAGTGGAAATAGTCTCAGAGTGATTTAAACCATTAAAACAATTAGCAAAATTAATCTAAGAATTAAAATACATGTTTACGAAAAAATTAAGAAAAAGGTCAGGTAACACAATTACTGAAAATATACAGGTTTTTACTGTTCTTTACTATCTTTAAAAAAAGTTATCAAAATTACATTGCTATTCAATGTGCCATTCTTAAGAAAGTCCTTACCCTGTGCAGGCAAGACAGCACACCTTCCCCTTCTCATTCTAGCTGTCACTTTTTCATTCTCTTAATCACTTGCAAATAGGATTTTAATACCTACCGGTAAATCCTTTTCTCCTAGTCCGTAGAGGATGCTGGGGTCCACTTCAGTACCATGGGGTATAGACGGTTCCGCAGGAGCCATGGGCACTTTAAGACTTTTTAACGGTGTGAACTGGCTCCTCCCTCTATGCTCCTCCTCCAGACCTCAGTATAGGAACTGTGCCCAGGGAGACGGACATTTAGAGGAAAGGATTTACTTTTAATTTAATGGTGAGATTTATACCAGCTCACACCTCAACCATGCCGCACAACATGGCATTCAACATAACACACGCCAACAGGCATGAACCTTTTGCAGCAACATGATGAAAATAATTGTAACACAACACTTGTGTAACTACAACAAAATAAATACTGCAGGTAAAGTACGCACTGGGTCGGGTGCCCAGCATCCTCTACGGACTAGGAGAAAAGGATTTACCGGTAGGTATTAAAATCCTATTTTCTCATATGTCCTAGAGGATGCTGCGGGCCACTTCAGTACCATGGGGTTATACCAAAGCTCCAGTACGGGCGGGAGAGTGCGGATGACCCTGCAGCACCGATTGACCAAACTTTAGGTCCTCAACAGCCAAGGTGTCAAACTTGTAAAACTTAGCAAACGTGTTTGCCACTGATCAAGTAGCTGCTCGGCAAAGTTGTAATGCCGAGACCCCCGGGCAGCCGCCCAGGATGAGCCCACCTTTATAGTAGAATGGACATTTACCGACTTCGGTATCGGCAATCCTACCGTGGAATGAGCGTGCTGAATCGTCCCTCTGATCCAGCGCGCATTAGTCTGCTTAGAAGCAGGACACCCAATCTTATTGGGAGCATACAGGACAAACAGAGCCTCTGTTTTCCTTATCCGAGCTGTTCTTGCGACATAAATTTTCAAAGCTCTGACCACATCAAGAGACTTTGACTCAGTGAAAGTGTCAGTAGCCACTGGCACCACAATAGGTTGGTTCATATGGAAAGACGAAACCACCTTTGGAAGAAATTGTTGGCGAGTTCTCAACTCTGCCTTACCTTCATGGAAGATCAGGTAAGGGCTCTTGTGAGACAAGGCCCCCAACTCAGACACCCGCCTTGCGGATGCCAAGGCCACATGCATCACCACTTTCCAAGTGAGAAACTTCAATTCTATCTCCTGTAGAGGTTCAAACCAATCAGATTGAAGGAACTGCAACACCACGTTAAGGTCCCATGGTGCCACTGGAGGCACAAACGGAGGCTGGATGTGCAGCACCCCTTTCACGAATGTCTGTATTCTGGAAGGGCGGCCAATTGTTTTTGAAAGAAAACTGACAAGGCCGAAATCTGGACCTTGATTGAACCCAATCTTAGGCCTGCATCCACACCAGCCTGCAGAAAATGGAGAAAACGTCCCAACTGAAACTCCTTCGTAGGAGCCTTCTTGGATTCACACCAAGACACATATTTTCTCCAAATACGGTGGTAATGTTTAGATATTACTCTTTTCCTGGTCTGAATAAGAGTGGGGATAACTTCTTTGGGAATACCCTTTGGGGCTAGGATCTGGCGCTCAACAGCCATGCCGTCAAACGTAGCCATGGTAAGTCTTGATACACACACGGCCCCTGCTGCAGCAGGTCCTCGCGAGGAGGAAGAGGCCGAGGATTTTCTATAAGCAACTCCTGAAGATCTGGATACCAAGCCCTCCTTGGCCAGTCTGGGGCAATGAGGATTGCTCAAAACCTTGTTCTTCTTATGATTTTGAGAACTTTTGGTATCAGTGGAAGTGGAGGGAAGACATATACTGACCGAAACACCCACTGGGTCACCAGTGCATCCACTGCTATTGCTTGAGGGTCTCTTGACCTGGAACAATATTTCTGAAGCTTCTTGTTGAGACGAGATGCCATCATGTCTACTTGAGGAACTCCCCAAAGACTTGTCACCTCTGTGAAGACTTCTTGATGGAGGCCCCATTCTCCTGGATGGAGATCGTTTCTGCTGAGGAAGTTTGCTTCCCAGTTGTCCACTCCCAGAATGAAAATTGCTGACAGAGCTCTTGCATGCCTTTCTGCCCAGAGTAGTATCTTTGTCACCTCTGCCATTGCCACTCTGCTTTTCGTTCCGCCTTGACGGTTTATGTACGCTACTGCTGTTACATTGTCCAACTGGATCTGCATGGGTTGATCTTGAAGAAGATGTATCGCTTGTAGAAGGCCATTGTAAATGCCTCTCAATTCCAGAACGTTTATGTGAAGGCAGGCATCCTGACTTGACCATTTTTCTTGGAAGCTTTTCCCCTTTGTGACTGCTCCCCAGCCTCGGAGACTTGCATCCGTGGTTACTAGGACCCAGTCCTGAATCCCGAACCTGCGTCCCTCTAGTAGGTGAGAACTGTTTAGCAACCACAGGAGCGAAATCCTGGCTTTGGAGGACAGGATTATCTTCCGGTGCCTGTGTAGGTGGGATACGGACCACTTGTTCAACAGGTCCCACTGGAATATTCTGGCATGGAATCGGCCAAACTGTATGGCCTCGTAGGCCACCACCATTTTCCCCAACAACTGAATGCATTGAAGTATTGACACTCTTGTTGGTTTCAAAATCTGTTTGACCATGCTCTGGATTTCCAGAGCCTTTTCTACTGGCAGAAATACTCTCTGTACTTCTGTGTCCAGTATCATCCCCAGAAAGGACAATCTTGTCTTCGGTTCCAATTGTGACTTCAGAAAATTCATGATCCAACCGTGTTGTTGGAGTACTGACAGGGAGAGTGCAATGTTCTGCACCAACCATTCCCTGGATCTCGCTTTTATCAGGAGATCGTCCAGGTAAGGAATTATATTGACTCATTGTTGTCGAAGGAGGACCATCATCTCTGCCATCACCTTGGTGAATACCCTCAGTGCCGTGGAAAGCCCGAACGGCAACGTCTGGAACTGGTAATGGCAATCCTGTACTGCGAATCTCAGATAAGCTTGGTGAGGAGGATAAATGGGAACATGCAAGTAAGCATCTTTTATGTCTGCTGACACCATGAATTCCACTTCCTCCAGACTGGAAATCACTGCCCTCAGAGATTCCATCTTGAACTTGAACCTTTTGAGGTAGAGATTCAGATTTTTTAGGTTTAAAATTGGTCTGACCGAGCCGTCCGGCTTCGGAACTACGAAAAGGCTTGAATAAAAACCTTCTCCTTGCCGTGACAAGGGTGCCAGGACAATGACTTGATCCTGACATAATTTTTGAATTGCAGCTGTTACGACTTCTCTGTCTGGAAGAGAAGCTGGCAAGGTCGATTTGAAAAATCGGCATGGGGAAGTCTTGAAACTCCAGTTTGTATCCATGGGACACTATTTGTAAGACCCATGGGTCCAGGCCAGATTGAAGCCAGATCTGACTGAAAGGTTTCAGATGTGCTCCCACCCGAGTGGACTCCCGCAAGGGAGCCCTAGCATCATGCTGCAGATTTGGCAGAAGCAGGGGTTGATTTCTGCTCCTGCGATCCTGGAGACGCTGTGGATTTCTTTCCTCTTCCCCTTCCTCTACCTGCAAAGAAGGTGGAACCTTTGGCATTTTTGTATTTGCTGGTCCGAAAGGACTGCATGTGAGAGTGCTGTGGGTTTTTTTTCGCCGGTGCAGGAGCATAAGGCAAGAATGTCGACTTACCTGCGGTAGCCGCAGAGACTAACGCATCCAGCCCATCTCCAAACAAGGCCTCACCTTTATACGGAAGAGACTCCATATTTCTTTTGGAATCTGCATCAGCATTCCACTGGCGAATCCACAATGCCCTCCGAGCTGATACTGCCGTGGTAGCGGCTTTTGAACCCAAGAGTCCAATATCTTTCATGGCTTCTAGCATGTATACAGCGGCATCTTTGATATGACCTAACGTTAGGAGTATCTCGTCTCTATCTATCGAGTCAATTTCCGATGACAAGTTATCTGACCATTTTTTGATAGCCCTACTCACCCACGCGCAAGCAATGGTGGGCCTGAGCAACGAACCATTGGCAACATAAATAGATTTTAACGTAGTCTCCAACTTGCGGTTCCGGCACCTTCAGTGAAGCCGTCCCAGGTGCAGGGAGAATCACCTTTTTAGTTAACCTTGACAGGGCACTGTCTAAAATGGGGGGTGACTCCCATCTTTTCCTGTCCGCTGCTGGGAAAGGAAAAGCAACCTGAATCCTTTTGGGAATCTGAAATTTCTTTTCAGGATTTACCCAAACTCCCTCAAATAGAGTATTAAGCTCATGAGAAGGAGAATCAGAGTCTGTGTCGGTATCAGAATGTACTATTTGTTCAAATGGTCTCTTATGTGACCCAGAGGGGTCGCCAGTAGATGAAAAGGCAGAACTATGAAAAATCACATCTTCCACTGATTTTCTCCAGCTCTCTGCATGAGACTCAGACTTATCTAATCTCTTACTGAGACCCTGCCATTTAGCTAGGAACTTGCTTTCCACAGTGGGTACCAAAACAAGAACTCTATCTCCAGGAGCAGATTCCCGTATCTTGGCACTCCGGTTATATACCCTCTGTTGAGCACTTTGGGCCTGTTCCATGTGCTCTCTGACAATAGGTACCACAGCTGCAATCCTATCCTGCATTTGTGTTACATGTTAAATAACACTTCTATAAGGGGTGGGCTGTCCTTCCCACGTCTCTTTGGCAATGTCCAACAGCCCTCTGGGGTGTCTACCATACAACAAATCAAATGGAGAAAACCCTGTAGAGGACAGAGGAAATTCTCTGATGGCCATTAACAAGTAGGGCAACAAACAATCCCAGTTTTTCCCATCTCTATCAACAACCTTTTTTAACATACTTTTTAATGTTTTATTAAACCTTTCCACCAACCCATCAGTTTGGGGATGGTAGATAGACATCCTGAGGTGAGTGACCTTAAATAATTTGCGCAATTCTTTCATGATCCTTGACATAAATGGAGTACCTTGGTCAGTCAAAATTTCTTTTGGTATTCCCACTCTACTAAAAACCTGCATCAGCTCCCTAGCTATCGTCTTGGTTGTGATAGTGTGTAAAGGGACAGCCTCAGGATATCGAGTGGTATAGTCCATTATTACCAAGATATACTGATGGCCCTGAGCGGACTTTAACAAGGGCTCCACGAGATCCATGGCTATTCTGTCAAACAGGACCGCTATAATAGGCATAGGAACTAGTGGGCTCCTGAAATGGGGTCTAGGGGCATGATACTGGCACTCAGGACAGGAAGAACAATATTCAGACACTTCTTTATAAACCGATGGCCAAAAGAACCTTTGTAAAACTCTTTCAGTGGTTTTTTCTGACCGCAAATGTCCTGCTGTAACGTTACTATGAGCTAAATCTAGTACCATTCTCCGATAAGGCTGGGGAACTACCAGATGTTCCACCACATCCTCACCCCTTTTGACAATGTGGTACAAGAGCTCATTACAGATGTCTGTGTGGGGACACGTAACCCTGTCACCTGGTACCACAGGTTCCCCATAAACAATCTTAACATTCTCTGTAGCCTTTATTAAGGTAGGATCTTTTAACTGTTCAGACACAAACAGATCCTTCTTTACCTCCAGGTCAGGCACACTTTCAGTTCTAACTACTATGTCTCTGTTCCCAGCAAGAGAGTCCTCACTGGACTCCCCATCTGTCACTTTCCCAGCCAAACTAGCAAAAGGCAAAGGGCAAAGTGTCAGAAAGTTCCGAAGACACACGTACATCCATAAAATCACCGGTATTATCAACTTGCTCTTTACTTCTCACATCTGTTGATAAACGTGATTCCCACAGTTTCCAAAAATGAGGAAAATCCCTCCCTATTATGGCCTCATGCACCAGGGTGGGGACCAGTCCTACTTTAACAATTGCTGATCCACAACAAGTTTCTATATTCACTTCAGCAGTAACATAATGTTGGATATCCCCATGTATGCAAGTTACCCCAATAGGTATTTGCTGGCCCTTCAAGATGTTCACTAACCCAGCTTTCACAAGGGTAACTAAACTTCCTGAATCTAGCAAGGCCTCTACCTGGTTACCCACTAAGAACACGTCACACATTTGTTTTTCCTGCTGAGGCAAAGGAACCACAGTACAGGCTAACCTAGCAAAGAAAGACATTCTGTGACATTCAAAGGCAGCATCACATTGCATGGGTTCTTGATTGACTGGGCAATTGGCAATAACATGACCTGGCATACCACACCTAAACATTTAACCACACAAATATCAACCAGTTTTGGCAGCATAGACCTTTCTAGCCCCATAGGCCTGTCTCCAGGGCCAGTGTTTACAGTCTCTCCAGCCTTGCGTTCTCTTAACCGCCCAGCAATGTTTTTCCACGGAACAGTCTTACCAGTCTTTACTGAAGGGCGCTGTCGAGGATCTATGGGTTTCTGGGTGGTCATCAGTAGTTCCTCTGCCGCCAAATACCTCTCTACCATGTCCAGTAATAGGCCAGCAGTATCCGGGTTTCCATGGCTCACCCACTTGCGCAAGGACCACGGGTAAAGATCTAAAATAGCAGTCCATGATGACTCTTTCAACCATCTGGGGACCAGTTAATGTCTCTGGCTGTAACCATTTTTTTGTTAGCTGAATAAGGTCATGCATCTGGGAGCGAGGAGGCTTCTCTATGGCATACACCCAACGGAGCACCCATTGTGCTCGTACTGACAGCGTGACTCCCAGGCAGGTCAGGATCTCAGTTTTTAGTTTGTCATAGTCCCGAGCCTCAGCAGGGCTTAAATCAAAGTACGCTTTTTGGGGTTCACCTGAAAGAAAAGGTACTAGCAGACTGGCCCACTGGGCTTTCGGCCAGGTCTCATGCTCAGCAGTACTTTCAAACGTGGTCAGATAGGCCTCCACATCATCAGCCTCTGTCATTTTCTGCAGGAAGTGACTGGCCCGTATAGAACAAGAGCTGGTCGGAGCACTGACGGCCACATCTCCAATCCGGGATGCAAGGCTCTGCACCACTTCTGCTAAGGCCTCTCTATCCTGACGCTGTTGCCTGTAAAGTTCGTCAATAGCCACATGCTGCTGTCTCCTATTTTCCTCCATTGCCACCTGCTGCTGTCTGTTGGCCTCCTGCTGAGCCGCTGTAGCTTGCAGCAAGGCTTTAAGCAGTTCCTCCATGTCGACAGATTTTTCAGGTGGCTTTGTAGCTGCTTTCACCCAGGACAAATATCAAATCCTCAGGGGTGAGTCTCAGCAACTTCACACTGGGCTGTATCTGCATAAACCACAGTTTTCTGCAGGCCTCATAAAGCTGCTGCTTTCACTTATGCGCAGAACGGAATGCTCACATTCTCCACCAAGTTGTAACACTGTAGGGGAACAGGGTGCCGTTTTCCTGGGGTAGATGGCAGCAAGCAGCAGCTGAAAAATCATACAGGTCCAGTTTATGGTGCAACTGGCCGCAACCAGTTTTATTAAGCAGAAAATAAAACAAACATCAAAAGAAAATACCTTGCCTGTCCGGCTCTAACTAAACACAAGACATTCCTAACTGTCTCTAAACAAAAACACAGAGTTCTCCAGTAAACACTGTATAGCTCACTTGTATAAGGAAGCGTGTTTCTCCCCACAGAGATTCTGCAGTCCCCCAGGCAATCTGCCCACACTAATCAGGCTAGCAGCCCAATAAGGCTCTTGCACAGCTGAAAGCCCTGATTAGCCTTCTGTGAGGCCAAAGATCCGAACTGGGCCCAATGTCTTGAACTTGCCTTCTCTCTCTCTCTCTCTCTCTCTCTCTCTCAGGGCCCTTATCCAGCTTTTCCAGCAAACTGAAAGGTTATAACAAAACAAAACATTTTCCTAGAAGTTTTCATTTTCTAAAACATGTAAGGCAAGAACCTGGGACAAACATACCTGCCCTCAAACACTATTCCAGTGTTCTTGTTACAATATATGTATATATATATATATATATATATATATATATTCCAGGTGCGTCACTCAACATTTATAAAGACATTAAACCATAGTGGTTATTTCACTATGGTTTAATGTCTTTATTAACACAGAGTGACGCACCTGGAATCTATATATTTTATATGTTTGTATATGTGAAGGCACTGGCTAAGTTTGAATGATTGCAGAGCGCCAGTCCTATGCTGCTTTATATATATATATATATATATATATATCCTGATGACTAATTAAATTTCGAAACATTGATTGCATTTACCTGCGTTTGACTCTTCATTCAATCCGAGTGCCGCCTTTTTGTTTATGTTATATATATATATATATATATATATATACACACTGTATATGTTTAAGTTCTCTATGGGCCTACTTCATGTTTGTATACAATGCCATTGTTCATGTAACTGAGCAATTACCGACGGACTGTGCATGTGCTGAGATCCCACTGCGCATGCACCAAGGTACCTTTCCAATGCCGCTCGCAGTTAGAGTGACAGGAAGAGAACGTTTGGGGGAGAATAATGGGGAGTGGTAGCAAAAATGCAGGTCTGTCATGGCATGTATACTAGCATGCAAAAGTCTTTGGCCAGAGCTTATATGTTTACTTATATTGGTCTATCTTAATGAATATCAACTTTAATTGCTCCCTAAAATCAATGTTATGATTAGAAATAAGACTTTAGGACTTTACTTCAAATGTACTATACTTAATTATGCAAATTTGCAACACAAGCATATTTCATTTTCATTGCAGTCCCAAGAGATTATTGAAATGCTAAAATAATTAATTTAGAGTTGGTCATTAATAAATCTGGTATTATGTTGATTCATTTTATTCTATAATATTTTATATATGAAATATATTTGTATTGATTGAATATTTTATATCTTTTTTAATTTTCACTTCCTTTTTACAGTGTTCACTTCAATAATCAATAATAATAACAACCATAACAATAAAAGAATAGGTATTCCTACATGGGGCACTCACTGGATTGGTTATTGAACTGGTATTGCGATCATGTAAAAATCAATTTTAACAGCATTAAAACATAACCTTTATTTACAGTTCCTATTAAAATCTCTAAAACAAGAGTATTGTTAGATGACAGTGATAAAAAAAAATATAAAAATAATTAAAAACGGGGTTCACATTCACGTTTTAAACACGTTCAGTTAATCGTAAACACTATCATAGTGCTCTTGTTTATTTTAGGCACCATAGTAGTGCCCTAATTCATTTTATGCCCCATATTAGTTAGAGATGAGCGGGTTCGGTTTCTCTGAATCCGAACCCGCCAGAACTTCATGTTTTTTTTCACGGGTCCGAGCGACTCGGATCTTCCCGCCTTGCTCGGTTAACCCGAGCGCGGCCGAACGTCATCATGACGCTGTCGGATTCTCGCGAGGCTCGGATTCTATCGCGAGACTCGGATTCTATATAAGGAGCCGCGCGTCGCCGCCATTTTCACACGTGCATTGAGATTGATAGGGAGAGGACGTGGCTGGCGTCCTCTCCGTTTAGAATAGATTAGAGAGACACTTGATTTACTAATTTTGGTGAGCATTAGGAGTACTCAGTACAGTGCAGAGTTTTGCTGATAGTGACCACCAGTTTTATTTATAATCCGTTCTCTGCCTGAAAAAAGCGATACACAGCACACAGTGACTCAGTCACATACCATATCTGTGTGCACTGCTCAGGCTCAGGCCAGTGTGCTGCATCATCTATTATCTATATATAATATTATATATATCTGTCTGACTGCTCAGCTCACACAGCTTATAATTGTGGGGGAGACTGGGGAGCACTACTGCAGTGCCAGTTATAGGTTATAGCAGGAGCCAGGAGTACATAATATATTATATAGTGAGTGACCACCAGACACACAGTGCAGTTTATTTAATATATCCGTTCTCTGCCTGAAAAAAGCGATACACACAGTGACTCAGTCAGTCACATACCATATCTGTGTGCACTGCTCAGGCTCAGGCCAGTGTGCTGCATCATCTATATATATTATATATCTGTCTGACTGCTCAGCTCACACAGCTTATAATTGTGGGGGAGACTGGGGAGCACTACTGCAGTGCCAGTTATAGGTTATAGCAGGAGCCAGGAGTACATAATATTATATTAAAATTAAACAGTGCACACTTTTGCTGCAGGAGTGCCACTGCCAGTGTGACTAGTGACCAGTGACCTGACCACCAGTATATATAATATTAGTAGTATACTATCTCTTTATCAACCAGTCTATATTAGCAGCAGACACAGTACAGTGCGGTAGTTCACGGCTGTGGCTACCTCTGTGTCGGCACTCGGCAGCCCGTCCATAATTGTATATACCACCTAACCGTGGTTTTTTTTTCTTTCTTTATACATACATACTAGTTACGAGTATACTATCTCTTTATCAACCAGTCTATATTAGCAGCAGACACAGTACAGTGCGGTAGTTCACGGCTGTGGCTACCTCTGTGTCGGCACTCGGCAGCCCGTCCATAATTGTATATACCACCTAACCGTGGTTTTTTTTTCTTTCTTTATACATACATACTAGTTACGAGTATACTATCTCTTTATCAACCAGTCTATATATTAGCAGCAGACACAGTACAGTGCGGTAGTTCACGGCTGTGGCTACCTCTGTGTCGGCACTCGGCAGCCCGTCCATAATTGTATATACCACCTAACCGTGGTTTTTTTTTCTTTCTTTATACATACATACTAGTTACGAGTATACTATCTCTTTATCAACCAGTCTATATATTAGCAGCAGACACAGTACAGTGCGGTAGTTCACGGCTGTGGCTACCTCTGTGTCGGCACTCGGCAGCCCGTCCATAATTGTATATACCACCTAACCATGGTTTTTTTTTCTTTCTTTATACATACATACTAGTTACGAGTATACTATCTCTTTATCAACCAGTCTATATATTAGCAGCAGACACAGTACAGTGCGGTAGTTCACGGCTGTGGCTACCTCTGTGTCGGCACTCGGCAGCCCGTCCATAATTGTATATACCACCTAACCGTGGTTTTTTTTTCTTTCTTTATACATACATACTAGTTACGAGTATACTATCTCTTTATCAACCAGTCTATATATTAGCAGCAGACACAGTACAGTGCGGTAGTTCACGGCTGTGGCTACCTCTGTGTCGGCACTCGGCAGCCCGTCCATAATTGTATATACCACCTAACCGTGGTTTTTTTTTCTTTCTTTATACATACATACTAGTTACGAGTATACTATCTCTTTATCAACCAGTCTATATATTAGCAGCAGACACAGTACAGTGCAGTAGTTCACGGCTGTGGCTACCTCTGTGTCGGCACTCGGCAGCCCGTCCATAATTGTATATACCACCTAACCGTGGTTTTTTTTTCTTTCTTTATACATACATACTAGTTACGAGTATACTATCTCTTTATCAACCAGTCTATATATTAGCAGCAGACACAGTACAGTGCGGTAGTTCACAGCTGTGGCTACCTCTGTGTCGGCACTCGGCAGCCCGTCCATAATTGTATATACCACCTAACCGTGGTTTTTTTTTCTTTCTTTATACATACATACTAGTTACGAGTATACTATCTCTTTATCAACCAGTCTATATTAGCAGCAGACACAGTACAGTGCGGTAGTTCACGGCTGTGGCTACCTCTGTGTCGGCACTCGGCAGCCCGTCCATAATTGTATATACCACCTAACCGTGGTTTTTTTTTCTTTCTTTATACATACATACTAGTTACGAGTATACTATCTCTTTATCAACCAGTCTATATATTAGCAGCAGACACAGTACAGTGCGGTAGTTCACGGCTGTGGCTACCTCTGTGTCGGCACTCGGCAGCCCGTCCATAATTGTATACTAGTATCCAATCCATCTCCATTGTTTACCTGAGGTGCCTTTTAGTTGTGCCTATTAAAATATGGAGAACAAAAATGTTGAGGTTCCAAAATTAGGGAAAGATCAAGATCCACTTCCACCTCGTGCTGAAGCTGCTGCCACTAGTCATGGCCGAGACGATGAAATGCCAGCAACGTCGTCTGCCAAGGCCGATGCCCAATGTCATAGTATAGAGCATGTCAAATCCAAAACACCAAATATCAGTAAAAAAAGGACTCCAAAACCTAAAATAAAATTGTCGGAGGAGAAGCGTAAACTTGCCAATATGCCATTTACCACACGGAGTGGCAAGGAACGGCTGAGGCCCTGGCCTATGTTCATGGCTAGTGGTTCAGCTTCACATGAGGATGGAAGCACTCAGCCTCTCGCTAGAAAAATGAAAAGACTCAAGCTGGCAAAAGCAGCACAGCAAAGAACTGTGCATTCTTCGAAATCCCAAATCCACAAGGAGAGTCCAATTGTGTCGGTTGCGATGCCTGACCTTCCCAACACTGGACGTGAAGAGCATGCGCCTTCCACCATTTGCACGCCCCCTGCAAGTGCTGGAAGGAGCACCCGCAGTCCAGTTCCTGATAGTCAGATTGAAGATGTCAGTGTTGAAGTACACCAGGATGAGGAGGATATGGGTGTTGCTGGCGCTGGGGAGGAAATTGACCAGGAGGATTCTGATGGTGAGGTGGTTTGTTTAAGTCAGGCACCCGGGGAGACACCTGTTGTCCGTGGGAGGAATAGGGCCGTTGACATGCCAGGTGAAAATACCAAAAAAATCAGCTCTTCGGTGTGGAGGTATTTCACCAGAAATGCGGACAACAGGTGTCAAGCCGTGTGTTCCCTTTGTCAAGCTGTAATAAGTAGGGGTAAGGACGTTAACCACCTCGGAACATCCTCCCTTATACGTCACCTGCAGCGCATTCATAATAAGTCAGTGACAAGTTCAAAAACTTTGGGTGACAGCGGAAGCAGTCCACTGACCAGTAAATCCCTTCCTCTTGTAACCAAGCTCACGCAAACCACCCCACCAACTCCCTCAGTGTCAATTTCCTCCTTCCCCAGGAATGCCAATAGTCCTGCAGGCCATGTCACTGGCAATTCTGACGAGTCCTCTCCTGCCTGGGATTCCTCCGATGCATCCTTGCGTGTAACGCCTACTGCTGCTGGCGCTGCTGTTGTTGCCGCTGGGAGTCGATGGTCATCCCAGAGGGGAAGTCGTAAGCCCACTTGTACTACTTCCAGTAAGCAATTGACTGTTCAACAGTCCTTTGCGAGGAAGATGAAATATCACAGCAGTCATCCTACTGCAAAGCGGATAACTGAGTCCTTGACAACTATGTTGGTGTTAGACGTGCGTCCGGTATCCGCCGTTAGTTCACAGGGAACTAGACAATTTATTGAGGCAGTGTGCCCCCGTTACCAAATACCATCTAGGTTCCACTTCTCTAGGCAGGCGATACCGAGAATGTACACGGACGTCAGAAAAAGACTCACCAGTGTCCTAAAAAATGCAGTTGTACCCAATGTCCACTTAACCACGGACATGTGGACAAGTGGAGCAGGGCAGGGTCAGGACTATATGACTGTGACAGCCCACTGGGTAGATGTATGGACTCCCGCCGCAAGAACAGCAGCGGCGGCACCAGTAGCAGCATCTCGCAAACGCCAACTCTTTCCTAGGCAGGCTACGCTTTGTATCACCGCTTTCCAGAATACGCACACAGCTGAAAACCTCTTACGGCAACTGAGGAAGATCATCGCGGAATGGCTTACCCCACTTGGACTCTCCTGTGGATTTGTGGCATCGGACAACGCCAGCAATATTGTGTGTGCATTAAATATGGGCAAATTCCAGCACGTCCCATGTTTTGCACATACCTTGAATTTGGTGGTGCAGAATTTTTAAAAAAACGACAGGGGCGTGCAAGAGATGCTGTCGGTGGCCAGAAAAATTGCGGGACACTTTCGGCGTACAGGCACCACGTACAGAAGACTGGAGCACCACCAAAAACTACTGAACCTGCCCTGCCATCATCTGAAGCAAGAAGTGGTAACGAGGTGGAATTCAACCCTCTATATGCTTCAGAGGTTGGAGGAGCAGCAAAAGGCCATTCAAGCCTATACAATTGAGCACGATATAGTAGGTGGAATGCACCTGTCTCAAGTGCAGTGGAGAATGATTTCAACGTTGTGCAAGGTTCTGATGCCCTTTGAACTTGCCACACGTGAAGTCAGTTCAGACACTGCCAGCCTGAGTCAGGTCATTCCCCTCATCAGGCTTTTGCAGAAGAAGCTGGAGGCATTGAAGAAGGAGCTAAAAGGGAGCGATTCCGCTAGGCATGTGGGACTTGTGGATGCAGCCCTTAATTCGCTTAACAAGGATTCACGGGTGGTCAATCTGTTGAAATCAGAGCACTACATTTTGGCCACCGTGCTCGATCCTAGATTTAAAGCCTACCTTGGATCTCTCTTTCCGGCAGACACAGGTCTGCTGGGGTTGAAAGACCTGCTGGTGACAAAATTGTCAAGTCAAGCGGAACGCGACCTGTCAACATCTCCTCCTTCACATTCTCCCGCAACTGGGGGTGCGAGGAAAAGGCTCAGAATTCCGAGCCCACCCACTGGCGGTGATGCAGGGCAGTCTGGAGCGACTGCTGATGCTGACATCTGGTCCGGACTGAAGGACCTGACAACGATTACGGACATGTCGTCTACTGTCACTGCATATGATTCTCTCAACATTGATAGAATGGTGGAGGATTATATGAGTGACCGCATCCAAGTAGGCACGTCACACAGTCCGTACTTATACTGGCAGGAAAAAGAGGCAATTTGGAGGCCCTTGCACAAACTGGCTTTATTCTACCTAAGTTGCCCTCCCACAAGTGTGTACTCCGAAAGAGTGTTTAGTGCCGCCGCTCACCTTGTCAGCAATCGGCGTACGAGGTTACATCCAGAAAATGTGGAGAAGATGATGTTCATTAAAATGAATTATAATCAATTCCTCCGCGGAGACATTGACCAGCAGCAATTGCCTCCACAAAGTACACAGGGAGCTGAGATGGTGGATTCCAGTGGGGACGAATTGATAATCTGTGAGGAGGGGGATGTACACGGTGATATATCGGAGGGTGAAGATGAGGTGGACATCTTGCCTCTGTAGAGCCAGTTTGTGCAAGGAGAGATTAATTGCTTCTTTTTTGGGGGGGGTCCAAACCAACCCGTCATATCAGTCACAGTCGTGTGGCAGACCCTGTCACTGAAATGATGGGTTGGTTAAAGTGTGCATGTCCTGTTTTGTTTATACAACATAAGGGTGGGTGGGAGGGCCCAAGGACAATTCCATCTTGCACCTCTTTTTTCTTTTCTTTTTCTTTGCATCATGTGCTGATTGGGGAGGGTTTTTTGGAAGGGACATCCTGCGTGACACTGCAGTGCCACTCCTAGATGGGCCCGGTGTTTGTGTCGGCCACTAGGGTCGCTAATCTTACTCACACAGTCAGCTACCTCATTGCGCCTCTTTTTTTCTTTGCGTCATGTGCTGTTTGGGGAGGGTTTTTTGGAAGGGACATCCTGCGTGACACTGCAGTGCCACTCCTAGATGGGCCCGGTGTTTGTGTCGGCCACTAGGGTCGCTAATCTTACTCACACAGCTACCTCATTGCGCCTCTTTTTTTCTTTGCGTCATGTGCTGTTTGGGGAGGGTTTTTTGGAAGGGACATCCTGCGTGACACTGCAGTGCCACTCCTAGATGGGCCCGGTGTTTGTGTCGGCCACTAGGGTCGCTAATCTTACTCACACAGCTACCTCATTGCGCCTCTTTTTTTCTTTGCGTCATGTGCTGTTTGGGGAGGGTTTTTTGGAAGGGACATCCTGCGTGACACTGCAGTGCCACTCCTAGATGGGCCCGGTGTTTGTGTCGGCCACTAGGGTCGCTTATCTTACTCACACAGCGACCTCGGTGCAAATTTTAGGACTAAAAATAATATTGTGAGGTGTGAGGTATTCAGAATAGACTGAAAATGAGTGTAAATTATGGTTTTTGAGGTTAATAATACTTTGGGATCAAAATGACCCCCAAATTCTATGATTTAAGCTGTTTTTTAGTGTTTTTTGAAAAAAACACCCGAATCCAAAACACACCCGAATCCGACAAAAAAAATTCGGTGAGGTTTTGCCAAAACGCGTTCGAACCCAAAACACGGCCGCGGAACCGAACCCAAAACCAAAACACAAAACCCGAAAAATTTCAGGCGCTCATCTCTAATATTAGTACACTAATTAAAGTTATGTTGCACAGTAACTCCAGTATGTATTGTGTAACATTGTAATGCCCACTTTTAACATTATGCCACACAATACCCCAGTTCACATATGTAGACTGTCTCTTTCCGTATTCAACACAGTGTCACCTGTTCTTACTGCACTGTTCAGCACTGTTGCCAATGTGAGCTCTTTGGATGTAAGGCATGTTCTGGAGGTGTGACTCTAAGCCACTTTAGTTATGCTGCTTGTAACAGGTGCTTTATATGTAGATCTGTGGAACTCAAAGGCTGACATATCAGTTTAAAATATGATTCAAGATAAAATAAAGAATATAAATTATGGGAAGATGGGTTGGGGAAAATAGGTGAGGAAGAATCTTCAAGAATCTGCAAGAAACATGAGAAAAGAAAACTTTTTCCAATTTACTATCCTATATTTGGAATTCCATAATATTTTTGCCTCATTTATGGTTTCTGTCAGGAATTGGGACTTAATGTCACAGATCTTACCAGTGCACAGCCTAGTCCGGCTCCGGTGGTCCTGCAGGTGTCATGTCACCCCTTGTTCTGCTTCCCACTATGCTGGCTCCAGTACCTCTGAACCCCGTTCAAGCTCACCGCTATCCTCCCCGCTGGCCGACGGTACTGGGTGCCGTCATGTTGCCGATGATCAGCTGACCGCAACTCTACCAACCACAGCTGTCGGTTCAGTCACATGATTCCGCTGCCCAATCACTGCCAAGCAAGGGGATAAAAGGGATGGACAGGGCCCTAGCAAATCGTCCAGAACAACGTCGCTTCATAGCTGCAACTAGACTCAGACTTCAGTGTTCACTCCTTGTTCCCTTAAGTTCTTTAAACTACCTGTGATTCTTCAGTTCCAGCAGTACTACCAGCATTGTGATTCCAGCTCATTGTATATCATCAGCACAGAGACTTCAGCTCATAACAGCATTACCAGCACTGTGATTTCAGCTCAAAGCAAGTATTACCAGCACTGTAATTTCAACTCACTGCAGCCAAACTAACACTGTGATTCGAGCTCATAGTAGTAACACCTGTGCTGTGTTTACTGAAGTTAAATAATCTTGCAGTGTGTCCTTGAGTGTGCTGCTGCAAGCATTCCGGAAACAGCTCAGTCCAAGTGCAAGCTAATCAGTGTGAATTCGTGTGTACTGTAGTTCCAGTTATTTCACCGGATCCCAGGCCGGTTCAAGCAAGTCAGATGTTTAACTGACTCCAGTTCCAGTTGTCTCACTGGATTCCAGGCCAGTTCAAGCAAGTTATATATTTAACGGACTCCAGTTGCAGTTGTCTCTCCGGATTCCAGTCCAGTTCAAGCAAGCCAGATGATATTGAACTGATTATTTTGCCAGTATATTTTATGTAATCTACAATAAAGCATATCGGTTCTAACCTCATCTTCCTGTGTACCTCATCCGCAAGTCGTATCTATGTCCACCAAGTTTCCTGCACTGTGTGCCCACCACAGTACCACATATTGATTCTAACTTGAATACACAAAATACCAGACTCCTGACAGTTTCAATTCAAAAAAAATTCTTGAAGTTCTTTAATAGGGTATTATTTGATACATGCAGGGGTTAAGTGAGCCGGAACGGGGCGGAACTGCATTCCGTCAGTTCCATTTGGAGATGGAACCAGTTCTGCCTCCTCCAGCTCACCTAACCCACTGAGATTCTATTACCAGTGGGCACCCGACTCCTTCCCCACAGCAGTAGCAGGAAGCAGGAGTTCACTACTGAGCTCTGGCTTCTGCCTCCAGAGTCCCACAGCATTCACTATGTGAGAGACGTCATGACGTCTCTCCTATAGTTCTGAGGCTCAAGCGCTAGACGGATATCAGTGGTCGAACACTGGAGTGGGGCTTAAAGTTTTTACAGTGTTCAAATCAATAATCAATAATAATAACGATAACTTTCTCAAAATTAAGAAAGATGCAAATATTTTCTTGAATTGCATGGCAACATTCAACCTCTTTCTGAAGAAGGCTATACTCATTGGCAAATTGCTAAAAAATGTAAAGTCCATTGTCTAGTATAATGTATACATTACAGTAACTCGATACAAAGAAACAGGTACAAACGTGACTACAAAACATTTTGGACAACCCAAGTGTACATGAAAAATGCAAGATAAAAACATTATCATAATGAGTATGTGAAACCGAAGACTCCCAGCAAATGCAATAAAAGAACTAAATAAAATTACACAAACTCTAGTATCAGTTGATATAGTTTGAAGATGTTTGCATAATGTTCTATGGGTCTAAATAGTCATATATCTTGTAGAAAACATTTGTTGAGGACTTTACATAAAGTTAAAATGCCTTTAATGGGCCAAGGAACACTGGTATTGGACACTAGATCAGTGGTAAAAAGTATTTTAGACCAAAAAGTCCAAATTTGAACTTTTTAGAACAAGAAGATGTAAGTATATTCGACAAATGGTCTGAGAACGTGTGTTAGATAATTGTATAAGTCATATAGTTAAACATGGTGGTTGTCATGTCATGAATTGGGGTAATTTTGGTGGTGGAAATAATATCAACTATGGATAAGAAATGATAACACAGTTTGTTAGTACATCACACTGAACCCAGTGGAACTTGAAATATTAGAAAGGAGTTCATCATGCCAAAAGATAACAACCCAAAGCACATAAAAACTGTGTATCAATTATATGAATAGTAAAGAAAAGCAGAAAGTTCTACAACTTATGACATGACCTCTTCAGACACCTTATCTCAATCCCATTGTGAAACTCTGGGATGAATTAGACAGAAAGGTTCATGTAAAGGCTCCAACAAATACTAAAAAGGGCAATGGCCCTCATTCCGAGTTGATTGCTCGCTGACATTTTTTGCAGCGTAGCGATCAGGTTACAACTACGCATGCGTAGTACAGGTACAAAGCGGATCAGTGCTGAGCGATGGATTTAATGAAGAATCCATTTGCACACCCATTTGCAAGGAGATTGACAGGAAGAGGGCGTTTGTGGGTGGCAACTGACCATTTTCTGGGAGTGATAGGGAAAACGCAGGCGTGTCCAGGCATTTGCAGGGTGGGTGTCTGACGTCAATTCCAGGACCGGACAGGCTGAAGTGATCACAAGGGCTGAGTAAGTCTAGAGCTACTCAGAAACGGCAAAAAAAATTTTCATCCTGCTCGGCTGCACAAGCGTTCGCACACTTGCAAAGCAAAAATACACTCCCCTAGAGGCGGCGACTATCTGATAACTGCTCTGCAAAAAATAGCTAGTGAGCGATCAACTCGGAATGAGTGCCAATGTCAGAATGAGGCCTGGAAAGGTATAACTTACAAAACTTTATGAAACTTGGTGTCTCGAATGCCCAAATTATGTGAAGCAGTGAGACGTGCCAAAGGAGGACACATTGATGATAGGCAAATTAATCTGCAATTTATGTTATACTATAAGATTGGTTCTCGCTGTTTTCGTAATACAGTAGCTCCTGAAATATCCTCAGTTTGCATTGTACAGATTAGAGACGTGCACCGGAAATTTTTCGGGTTTTGTGTTTTAGTTTTGGATTTGGTTCCGCGGCCGTGTTTTGGATTCGGACGCATTTTGGCAAAACCTCCTTTAAGAATTTTTGTTGGATTCGGGTGTTTTTTTTTTCCAAAAAAAACTCAAAAACATCTTAAATCATAGAATTTGGGGGTAATTTTGATCCTATAGTAGTATTAACTTCAATAACCATAATTTCCACTCATTTCCAGTCTATTCTGAACAACGCACACCTCACAATATTATTTTTAGTCCTAAAATTTGCACCAAGGTCGCTGGATGACTAAGCTAAGTGACCCAAGTGGCCGGCACAAACACTTGGCCCATCTAGGAGTGGCACTGCAGTGTTAGACAGGATGGCATTTAAAAAAATTAGCCCCAAACAGCACATGATGCAAATAAAAGAGAAACACTGGTCGCTGGAAGGCTAAGCTAAGTGACACAAACACCTCAATATCACAGGAATTATTCGTTCTAATCAATGGTATTATTGGTCCAAATCACTGGAAGAAAATGACAAAATCACAGGAATTATTCGTTCTAATTAACGGTATTATTGGTCCAAATCACTGGAAGAAAATGACAAAATCACTGGAATTATTCGTTCTAATCATTGGTATTATTGGTCCAAATCACTGGAAGAAAATGACAAAATCACTGGAATTAAATGGCAGTAATGTCGGGAATTATATCAAATGGCAGTACAACTGGACATATACGGAAGTGTCAGACAGGATGGCACTTAAAAAAATTGGCCCCAAACAGCACATGATGCAAATAAAAGAGAAAAAGAGGTACACTGTGGTCGCTGGACGGCTAAGCTAAGCGACACAAACACCTCAATATCACAGGAATTATTTGTTCTAATCAATGGTATTATTGGTCAAAATCACTGGAAGAAAATGAAAAAATCACAGGAATTATTTGTTCTAATCAATGGTATTATTGGTCCAAATCAGTGGAAGAAAATGACAAAATCACTGGAATTATTCATTCTAATCAATGGTATTATTGGTCCAAATCACTGGAAGAAAATGACAAAATCACTAGAATTAAATGGCAGTAATGTCGGGAATTATATCAAATGGCAGTACAACTGGACATATACGGAAGTGTCAGACAGGATGGCACTTAAAAAAATTGGCCCCAAACAGCACATGATGCAAATAAAAGAGAAAAAGAGGTACACTGTGGTCGCTGGACGGCTAAGCTAAGCGACACAAACACCTCAATATCACAGGAATTATTTGTTCTAATCAATGGTATTATTGGTCCAAATCACTGGAAGAAAATGAAAAAATCACAGGAATTATTTGTTCTAATCAATGGTATTATTGGTCCAAATCAGTGGAAGAAAATGACAAAATCACTGGAATTATTCATTCTAATCAATGGTATTATTGGTCCAAATCACTGGAAGAAAATGACAAAATCACTAGAATTAAATGGCAGTAATGTCGGGAATTATATCAAATGGCAGTACCACTGGACATATACGGAAGTGTCAGACAGGATGGCACTTAAAAAAATAGTCCCCAAACAGCACATGATGCAAAGAAAAGAGAAAAAGAGGTGCACTGTGGTCGCTGGATGACTAAGCTAAGTGACACAAACACCTCAATATCACAGCAATTATTCGTTCTATTCAATGGTATTATTGGTCCAAATCACTGGAAGAAAATGACAAAATCACTGGAATTATTTGTTCTAATCAATGGTATTATTGGTCCAAATCACTGGAAGAAAATGACAAAATCACTGGAATTATTCGTTCTAATCAATGGTATTATTGGTCCAAATCACTGGAAGAAAATGACAAAATCACAGGAATTATTTGTTCTAATCAATGGTATTATTGGTCCAAATCACTGGAAGAAAATGACAAAATCACTGGAATTATTCGTTCTAATCAATGGTATTATTGGTCCAAATCAGTGGAAGAAAATGACAAAATCACTGGAATTACTTGGCAAGATCACTGTAATTAATAATTATAAATCACTGTTATTAATTGGTAAAATCTCGCTATTGCCTGCCTAGTGAAGTGGAATCTAGATGGGATTTTGTACCGGGGACACAATAACTTCATCAATTGTCTAAATGCCACTGCACTAATGGCGGAAAATGGGCACACGTCTAACAGCGCACTGATTATTCAGAGAACGGATTATACTGATCACTGATATTACTACGGAGAACTGACACTGAGCAGCGAGAACAGCACTGGACTATTGTACTGTAGTATACTGGTCACCACAATGCAGCACTGACACTGAGCACAGATATTAAGCACTGATCAGGATACTAGAAGTAACGCAGAGCTGCAAGATACAGCAATGGCCTACTGTACTGTACTACTATATACTGGTGGCCACCACAATGCTGCACTGTACTACTATATACTGGTCACAACAATGCAGCAGATATTGAGCACTGATCAGGATACTAGAACTGAGTCTGACACGGAGCTGCAAGATACAGCAATGGCCTACTGTACTGTACTACTAAAATATACTGGTGGTCACCACAATGCAGCACACTGAGCACAGAGATTACCAGGTGTATCTCACACATCCTCAGTACAGATTACAGCATGTATAATCACCAGGTGTATAACACATGTCGCACAGCACAGTATACAGGGTGTATAATTAATTACCAGGTGTATCACACACATCGCACAGTACAGTATATAGGGTGTATAATCCCCAGGTGTATCTCACACATCGCTCAGTACAGATTACAGGATGTATAATCACCAGGTGTATCTCACACATCGCTCAGTACAGTATATAGGGTGTATAATCCCCAGGTGTATCTCACACATCGCTCAGTACAGTATATAGGGTGTATAATCCCCAGGTGTATCTCACACATTGCACAGTACAGTATATAGGGTGTATAATCCCCAGGTGTATCTCACACATCGCTCAGTACAGTATATAGGGTGTATAATCCACAGGTGTATCTCACACATCGCTCAGTACAGATTACAGGATGTATAATCCCCAGGTGTATCTCACACATCACTCAGTACAGTATATAGGGTGAAAAATCCCCAGGTGTATCTCACACATCGCTCAGTACAGATTACAGGATGTATAATCACCAGGTGTATACAGCACGTCGCACAGTATAGTATACAGGGTGTATAATTAATTACCAGGTGTATCACACACATCGCACAGTACAGTATATAGGGTGTTTAATCCCCAGGTGTATCTCACACATCCTCAGTACAGATTACAGCATGTATAATCACCAGGTGTATAACACATGTCGCACAGTACAGTATACAGGGTGTATAATTAATTACCAGGTGTATCACACACATCGCACAGTACAGTATACAGGGTGTATAATCCCCAGGTGTATCTCACACATCGCTCAGTACAGATTACAGGATGTATAATCACCAGGTGTATCTCACACATCGCTCAGTACAGTATATAGGGTGTATAATCCCCAGGTGTATCTCACACATCGCTCAGTACAGTATATAGGGTGTATAATCCCCAGGTGTATCTCACACATTGCACAGTACAGTATATAGGGTGTATAATCCCCAGGTGTATCTCACACATCGCTCAGTACAGTATATAGGGTGTATAATCCCCAGGTGTATCTCACACATCGCTCAGTACAGATTACAGGATGTATAATCCCCAGGTGTATCTCACACATCGCTCAGTACAGTATATAGGGTGAAAAATCCCCAGGTGTATCTCACACATCGCTCAGTACAGATTACAGGATGTATAATCACCAGGTGTATACAGCACGTCGCACAGTATAGTATACAGGGTGTATAATTAATTACCAGGTGTATCACACACATCGCACAGTACAGTATATAGGGTGTTTAATCCCCAGGTGTATCTCACACATCGCTCAGTACAGATTACAGGATGTATAATCACCAGGTGTATAACACACGTCGCACAGTATAGTATACAGGGTGTATAATTAATTACCAGGTGTATCACACACATCGCACAGTACAGTATATAGGGTGTATAATCCCCAGGTGTATCTCACACATCGCTCAGTACAGATTACAGGATGTATAATCACCAGGTGTATCTCACACATAGCTCAGTACAGTATATAGGGTGTATAATCCCCAGATGTATCTCAAACATCGCTTAGTACAGTATATAGGGTTTATAATCCCCAGGTTTATTTCACACATCGCTCGGCGGCATGTGTGTCTGCCCCTTCGCCGGCTAGGCCGCGGGTGCCGGGGGATCCCTCCTGCGCGGCGGCGGCTGGCGAGGGACAGGGCGGTGGCAGGCGGTGGACTGGATCGGGCGGCCGGCGGGGGGAGCCGGTTGGGGTGTCCGCTGGTGTGAATACCCCGCCGGTTGCTGCGGCGCGGGGAAGCACGTGCGCGCGTTCCCTGCGCCCTCCACCGCTGAGAGTCATCGGCGGCTCCCCAGAGAATGAGGGGACTGCATGTAGGGATGGGGCCAGTGGCTCTTACACTGGCCGTCCCTTACGACAGGCGGGTTCCATTTCGCGGGCGTGCGCGCGCGCCCTTGGGGCTGCTGGACTCCCTGGGTGCTCTCCCCACTCTAGCGGGGGTGGGGGCTCCTGGGGGCATTTGGTGGTGTCGGCACGGGGCCAGAGGGGGGGGTTATGTCTGGAGCCAGGTGTCAGAGGTTTCTTCCGGGAGGCAAGGCCAGTGGGGGCCGGGGCGGCGCTGTAGCTCGTGGTTCACCGCAGGAGAGAACGGGGGTTCTTAGGGCGGCTAGCGCCAGTCCCAGTCGGGGCCGGCCTGGGTGGCGTGACGACGCGGTTGGAGCCATCCCTGCTTCGGACCCAGGGACCGGTGGGACCACAGGAGCTACGGCTGCGGCTCCGGATCCCTCCGCCGTTGCAGCGGCAATGTCTGCCATGACGGCGGCGTTTGCACCGTTTTTGTCGACTTTGTCCACGGGAGGCGTTTCCATGGTTCCCGCTTCGGTCGATGCGGCCATTCTCCCGGGTGCTTCTGGCCCCGCCATGGCGCAGTTTCTACAGGCGTGTCGCAGTCTGGGCTCCGCCGCTGTGTTGCTGGGTAGCACTACCCCATCGCCCGCCGGGGCGTCTGCTTTAATTCCCGCCAGGGGGGGTTTCGGCTCCAGGGGCGGTTGGCCCTTCTTTTTCAGGTGCGGATACGGATGGCGATCAGGACGAGGAGCCGGTCGTGGTGGTGGTCGGGCCTGCCGGTGAGTGGGACAACGATACAGTTGCTATGTCGCTGGGGTCCTCTTCTTCCTCGTACGGTAGTACATCAAGTAGATCTTCTTCTTCTTCTTCTTCGTGCCAGTCTGCGGTTAGTAGCACCGCGAAGGTTAGGATGCGGGCTACCAAGTACGCGCGGTGTGAGGCGCGGCACTGGGATAAGCGGTCTCGGAAGAGTAGTAGTAGTTCTCGTCGGGAAAGGAGGAGGCGTAATTTGCCGGGCGTGGTGCGCTGCGAGTACACGGCAGTCTTGCGAGGGTTGCGTGAGAGTTGCAGGAGGAAGATTAGACGGGGGGAATACGTCGACCTTTTTATGTTGACGGAGGATACCAAGAGGAAAGGTAAGGAAGCGCTTGCGAAGGGCGGTATTGGGGCGGAGGCCTTCCGCTCGTATGACAACTGGTTGGCGGGTTTCTGTGTCTTTGCGGCATGCTACTTGGAGGATCGCCCTGGTGAACACATGAACGTCATCAGCTATATTCACATCGTGCATGACATGCAGCGTCAGTCTAAGGACGATTCGTGGCTGCATTATGACAAGCAGTTCCGTCAGAAGCACTATGGCCTGCACATCATTGACTTCGGATGCAAAGATGTGGAGGTATGGCTTCGGGTCACGCGAGCGCAGGATATGAAGCTGGTGACTAAGGGGGCGTCGGTGGCGCAGGCCGCGGCGGCGAGTCAGATTTGGCCAGCGGTTGAGGCTCCGCTGCGCCGCCCTTGGACCGTGGGCCGTACTCCACAGCAGGCGCCGGCGAAGGGGAAGTGTTTCGCGTTCAACAATGCCACGTGCCCCCTTGGGCAACGGTGTCATTTTCGCCACCTTTGCTTATGATGTAACGTATACCACCCTGCTTCCAATTGCTTCCGCGCGGGGCGACCGGGTGCCAGGGCGGCCGCGGGCCCAGCCGGAAAAACTACTGGGGGGCTTGCCGCTAGTTAGGGCGCTGACCCCGGTCCGTTTGGGGGCCATGCTAAAATGGTTGGGGTGGCACCCAAACACAGACGACGCAAGATTTCTGCGGGAGGGTTTTGCGTCGGGTTTTCATTTACCAGTGGTGGGGGAGGTTTTAGTTCGGGCCGCCAGGAACCTGCAGTCTGCTCGGGTTTTCACCGAAGTGCTTCGGGAAAAGGTTGGGCAGGAGGTTCGCCTGGGGAGAATGGCGGGCCCCTTTGCGCTGCCACCTGTCGAGGATTTGATTATTTCCCCGGTGGGGGTTGTGCCCAAAAAGGCTCCGGGTAAGTTCCGGCTCATTCAGCATCTGTGTTATCCATCTGGGTCCTCAGTGAATGATGCAATTTCGCCGGAATATTGTTCGGTGGTGTATCAGTCCTTTGAGGATGCTCTGGGCATGGTCCAGGGCTGTGGCCCCGGGGCCCTCATGGCTAAACTGGATGTTGAATCGGCTTTTCGCTTGCTCCCTTTGCACCCAGAGTCGTTTCAATTCATGGGTTTCCGCGTCGGGGAGGAATACTTTGTAGACAAGTGTCTGCCTATGGGGTGTTCCGTTTCGTGTACCTTTTTCGAAAAGTTCAGCACCTTTTTATATTGGTGTGTGGAGTTTTCTTGCGGAGGTAGCGGGAATTGCACATTACCTGGATGATTTTTTGTGAATGGGGCCCGCGGGTTCTCCTCGCTGTGGTTTCCTGCTGTTCTCGCTGCATGCCTTGTTGGGGCATTTTGGAGTCCCTGTGGCCGAGGATAAGACGGAGGGGCCCCTCTCCTGTTTGTCCTTTTTAGGTATCGAGATCGATACGGTTGCGGGGGCTTGCCGGCTGCCTCAGGACAAGGTTGCGAAGCTTCGGGAGTCCATTGCGCAGTGCTCGGAATGGCGTAAGGTGACGTTGCGGGAGGCTCAATCCCTCCTAGGTCTGTTGAACTTTGCCTGTCGGGTGAAACCCATGGGCAGGGTTTTTTTGTTGGAAGTTGGAACGGTCCACGGCTGGGGTGTCCAGGCCGCACCATTTTGTCAGTTTCTCGGTGGAGATTAGACGGGACCTTGCTATGTGGGTTTCGTTTCTGGCGGATTTCAATGGTGTGCTGATCTGGATGGCCCCGCTCGTTGACAGTTTCGACCTGCAGTTGTTTACGGATGCGGCGGGCTCATCGGGGTTCGGTTGTTATCTGGATGGGGCTTGGTGCGCGGCCTCTTGGCCCGAGTCTTGGTCGAGGGAGGGGCTGACCGGCGACCTGTTGTTGCTGGAGCTTTTTCCCATCATGGTAGCCTTGGAGGTTTGGGGAGAGCGACTTCGCGATCGCAGTATTCTCTTCCGCTGCGATAACTTAGGGGTCGTGCACGCGGTTAACAACCAAAGAGCTAAAGCCCTCCGGGTCCTTCGGGTGTTGTCGTGGCTCGTGCTAACCTGTATGCGCTGGAATATTCTGTTTCGGGCACAACATGTCTCCGGGGTAGATAATGGGATCACCGATGTATTGTCCAGGGGGCAGTGGGATAGGTTCCGTTTGTTGGCCCCGGAGGCTGATTCGGTAGGTTTGCCCTGCCCTTCTTATGTTTGGCAGGTCATCATGGCGGATTGGAAGGGCTAGCAGAGCTGTATTTGGCTCCGTCCACTCTCGCTGGATACCGTCGGGCCTGGAAAGATTTTTCCCGTGACCAAGGGCCTAGAGGTAAGAGGGGTCATAGCTTGTTTCTAGACTTCGTTTGGCAACTCTTCGTAACAGGGAGATCGAGGGCCGTGGTGTCACGACACCTCGCCGGGATATCCTTTTATTCTAAATTGAAGGGTATGCCGGATTTTACGAAGGGTTTTCTGCTGGCGAGGGCGCTTAGAGGTTGGGCGCGCTCGGCACCGGTGCCTCCTGATGGCCGGCGCCCTATTGATGCGTCCCTGCTTTCTTCCCTCTTAATGGCGGTGGCGGGGGTGGCGGACTCCCTTTTTGAAGCGCTCCTGTTTCGGCTGGCTGTTTCCATGGCTTTCCATGGCGCGTTCAGGGTTTCTGAGCTGGTTGCGGCTTCTAAGAAGTCCGAGGCCATGATGCGGCGTGCGGATGTTGTCGTGGGTGGGGGGTCCGTGCTGTGCAGGCTGCGCCGCTCCAAGACTGATCAGATGGGTAGAGGTCATTGGATCACTTTGGCACCATCGGGTGGTGGGGACTGTTGTCCGGTGGCATTGGCTGGTCGGTATGCAGAGGTCAGGCCCTCGTCTGAGGGGTCTTGGCTGCTGCATTACGATGGGTCGCCATTGACGAAGTACCAATTTACATGGATGATGCGGCGCTGCCTGTCCAGTTTGGGCCTCTCACCTAGGGACTTTGGTTCACATTCCTTTAGAATCGGGGTCGCCACTTCCGCAGCATCTGCAGGGCGTGCTGTGGACGAAATTAAGGCTTTGGGCCGCTGGAAGTCGGCGGCTTATAAGCATTACATTCGGCCCGTTGTTGCGTAAGCGAGTTTGTTTTTACTAACATGTTGTTCGTTTACTGCATTGTGTGTTCAGTTCAGTGTGTTCGTGCTGTATTGTTTGTCTCCCCTGTCCTCCCTACTCGGATGGCTAGCTACTCGCCACTGCTGGCAGTGGGGGTCTGGAGTGCTTCGCGATTTTTTACCTGAACTGACGAACTGATTTGGCTTAATTCATTCAATTCGGCTAATTGGCATCTAATTACAAGTTCCTCAGCAGGTTTTTACGTTTCACCTGCAGCCGAGTTATCCTGTGTTTCCCTACACCCCCCCTCCCCCCCAAATCTAACCCCCTTCCCCTTTTTATTATTTTGCTTTTCCTTTTGTTTCTTTCTGTTGCTTTGATTGGCCTGAAGCTTGTCAAAGAGGAAAGTTATAGTCCTCTATTCAATTTTTCTTTTTGGCAGATCCTCGTTCTGGTAGTTGGTTCCTGTTCTGAGCTGGGTTTGGTTTTACCTCACATATTCACATTTGTTTATCTGTTTTTCCCCTTATAGGTTGGCGGGAGAATGTGTGTGGTGTGTGGGTGATTGGTCATTCCTATGTTTATTGGGCAGCCGAATTTCTGGCTGCGGAAGGGGCTCCTTGCTTTGTTGGATCGGATGACGTACGGTGGATAGGTGTTCGGGGTATGCTTTGGCATGACCTGAAAGCGAGGCTTATGGAGCAGGTTTGGTGGTTTGGCATCCCCAAACTGTTGGTGATTCACTTAGGAGGGAACGACCTGGGTAAGAGGAAGGCGGTGAATCTTTGATTGGCCATTATTCAGGATTTGCAAGTGATTACGGGCGCTTGGCCAGGCTGTAGGCTTATCTGGTCTTGTATAGTGCCGCGGTTGTGTTGGCGTGGAGTGGTGGATTGTTGGGCGATCGATGTGGCTTGCCGGAAGGTGAATGCCGCGGTTGCTAAGTTTGTGGTGGCCCATGGCGGTGCGGTAGTTTGGCACCAGCGGATCAAGTTCCGGTTCTTCTACTTGTTTAGACCTGATGGGGTGCACTTGACAGGACATGGACTATCTATATTTCTGGAGGAAATAGGGGTATGGTGGCGGTGCGTAGTTTCTGTGGAACAGAACTTCGCTGTTGGCGGGAAAGAACGGCAAGTTAACATTTGTTGTATTAAAGAGTGGATTGGAGGTCATTTGGTGTTTGAGTTTTAGGTGCGCTCTCCTTCGCTGACTGGTTTTACATCTGCTGGACCGCCTTCTCGGGTGGCAGCCTCATCACCTTCACAGGTGGGTAGTCAGGATGGAGGTTGAGCGGATATCTATTGTTTGTTGGAAGGTTTACGTCAGTTTTTTATGAGATAGTTTGTTTATGGGATAGGGTTGTTTAGCCGTTCTTTCTGGCCACCATACTTTCGTTTAATTATTCACAGTTAATGGTTCACTTAAATAAATAGCTAACATTTTCTGCCAAATTCAAGTCTCCGTGTCTTTATTTATTATAATTAAGTGTTAAGATGTTATGGTTTATGTTACGGACAATCCTCAGACTATAAGAGGTTTATAACACACGTCGCACAGTACAGTATACAGGGTGTATAATTAATTACCAGGTGTATCACACACATCGCTCAGTACAGTATATAGGGTGTATAATCCCCAGGTGTATCTCACACATCGCTCAGTAAAGATTACAGGATGTATAATCACCAGGTGTATCTCACACATCGCTTAGTACAGTATATAGGGTGTATAATCCCCAGGTGTATCTCACACATCGCACAGTACAGTATATAGGGTGTATAATCCCCAGGTGTATCTCACACATCGCTCAGTACAGATTACAGGATGTATAATCACCAGGTGTATCTCACACATCGCACAGTACAGTATACAGGGTGTATAATTAATTACCAGGTGTATCACACACATCGCACAGTACAGTATATAGGGTGTATAATCCCCAGCTGTATCTTACACATCGCTCAGTACAGATTACAGGATGTAAAAATCACCAGGTGTATCTCACACATCGCACAGTACAGTATATAGGGTGTATAATCCCCAGGTGTATCTCACACATCGCTCAGTACAGTATATAGGGTGTATAATCCCCAGATGTATCTCACACATCACTCAGTACAGATTACAGGATGTTTAATCACCAGGTGTATCTCACACATCGCTCAGTACAGTATATAGGGTGTATAATCCCCAGGTGTATCTCACACATCGCTCAGTACAGATTACAGGATGTATAATCACCAGGTGTATAACACACGTCGCACAGTACAGTATACAGGGTGTATAATTAATTACCAGGTGTGTCACACACATCGCACAGTACAGTATATAGGGTGTATAATCCCCAGCTGTATCTCACACATCGCTCAGTACAGATTACAGGATGTATAATCACCAGGTGTATCTCACACATCGCACAGTACAGTATATAGGGTGTATAATCCCCAGGTGTATCTCACACATCGCTCAGTACAGTATATAGGGTGTATAATCCCCAGATGTATCTCACACATCACTCAGTACAGATTACAGGATGTTTAATCACCAGGTGTATCTCACACATCGCTCAGTACAGTATATAGGGTGTTTATTCCCCAGGTGTATCTCACACATCGCTCAGTACAGATTACAGGATGTATAATCACCAGGTGTATAACACATGTCGCACAGTACAGTATACAGGGTGTATAATTAATTACCAGGTGTATTACACACATCGCTCAGTACAGTGTACAGGGTGTATAATCACCAGGTGTATCACAAAGGTTGCACAGTACAGTATAAAGGGTGTGTAATCACCAGGTGTATCACACGCCGCACAGCATAGTATACAGGGTGTATAATCCCCAGGTGTATCTCAAACATCGCTCAGTACAGATTACAGGATATATAAAATCACCAGGTGTATAACACACGTCGCACAGTACAGTATACATACTGGTCACTACAATGCAGCAGATATTGAGCACTGATCAGGATACTAGAAGTGACACAGTGCTGCAATATACAGCAATGTCCTACTGTACTGTACTATATGTATACTGCTGGTCACCAAAATGCTGTACTCTCCTACTATATACTGCTCACAACAATGCAGCACAGATATGGATAGTATACTTGACACAGCTGCAAGATACAGCAATGGCCTACTGTACTGTACTACTGTATATGTATACTGCTGGTCACTAAAATGCTGCACTGTCCTACTATATACTGCTCACAATAATGCAGCACAGATATGGATAGTATACTTAACACAAAGCTGCAAGATACAGCAATGGCCTACTGTACTGTACTACTATAATTATATACTGGTGGTCCCCACAATGCAGCACACTGAGCACAGATATTTGCAGCACACTGAGCACAGATATGGAGCATTTTCCGTCAGAGAACGTAGATATTTTCAGCACACTGAGCACAGATATTTGCAGCACGGAGCTTTTCAAGGAGAGAACGCAGCCACATCCTCTCCGTTCAATTTCCAATGCACGAGTGAAAATGGCGGCGACGTGCGGCTCTTTATATAGAATACGAATCTCGTGAGAATCCGACAGCGGGATGATGACGTTCGGGCGTGTTCGGGTTAACCGAGCAAGGCGGGAAGATCCGAGGCTGCCTCGGACCCGTGTAAAATAGGTGAAGTTCTGGGAGGTTCGGATCTCAACGAACCGAACCCGCTCATCTCTAGTACAGATAAACGGATTCAGCATTGGAACCACAGGAAAATAAAGCAATGCAAGCAATTCATCCTGTTCATTATACTCTTCAGTTTAGCATGCAAAATGATGAATGGTCCATAGAATAATATGACTAGAGATGTGTGCCTGGCCATTTTTCGGGTTTTGTTTTTGATATTGTTTTCGTGTATTGGTTTTGGATTGGTTTTGCCAAACCTCCCTTGTGTGTTTTGGTTCTAATTTTTTTTAAATCATAAAAACAGCTAAAATCAGAGAATTTGGGTGTTTTGGTGGGGTGTGATCTGGTCAGTTCTGTGCATGCGCCGGCGTCGCAGTGCGGCGGCGCATGCCAGACGGCCGAAGGCCATCGTTGCCTAGCAATCTGCCTGATTTAGGGCTGGATGGCGGTGTTAAGCCGCCATTTAGGGGGCACGGTTCGGCCAACGAAGGCGTTGCCGGTCCGTTGAGGGTCGAGCCGCGGCGGCTGCATGATATCACACGCAGCCGCTGCTCCCCGGGAAGCGAAGAGGTTCTCCCGGCCAGTCGCAGGAGCTGCGCTGGCCAAGAGTAACTCCTCAAATGCAAAAGAATCGCCACTGTGCGATGCTTTTGCATTTCTGCGGGGTGGGGGGGGGGACGGCACTGACGTGCGGGGCAGACTAGCCCTGTGCTGGGCGTCCCCACGCATGTTTGAGTGCCTGATCGTTGCTGTGCTAAATTTAGCACAGCTACGATCAACTCGAAATGACCCCTTTTTATCCTACAGTCTTATTAACCTCAATAGCATTCATTGCCACTCATTCCAGTCTATGCTGAACACCTCACAATATTATTTTTAGGCCAAAAGGTTGCACCGAGGTAGCTGGATGACTAAGCTAAATGACAGAAATGGGTGGCACAAACCTGGCACATCTAGGAGTGGCACTGCAGTGGCAGACAGGATATCAGTTTTATAAACTTTGTCCAAAAAAACACATATCGCAAAGAAATAAAGTGCAAGATGGAATTGTCCTTGGGCTCTCCCACCCACCCACCCTTATTTTGTATATATTAAACAGGACATGCAGTTTAACTAACCAATAATTTCAGCGACAGGGACCGTCACTTGTGGCTAAAATGATTGGTTTGTTTGGACTCCCACAAAACAATTTTTTAGAAGGACTTCCTCCATTACTAGTGGCAGCAGCTTAAGCAATAGTAGTAGCTTCCATTTCTATCAACACAAAGTGGGATTTACCGGTAGTATGGATGGTGTAATGGTTAGCATTACTGTCTCACAGCACTAAAGTCATGGGTTCGATTCCCACCATGTCCCTAACTGTGCGGAGTTTGTATATACTCCCCGTACTTGCATGGGTTTCCTCTGGGTACTCCAGTTTCTTCCCACAATCCCCAAAATATACTGGCATGTTAACTGGCTCCCAACAAAAAAAATTAACACTAGCGTGAATGTGTCTGTGTGTACATGTGATAGGGAATATAGGGGGTCATTCCGAGTTGATCGTAGCTGTGCTAAATTTAGCACAGCTACGATCATTCACACTGAAATGCGGGGGGACGCCCAGCACAGGGCTAGCCTGCCCCGCATGTCAGTGCCCCCCCCCCCCCCCCCCCGCAGAAGTGCAAGCCTGTGCACTTGAAGAGTAGCTCCAGGCTAGCGCAGCTTTAGCGTGCTGGCTGGGAGCTACTCATCACTCCCTGGCCAGACTGGTCCCACGAAACGGCGGCCAAACGGCGCCATTCCGCCCCCTCCTGCCCAGCGACCGCCTCTGCCTGTCAATCAGGCAGAGGCGATCGCAGCCCTGCTATGGCCTTTGGCCGTCTGGCATGCGCCGGTGCACTACAGTGCCGGTGCATGCGCAGTAGGGACCTGTTTGCTCGGCTGCGACAAAAAGCAGCAAGCGAACGGGTCAGAATGAACCCCATAGATTGTAAACTCCACTGGGGCAGGGACTGATGTGAATGGGCAAATATTCTCTGTAAAGCGCTGCGGAATATGTGTGCGCTATATAAATAACTGGTAATAAATAAATAAAAGAATACCTTCACTGACAGTGTCGCACAAATGAGTCAGACATGTATATAATAAATAATTACACGCTGCGGTTGACTTTACCAACAGCATTGCACAGATGAGTCTGAAATGTATATAATAATAATTACACACTGTGGTTGATTTCACCAGCAGCGTCGCACTATAAGTGTATGAGTAGGAAATAATATACTGCGGTCTGACCTGCAGTGTCACAGTGATTTATGAAAATAAAATAAAAATGGTATAGTACACTGGGGTACAAAAACAATATATATATCTTTTATAATTATAATTTTAGGCTTTTTGTTTTTAGCTTTTATCATTTTAATTTTACACTGGGGCAGAGCCCCTGGGTGGAAGGACAGATCACCCCTTTCAGATACAGCTGACAGAGCACCTCTTTTTCAGATACAGCTGACAGGGAGAGAGAACCCCTTTTTAAGATACAGCTGACAGAGAGAGCACCCCTTTGAAATACAGCAGCCAGAGAGAGAGCACCCCTTTTTCAGGTACAGCTGACAGAGAGAGAGAGCACCTCTTTTTCAGATACAGCTGACAGAGAGAGCACCCCTTTTTCAGAAAGTTTTACTAATTGTGAATCCTCTTATGTTGTATATCTGTTGACCAGTGGGTGCAGCCGACAGTATGTTGGTCGCACCATTAGAAAATTTAAAATACGGTTTTTGGAACATAGACGTAACATCCTAGGGAAAAGTTTATTACATAGTGTATCTACTCTAGACATACAAACCATTGCCAACAAGGGGAATTAAGAAATATTACAATATGTATAATTGAACAAATTAGAGTGACTGAAAGAGGGGGAGATATGTTTAATCTGCTATGCAGAAGGGAAGCTTACTGGATATTCCGATTAAAAACATTGGAGCCTTTGGGACTTAATGAGAATATCGAATTAAACAATATATAAGAATTATGATGCTTCTGTCTGAATGGAATGGTCGGTATATATATATATATATATATATATATATATATATTTGTTTTTTTAGAAATCATCTAATAATTATTGCCTCTAGTCTCATGTGATAATAGTAATAATAATAATAATAAAAATAATAGAAGAATATCTGAATTGGTTTCATTGGTGATTAGGGACTAAGTATATGGACATTGTCCTTTTATAAGAGGACAAGTAGGTGCCCCATTCGTGTCCCTCCAACCCCCCCCCCCTTACCCTCCCCCCTTTTTCTTCCTCTTCCCCCATCTGTCCGCCTCCTCCTATTCATAAAATAATAAAGTATTAAATCAAATATGAAATATATATTTATAAAACATGTATCTGCATATGATCTCTGTCTCTGTCTCTCTGTATAGGATAATCGGATATATGACTGTTAGCTATAGATATTTTTTACACTCAGATTTGTCTAAATCATAAACATTTGCGTTCATTTGACCCTATCAATATTAAGATAGTTATTTATATACACAAAAAAATCTGCTAAATATACAGTGGATAATAATGTATATATCAAAAATAAAATCTAATTAGAATCTGGGAAAATATATTCATATGATATATGCCTATATACATTTTTCATATACCTAAGGGAGAAATTTTTCTCCAGAATGAATTCATTTGCTTATTTATGTATTTTTGTATATGTCGGTATTTTTTGTATTCTGCTTTTTATCATTTATAAACTGTCGGATTATAAACTGTGTATATATATGCTATATATTTTATTATATTTATTATTTTTTATATATTTTTGAAGTTGAGCAGTAGACAGGCACCTCAATATTATAATATATCTGCTTTGTACAATTTAAATGTGAGCAAGGACACACTAATTAGCTAATAACTTATTTGTTAACTATTTGCTGTGGTTATATAATAACACTGACAGAATAGAATGGTATTGTATCCCAATCAAGGGAGATTAAGAGTTAATATATATTATCCAATGGGGAGCCCCTTGAGGGGATAAAAAGAGACCATGGTAATGAGCCTATCATCCTCTGATGAAACCGCCATCTTTGTGGGCGGAGAAATGCGTCAGGTGACTCATTCCTTCGTGAACCGCAAGTGGAACGCAAAGTCCAGAAGCCGGAAGCCTGAACCCGGAAGTCGCGGCACGCGACGCACGCAGGCGTTTCCACTCTCCCACAGTTGCTGCGGCTGTGCATGAACCCGTAGATACAGCCACGAGTCCCCCATCCCCTGCATCTGACACCAGGATTCCAGCTACTGTGGACCAGGCAGGAGGAATCACCAGGAGGACACATGGGCTTGCACAACCCAGGAGCGCTCCTGACATTAATGGATGGGTGAAGTATTAACAAATAACACCCATTATATGAACAGCATCTTTTTCAAAGTGGCTTGTTTGAAAATTACCACCTATGATTGTTCTCAGCACAATTAAACAGTCAGCTTGTTTGGAGCCAAAATCTTTATAAATTATTTCCATTTGTGCATGAAATTAAATCTACTCAGCTGAAGTAGAATTATACGAGAATTGTCTTAAATCACACAAGTGCATGCAATTAAATCTCTTTCTTGTGCACTAACAACTATTCTGCTTGGAACAAATACTAACTTTGCCTATATATGTGCATGAATCATTTCAGCTGAAGGAGAACTTTCTTCTAATTGCTCTAATCTTTGTTGGTGCATGCAATTAAGCCTTTTGCTAAAGGGAGCATTACTAACCAACGCATAATCTGTGTGGAGTTTACATTTACTTTTATGTGGAGTAATTGACAAAATTAATGTTTTCATGGTCTTATGTTACTAATTTTGCTTTACTGTTTGTATTTTAAGATTAAGATTTTAATCATTAATTTGAAATAAATTATTAACTTGTATCAAAACAGCAGTCGGTTAACAATTTGTGCGCCTTCACTTATGTCTTTGGCTTTTTCAGATACAGCTGACAAAGAGAGCACCCCTTTGAAATACAGCAGACAGAGAGAGAGCACCGCTTTTTCAAATACAGAGAGTGAACACTCCTTTTTCAGATAGAGCTGACGGAGAACACCCCTTTTTCAGATACAGCTGACAGAGAGAGCACCCCTTTCAAATACGGCAGACATGGAGCACCCCGTTTTCAGATACAGCTGACAGAGAGAGCACCCCTTTCAAATACGGCAGACATAGAGCACCCCGTTTTCAGATACAACTGACAGAGAGAGCACTCATTTGAAATACAGCAGACAGAAAGCATCCCTTTTTCAGATACAGCTGACAGAGAGAAAGCACCCCTTTACAGGCACAGCTGATAGAGAAAGAGCACCCCTTTACCATTACAGCTGACAGAGAGAGAGCATCTCTTTTTCAGATACAGCTGACATAGAGAGCACCCATTTGAAATACAGCAGACGGAGAGCATCCCTGTTTCAGATACAACTGACAGAGAGAGCACCCCTTTCAAATACGGCAGACATAGAGCACCCCGTTTTCAGATACAACTGACAGAGAGAGCACCCATTTTAAATACAGCAGACAGAGAGCATCCCTTTTTCAGATACAGCTGACAGAGAGAAAGCACCCCTTTACAGGCACAGCTGATAGAGAAAGAGCACCCCTTTGCCATTACAGCTGACAGAGAGAGAGCACCCCATTCAAATACAGCAGACAAAGCACCCCTTTTTCAGATACTGCACACAAGGCACCCCCACCCGCCGTACACCACACCACGCCTCCCACTACTGAGATGGATACGTCCCACAGTATACTCTCCAATGCCGGAGTGAAGATTGCTCAGATGCACGGGGACTTATACAGAATCCAAACCCGCAAGAATCCGACAGTGGGATGATGACGTTTTGCATCGACGACATCATCGAGGCGGGCGGAAAATCCCGAGCCAGGCTTGGATCCCAGCTCGGATCACAAAGTTCGGGGGGGAGGGGGGGGGAGTTGGTTCCCGGGGAACCAAATCCACTCATCTCTACTGCTCACTGACTTGCTCATCCTGTAATGTTCATGTACAATATAGATGATAACAGACCCTCCAACATGACCCGCCCCACTAGGTACAAAATGCTCTGTTTCTGGACTTCCCTCTTAATTTAATATTTCCATCACCTGTGTTGAACTAGTTAAATGATAAGAAAGCTGTTTCTTCACTGGTGATGGCAATAATAAATTAAGAGGGATGTCCAGAAACAGAGCATTTTGTACCTAGTGGGGCGTGTCATGTTGGAGGGTATGTGATAAGTGCATGGATTTGATTAGTGCAGGTATGGTGTATGTTTAGGTACTACCTATCTCACAGTTCTTTCAAGTACTGTGTAATATATTTTTTTTTATGACCTGGCCCAGTGACAAATTAAATTAAATTATGATTTGAACAATGTGGTTATACACATAGAACCATTTAAAGATCTCCCAATAAAGCCAGATTTTGCTTTGCCAACCAATGTTTGAATATTTAGGCCTCACAATTTTAAGATAGGATGATCTTTACCAGCTCTTGATGAGAATGATAATATTTCTCACAAGGCATGCAAATGTTTTCAACATCCCTGGCCACACATTGTCTTAGATCCTGCATTGAAGTCTGTAGATAGTTAAACACATGTGGCAAGGGGCCAATCTAAGAAAGATATTAATGCACTCTATTCTAAATTTGATTAAATATAAATTCAACACATGTCTTATGAGCCAAAAACCTGGTTACTTTATGTATACTGGCTCTCCCACGTGCAGATCACTTTTTCTGATGTGGGCTTTCCTATTTGGGGATGACAACTACAAATGTCAACTAATCATAAATCCTCCATTTGCCAGGCCTTTGTCAACCATTCTTCTATAAAACCTTTATCACAGCATTTTTTTATGCACTGGGCTACCAAGTATCCACTCTCATGCTCATACTGTAGATTGGGTTCCAAATATGCCACAGCAGGGTGATGGCACTCTTGTCCTATGTACATAGCCAGATTAAGTGGGGGCCCAGGGAATACTGTATCCTGTGCCCCCCTCTGTCAGGGGGCCCATGGCCAGAGCACACTGACATCACAAGCTCTCCCTCTTGTGCAGCAGCAGAAGAACCAGGTAGCCAGAATTTAAGCAGGACAATATGTAGTGCAGGCAGAGACACAGGTGAATCAGGTTTCATGAGCTACCGATGGAGCTTCCCAACCAGAGGAGAGATAGGAGGGGGAGAGAGCTGTAAGTGACCCAGCGATCCCACATTATCTGGATCCTGTGTAACCTGTTATCTAATGAGAGCATTTGAGTGTAGAGAGAGAGAGACACACACATAAAAAAATCCCAGTTTGTAAGTAGTACAGACTAGGGGGGTAATTCCGAGTTGTTAGCTCGCTAGCTGTTTTTAGCAGCCGTGCAAATGCTAAGCCGCCGCCCTCTGGGAGTGTATCTAAGCTTAGCAGAAGTGCGAACGAAAGGATCGCAGCGTGGCAACAAAAAAAAGATTGTGCAGTTTCTGAGTAGCTCCAAACCTACTCAGTGCTTGCGATCACTTTAGACTATTTTGTTCCTGTTTTGACGTCACGAACACACCCTGCGTTCGGCCTGCAACACCTGCATTTCCCCAGGCACGCCTGCGTTTGTATCTGACATGCCTGCGTTTTTCAGCACACTCCCTGAAAACAGTCAGTTACCTTCCAGAAACGCCCCTTTTCTGTCAATCACTCTGCGGCCAGCAGTGCGACTGAAAAGCTTTGTTAGACCTTGTGTGAAAAAGCATCGGCTGTTGTGAAGATACGTCGCGCATGTGCATTGCGCCGCATACACATGCGCAGAAGTGCCGCTTTTTTGCATAATCGCTGCACTGCGAACGAAAACAGCTAGCGAACAACTCAGAATGACCACCCAGTTTGCTCCTATTCTTGAATGTGACAAGATAAATTATAGATTTTATTTTTCTATGTGTAGTTTAAGGTTGTTTAAATTGTCTTTGTTCCACTACAAGAACACTTTATAAAATAGTTGTCTCTCAGTTAGGTGGGGCTATAAAAAGTACTCAGGCAGTATTACACTATTAGTTTAAATTTAATATACATCATTGGCTTATATTTAATATACACAATTCATTTCTCCCAACATGACACATTCCTGGAGGGACAAAATGCTCTCTTCCTTCTTAATTTATGATTGCAATCACTTGTGTAGAAAAACCTTTCTTATCAATTAAATAGTTCAACACAGGTGATGCCAATCATATATATAGAGCAGTGATTTTCAACCTGTTTTTACTCGCGGCACACCGAACAATATTTTAAAATTGCCAAGGTACACCACCAGTTCCCCACAGAAAAAAACAAAACACACACATTGGCCCTCACAGTAAAAAAAATAAAAATCTACACATACATCGGCCTACACAGAAAAAACAATCACATTGCTTCCCACATAAATCATGTTGCTCCCTACATACATCCTATTGCTCCACACATTGGGGGTCATTCCGAGTTGTTCGCTCGGTAAATTTTTTTCGCATCGCAGCGATTTTCCGCTTAGCGCGCATGCGCAATGTTCGCACTGCGACTGCGCCAAGTAAATTTGCTATGAAGTTAGGAATTTTACTCACGGCTTTTTCATCGTTCAGGCGATCGTAATGTGATTGACAGGAAGTGGGTGTTTCTGGGCGGAAACTGGCCGTTTTATGGGTGTGTGTGAAAAAACGCTACCGTTTCTGGGAAAAACGCGGGAGTGGCTGGAGAAACGGAGGAGTGTCTGGGCGAACGCTGGGTGTGTTTGTGACGTCAAACCAGGAACGACAAGCACAGAACTGATCGCAGATGCCGAGTAAGTCTGGAGCTACTCAGAAACTACTAAGAGAGGTGTAATCGCAATATTGCGAATACGTCGTTCGCAATTTTAAGATGCTAAGATTCACTCCCAGTAGGCGGCGGCTTAGCGTGAGTAAATCTGCTAAAAACAGCTTGCGAGCGAACAACTCGGAATGAGGGCCATAAATCAATCACATTTCTCCCAACATAAATGCTATTGTCTCCACAGGAATTATTCACATTGTTCCCCCCATAAATCCATAAATTCTTATTCTCCCCAAATAAATCCTCTTGAAGTCCTATTGTTCCCCACAGGAGAAATAAAATAACAAATATTATGATCAGCTGTCCTCCTCCCTGTCCCTCAGTGGTGGGGGTTGTTCATAGTGGAGTGCTGCGAATACTAAGCAGCGGAAGGTCAGGCAGGTGTGGATGTGGGTGGGCAAGAAAAGCTGTGTATGCAGGCGGGAACAGGAAGATGTGTATGCAGGTGGGTAGGCTGGCTGGGTGGTGAGATGCGGTGGCTGTGACCTATGATATTACACACCGTTTTCAAGGCATAGGTCACGGCCGGAGCACGACTGATCCTCTTCTTGTCGTGCTCCGGCCGTGACCTATGCCCGGGCCAACAGTTCACTCTGAATGTGCAGGAAGCTGCTCTGGCTCCGCGGCACACCTTGCAACTGGTCGCGGCACACTTGTTGAAAAAGCCTGATATAGAGGGAAGTCCAGTTAGAAAGCATTTTGTCTATCCTGGAATTGGTCATTTTGGGACTTATGCACAATCTAATAAACAGCACGCTCCCTTCCCCAGTCCCCCCTGCATTAAGTGTTCCAAGTCCTCCCAGGGCCTAATCTGGCTCCGGGGAACTTGAAGCAAAGTGGATTTATATCCTCGACACAGTTGCACCTCAAGAATTAAAACAGTCAACTCCTTTAAATACTGTGTATGTCTAAAATATCTTTATTTTTTCAATTTTGATTTTTTTTTATGATGTTGGTAAATTTGTTGTTATAGGTAAATGTTACTTGCATAGCTAACCATGGCCTCCATATTTATACTACGACTGGAGAGTGTAAATCATACCGGAGGTTAATATTCATACACGTATTGTGACGCTAAAGGCCAGACCGCAGTGTAATATTCATACAAGTATTGTGATTCTGCTGTCAATTTTGTACAAGTATTTTGACACTGTAGTCTGTAACACAGTGTAATATTCATAAAAGTATTGTGATGCTGTAGGCCGTACTCCAGTTTCATATAAGTACTGTGACACTCTAGGCCATACCACAGTGTAATATTTATACAAGTATTGTGACGCTGTAGGGCATATAGCAGTATAATAGTCATACAATTATTGTGATGCTGTAGGCCATACTGTAGTATAATATTCATACAAGTATTGTGATGCTGCATGCCGAACCCGAATTTCATACAAGTATTGTGACACTGTAGGCCTTACCGCAGTGTAATATTCATACAAGTATTATGAGGCTGGAGGCCGTACCATAGTGTAAAATTCATATATTTACTGTGACACTGCAGGCTGTACCTCAGTCTAATATTTCATACAAATACTGTGATGCTGCAAGACATATCCAGGTGTAATAGTCATACAAATATTATGATTCTTTAGGTCATCCCACAGTGTAATATTCATACAGATATTGTGATGTTGTAGGCCATACCCCAGTTTTCATTCAAGTATTATGACACTGCAGGCTGTACCTCAATTTCATATAAGTATTGTGACTCTGTAGGCCATACTGCAGTGTAATATTCATTCAAGTATTGTGACGCTGTAGACCGTACCCAAATTTCATAAAAGTATAGTTACATTGTAGGTCGTACTGCAGTGAAATATTCATACAAGTATTGTGTCTCAGTAAGCTGAATAGCAGTGTAATAGTTAAACAAGTATTGTGACACTGTAAGCCATACCACAGTGTAATATTCATACAAGTATTTTGATGCCGTAAGTCAGACCGCAGTGTAATATTCCAACAAGTATAGTGACGCTGTAGGCCATACCCCAATTTCATCCAAGTTTTGAGACACTGAAGGCCGTATCTCAGTGTAAAAGTCACACCAGTATTGTGATGCTGTAGCCCATACTGTAGTCTATTTTTTATGCAAGTACTGTGACACTGCAGGATGTACCCAAGTGTATTAAAAACAAGTACAGTGATGCTGCAGTCTGTATCGCAGTGTAACATACATAAAATTACTTTGATGCTTCAGGCTGTACAGCAGTTTAGTATTTCATACAATTACTGTAATGCTGTAGGTCAGACTGCAGTTTAATATTCATACAATTACTGTGATCCTGCAAGCTATACCCCAGTGTAATATTCATACAAGTAATGTGACACTGTAGGTTGTATCGCAGTGTAAAATTCATACAATTACAATGATCCTGCAAGCTGTTCCCCAGTGTAAAATTAATAAAAGTATTGTGATGCTTTAGGCCATACAACAGTGTCATTTTTATTCAAGTATTGTGAAACTGTAGGCTGTACCCTAATTTCATACAAATTTTGTGACACTGTAGGCGATACTGCAGTGTAATATTCACACAAGTATTGTGATGCTGTTGGCCATACCGCAGTGTAATATTCATACAAGTATTGTGACACTGCAGGCTGAACCCCAATTTCATACAAGTATTGTGACTCTGCAGGCCATACTGCAGTGTAATATTCATACTAGTATTGTGACGCTTCAGGCAATATAGCAATGTAATAGTCATACAAGTATTGTGATTCTTTAGGACATACCGCAGTGTAAAATCCATACAACTATTGTGACGCTATAGGTCATACTGCAGCTTAATATTAAGACACATATTGTGACTCTAAAGGCCAGACTGAAGTGCAATACTCATTCAAGTATTGTGACTCTGCCAGCCATACCTCAATTTTGTACAATTATTGTGACACTGAAGGCCATACCACAATGTAATATTCATACCAGGATTGTGACACTGTAGGCCGTACCATAGTGTAATATTCACTCTAGTACTGTGATGCTGCAGGCCATACCCCAGTATATACAAAACAAGTACTGTGACACTGCAAGCTGTACCTCAGTGTAGCATACATACAATTACTGTGATGGTGCAGGCTGTACCCCAGTGTAGTATTTCATACAATTGCTGTGATGTTTTAGGTTAGACCGCAGTATAATATACACACAAGTATTGTGACACTGTATGCTGTACCGCAGCTTCATTTTCATACAAGTATTGTTATGCTACAGGCCGTACCTCAATTTTATACAAGTATTGTGATTTTGTAGGCAATACCACAGTGTAATATTCATATAAGTAATGTGACACTGTAGGCCATACCGTAGAGTAATTTTCATACAAGTATTATGACACTGCAGACTGTATCCCAATTTCATACAAGTATTGTGACACTGTAGGCAATACTGCAGGATAATATTCATAAAAGTATTGTGACGCTGTAGGTCATATAGCAGTATAATATTCATACAAGTATTGTTATGTGATGCTGTAGGCTGTACCGCAATGTAATATTCATACAACTATTGTGACGCTTTACGCTGTACCGCAGTGTAATATTCAAATAAGTATTGTGAAATTGTAGGCCATATAGCAGTGTAATCATGCAATCTGTGATCATGCAAGCTTTATTTCAGTGTAATATTCATAAAAGTATTGTGATGCTCTAGGCCAGAGGTTCTCAAACTCGGTCCTCAGGGGCACACACAGTGCATGTTTTGCAGGTAACCCAGCAGGTGCACAGGTGTATTAATTACTCACTGACACATTTTAAAAGGTCCACAGGTGGAGCTAATTATTTCACTTGCGATTCTGTGAGGAGACCTGCAAAAAATGCACTGTGTGTACCCCCGAGGACCGAGTTTGAGAACCTCTGCTCTAGGCCATACTGCAGTATAATTTTCATAAAAGTATTGTGATGCTGTAGGCCATACTGCAGTGTAATATTCATAGAATTATTGTGAAATTGTTGGCCATACCCCAATTTCATACAAGTCTTGTGATGCTTTAGGCCTTACTGCAGTGTAATATTCATACAAGTATTAAGTATTATGACACTGCAGGCCATACCGCAATTTCATACAAGTATTGTGACACTTTTGGCCGTACCGCAGTGTAATATTCAAACAAGTATCGTGACACTGTATGCCGTATAGCAGTGTAGTAGCCAAACAAGTATTGTGATGCTTTAGGTAGAACCACAGTGTAATTTTCATACAATTATTTTGATACAATAGGCCATACCATAGTGTACTATTCATACAAGTATTGTGACGGTCTAGGCCGTACCCCAATATCATAAAAGAATTGTGACACTGTAGGCTGTACTGCATTGTAATATTCATGCATATATTTTAACACTGTTCATCAGACCGCAGTGTAATATTCATACAAGTAATGTGACACTGTAGACCATACATCAGTGTCATTTTCATAATAGTATTGTGACACTGTAGGCTGTACCGCAGTGTAATATTGATACAAGTATTGTGACACTGCAGGCCATACCTCAGTGTAATATTCATACACGTATTGTGATGCTGCAGGTTATTCCCCAATTTCATACAAGTATTGTGACACTGTAGGCTGTACCACAGTGAAATATTTATAAAATTACTGTGATGCTGCAGCAGTGACACAGGTGAGGCAGAGCCTTTCCTATCATACTAACATTTGTGCCAGAGTTTTGACTGTATAAAGTATATGAATAATAGAAAGAATATGTTAGAAAATTTATCAACTTTGTATCCAACAATTTTTATAGTCAAAACGCTGGAGCAAAAAGTCCACTTACCTGCCTATCTTCTCCGCACATCTGTGATCAAAACTCATCAAATTTCCAGAAGTTTATACAGTTGCATTTTTGCATAATGCCTACATCAACCCTTTGGATAATATATTGTGTATACATCTGGCTCTGGTAATAGCCAGTGGCTCCAGAGCCATTTAGCTCACCACACGTCCCTACACTGAGGACCATTCCCCCATGTAATATTACATATAATTACTTTGATGCTACTGGCCATATCACTCTGTAATATTTCATACAATTACTATGATGCTGCAGGCCATACCGCAGTGTAATATTCATAATAGTACTGTGAAGCTGCAGGCCGTAACCCAGTGTAATATTTAATAAAATCACTGTGATGCTGCAGGCCATAACACAGTGTAATATTCATACAATTACTGTGACCCTGTTACCCAGTGTAATATTCATGGTTGATGATTATTTCAATTATGGCATCCAAACAGTCAGACAGTCTGTTTCACTACTGGCAGGAACAAAAGCCAATTTGGAGGCCCTTGCACAAATTGGTTTTGAATAACTTTAGTTACCCACGCTGCAGTTAGCGCAGCCGGAAACCTTGTCAGCGATCGTGTAGAATGTTACTTCCCAAAAATGGGAAAAGATGATGTTCATCAAAATGTATTACAAATTCCTTGAGGAAGACCTTTACCAGAAATGATGTAAAAAAAAATACAGAGGCATCTGAAATGGTGGATTCCAACAGAGATAAATTAATATTGTGTGAAGAAGATAATGTCCACACTGATGGGGGTGAAGAATTGGATGATGAAGACGATGACGACACCCTGCCTATGTAGAGCCAGTTTGTGTACATAGAGTGCGTTGCCAGCAATGTCCACTGCTCATTTGCAGCTTCTTTTGTTGGGTCCCAAACAAACCAATCATTTCAGTCGCAAGTGACAGACCCTGTTGCTGAAGTGATTGTTTTGTTAAACTATGCATGTCCTGTTTAATATATACAACATAAGAGTGGGCGGTAGGTTCCAAGGACAAGTCCATCTTGCACATCTTTTGTTAGCATTATGTCCTGTTTGGAGTTTTCTTGTGTGGATGAAAAACATATATTTTATAGTTTACTAAACTACAACCTGTCTCCCACTGCAGTGCTGTGCTGTTTCCTAGATGTGCCATGTTGGAAGTTGAACTGCCACATGTTTTTTCCACTCACTGCTGTTGCCTAGCTTAGTCATCAAGCTACCTTGGTGCATAATTTTGACCCAATCTGGATGAAAACAATATTGTGAGCTGTGAGGTTGTAAAACTTGAATGGACATGAGTTGAAATTAGTGTTATTGAGGTTAACAATGCTGTAGTAACAACAGCAGGCCCAAATTCTGTGATTTTACCTTTGTGTGTGATTTGTTTGGAGGGAAATACAGATCTATAAACCAAATCCAAAACCAAATCCAAAACGTGCAAGAGCGATTTTGGCAAATACCAAATACAGACCCAAATCGAAGGAGATATAGATCTAAAACCAAAACATGTATGTCGGTGCCCATCCCTAGTGGAGCTTACAATCTATATTTATTACTACATGTACACATGCACACATATACAGTAGAGTTTTATTTTCTTTTGCAGAAGACAGTTAACCTACAGTACAGTACAGTATGTTTTTGAATTGTGGAAAGAAACCAGAGTACCTGAAGGAAAGGCATGCAAACACAGGACGCACATGCAGTACAACACACAGATAAAGTCATTGTTGGAAACCAATGTCAAGAGCTCAGTACTGTGAGGCAGCACACTTTCCATTTTGCCACCATGCTGTCCTACAGTTCTGTTACATCAATCTAGTCTTGATTAAATTGTTTAGCATTTTAAGTGCTTCCAAAACCTGTTTGTTCCTAAGACTGTACACTAGTGGGTTTAACATTGGCACTGCAGCTATATAGAGCATTGAAAGTACTTTATCCTGTTGTTTAGATTCTTTAGACTCTGGTTTCATGTACAAGAACATGCTTGGTCCGTAGAATAAAAGAACAGTAATAAGATGTGAAGTGCAGCTTGAGAAACTCTTGAGTCGTCCATTAAGAGAATTAATTTTTAATATGGAGGAGATAATAAATACATAAGAGGTGATAGTAAATGCAAAAGGAAGAAATGCAATAATAAAATCCTCAAAGTACATGAAGATTTCTCTGCCAGTTGTGTCACTAGAGGAGAGCAGAATCAATGTCTTCAGGTCACAGAGAAAATGGTCAATTTCATGAGAATAGCAGAAAGAAAGCAAATATGTAAGTAAGGTATGCACTAATGAATTTATAGCACTAGTAGCCCACAGGCAAGTAACCATTACTCTACACAGATGTTTACCCATGATGAGAGAGTAACGCAGCGGGATACAAACAGCAACATAGCGGTCATATGCCATGCAGGTCAGAATGAAGATCTCTGAATCTGCACATAGTGAATAGAAATAAAGCTGAGTGAGACAATTACTAAATGAGATACTGTGTTGTTGTGTTAATGTAATAGACAAGAGGTTTGGGAGAGTTGTACACACATATATAATGTCTACAGTAGAGAGATTACACAGGAAGAAGTACATTGGAGTATGTAGGTTAGGTACTAAGCATACAAGGGTTATTATAATTAGATTTCCAGATACAGCCAATGAAAACATTATTAAAACTCCAGCGAAGAGCCCAAGTCGTCCGGCTGTAGTAGTAGAGAATGCTGTGATGTAGAAATCTGTTTCTGTGCTGTTTGGGCATTCATTCATTTTGTCTAAGAAAAGAGTTCTCATATGTCATAGACTCATAGTGCAAAACATTAAGATATATCTACATATTATTTCTAACTAGCGTTTGCCTGTGGCTTCCCTTGCATGGATGTCTGTTATTGCTAAAGCAGAACTCATTTTATAAAGACAGTAGTGGCTTCTAATATTGTAATGCATATTTAATATTGTTCTCTCTGATCACAAAATGTCTTTGTAAACAATATTTGCAGTTTTTGTTTCAGGCATTAGTGCAAAAAGATGCTTAGGGCTATTAACTCGTGACCAAGCCATGTAAAGCTGACTATGAGAGAAGCAGCTGGTCCTGGGATCTAAGCCTGCAGCCCTGAGCATTTTTCCTTGAGACACTGATAAGCAATAATCCACAGTTTGTTTTTTTTCATGTAAACCACAAAATCCATTTCAAGGGGCAATCGATCTTACAGTCCAGACTAAGTTCACTTTAACCAAACAAATATTATCTTGTAGTTCCCAAATCCATTGCTACTTAACCTACAGTAACACTGAAAGATTGAAGTAACATGACCAGCAACTCTTTGATACTGTACAAATGTGTCTACTTACATCTTTGCTATTTTGCTCAATTTGGCACAACATTCAAAACACGGCTAAGCTGTTTTTCACGAGTAGCGAGTGGATGGATTTAAAAATTGTTGTGTGCCATAATATATGTATAAAGTAACATATTAAAGAAGCAAATTAAGAAAAATCACAAGGCATGGCATGCAAAACCATGCCATACATGGTGGGATATAGCAAAGATGTATGTGGACACATCTTTATGTATCATTTGTCTGGGTGCGCCATCTACTGGATTGACATGTATAGTGAAACTTTATGAGTCAAGATAAGCTGTCTGATTAGTGATTAATATATACTATAGTTGGATATCCTGTTAAATAGGTCTATATGCTGTATAAATGCGCATACATATACAACTGTTTGTGTTTTGGGTGTTCAATATGCTGTGTATATATATATATATATATATATATATATATAGTTATAGAAACTTCCCTATCCTGTGCCAATCAAGAGAACTACTAAGGTCAGCTGCAACTCATACAGAGTTCTCTGCTAGAAGGACTAAGTAATAGAAATGGAGAAAGGGGATTGTGGGAGAGCACTTATTAGACTTACATATTTAAGGTGGTCTAGATTATCTGAATTGGGAATATCTGTTCTTTCAATTAAAGTACATAAAAAAATTCTGTTGACATTCTTATAAAACTATGACACAATTTATCACAGTAAAATTATTAACACAGTTCTGGTACACTTCTGTGAGATAAGATAATTTCACAAAATGTTTTTTTTGCTCCTGGATGTAGTCAGTTCATCATTCGGGTTCACTACGATATGCCGGCGGTCGGGCTCCCGGCGACCAGCATACCGGCGCCGGGAGCCCGACTGCCGGCTTACAGACAGTGTGGCAAATGAGCTGCGCTCGCCATGCTACGCGCGCCACACTTTTTTATTCTGCCTCCAGGGGGGTCGTGGACCCCCACGAGGGAGAATAAGCGTTGATATGCCGGCTGTCGGGATCCCGGTGTCCTTTGAAAAAGCTGCAAGGTCTATGCAGCGAAACGTGTCAGGTACTTACCCGTTGGAACAGGATATCTCTGAATTGGACCCGAACCAGCCCATACCGTCGACCAGCTATCCAGAGGAGTCCGAGAGAGGCACCAGCTCTTTTCCGCATTGCATGAGGTACTCACCATCTATGGGACATTGCACTAATCCTCTAGCGGTATATGGAATTATTCCATGGACTCTCTCCAGTAACATCTAAAAGGGACTCTCCTTATTGGATTACAACTGGATACAATACTTATTGGCAAAATATGGAACGGATTCTAGAGAATATATCGCATTAATCCTGTACCAAAACCTTGGGTAAACTCCAATTTTTGCATTTAATTGGTTAAATCCATTTACTCTGCATATATTTGGCACATTATCTTGCACAGAAGTAGTGTTTTTTTAAAGAATTATTGTCTTTTAATAAATTTTTTTAATTACACATTTAGTGGTCTATATTGTTCTTTCCTCTGCCAGCGCAGCCTCCCTCTTTCTCATAATAACCCGCTAGATTGAGCCTGCGTGCAGGCTCAATCTAGCTCCGGCAATAGCAATGTGCAGGGCCGCACATCGCTATCGCTGGGGGGGCAAACACACAATGGATCCGTTCTTAAAAACTAAGCAATCTAGTTAGATTGCTTAGATTTTTAGCACATATCTCTCTGTGTGTACCCCCCTTTAGTTCTTTGTAAGTATATCCTTATATCTATTCCAAGCATATTTAAATTGCTGGACTGTCTTAGCTTCTACCACCTCTCATGGGAGGATTTTCCACCAATCTACTACCCTTTCTTTAAAGTAATCTCTTCTTAAGTTTCCTTTGAACCTGCTACCTTCTACTTTCAGCCATTGGAGAATTTCTCACTGGGCACTTGAAGCACACGCCTAGGGGGCGGCACTTGTTTGGGGGTGGCACTTGAATACTTGTGTTGGTATTGTCAGCCCAAAAAGTACCAGTAACTGCAAAATGTTTCCACTGTACTGTACCATAAGTCATCTTGAATGGAGTGTAAATGGGTAGGACATGCAAATACTGCCCCTGTAACCTGTCCTACCTAGTAAATATGTAAACATAATTAAAATGCAATAGTTGGTGGCTTTTTTATTATTCTATTAAATTGGCTATCATCAAATGAGGGCTTATAACCAATCAATACGAATAATAAAATTAGGCAGGCGGGGGCAGCCTTTACTGTTGCGCCCCTGGTTTCAACATGTGTCTTCATGTGTTAATACCTATTTTCTTTTGAAGAATGTTTCCCTCCTGTACCTTGTTGAAACCCTTGAAATATTTGAAAGTTGTCCTCCCCCCTTCCCTTCTCTTCTCCAAACTATATATGTTAAGACCTATTAGTCTTTTCTGGAAAGTGTTTTAGTGTAGACCATGCACCATTCTAACTTCTTTGTGCAGTCTCTATCGTATTTACATCCTTCTGAAGATGTGGCCTCCAGAAATGAGGCCGTACCAATGATCTATAAAGTGGCAGTATTACTTCTTTCTGATATTGATTCCTCTCCCTATTCATCCAAGTAACTTACTTGCCTTCCTCATTGCTGTCACACCCCGCGGGCAGCGGCGGCCGCGCTTACCTCTGCGGGTGTCCTGGGTGGTCTGGCGTCTCTCTCCTCCGGCGGCCTCGGGGGTCCGGCGTCGGGTCGGCGGGTCTCTCCGGCGGCTCCCGGAGCGGGGGCGCCGCCATGCTGTTCTGGATTAGGTAGGCGGAGCAGGGCTGACATCATCTGCCCGCTCCGCCAATCAGACTAAGGCGGGAGGTTCAAAGCCAGACGCCGAGCAGGGAGCCGGCGCCTGTGTATCATCATTCTGCCTGTCAGAAGCCGTGATCTCCAGAGCTTCCTTGTTCCTGTTTCCGCTGTGCCTTCCAGTATACCCATGTCTCCAGTGTCTCAGTGTTTCCAAGCACCTTCGTGCCTCCAAGCGCCCGAGCGCCATCAAGCACCTCCGTGCCTCCAAGCGCCCGAGCGCAATCACGCACCTCCGTGCCTCCAAGCGCCCGAGCGCCATCACGCACCTCCGTGCCTCCAAGCGCCCGAGCGCCATCAAGCACCTCCGTGCCTCCAAGCGCCCGAGCGCCATCAAGCACCTCCGTGCCTCCAAGCGCCCGAGCGCCATCACGCACCTCCGTGCCTCCAAGTGCCCGAGCGCCATCAAGCACCTCCGTGCCTCCAAGCGCCCGAGCGCCATCAAGCACCTCCGTGCCTCCAAGCGCCCGAGCGCCATCACGCACCTCCGTGCCTCCAAGCGCCCGAGCGCCATCAAGCACCTCCGTGCCTCCAAGCGCCCGAGCGCCATCAAGCACCTCCGTGCCTCCAAGCGCCCGAGCGCCATCACGCACCTCCGTGCCACCAAGGCGCCTGAGCGCCATCAGCACCTCAGTGCCACAGAACCTCAGTACCTCGGTGCCTCGGCACCTCAGTGCCACAGAACCTCAGTACCTCGGTGCCTCAGCACCTCCAGCATCTCAGTGCCTTCAGTACCTCAATAACACCAGCACCTCTGTACCTCAGCACTTAGCACTTTTACTAGTCTTGTTTTTCAGGAGACCTTCAAGCATTCCTCCGTGCTTCCTGCTTACCGTCTTCATCCTGTATGAAGAAGACCTACATCCGGCCATCTCTATTGCGACCCAGTAGCGGTTCCTCTTCCCAGTCACCGGAAGAAGCCCAGAGTCCACAACACCCTTTGACCAGGTCAGTGATAGTATACACAGGCCCCATGGACCCGGGGAATCGGAACCCAGAAGCAAGTGCCATCCAAGATCTGGTTTCCCGTGTTCAGAGTCAGGAAGCAGCGCAAAACCAGGTGATGCGGTATCTCCAAGAACTATCCGGCAGGTTGGATCAAATACAGGTTTCCCTGGCTTCAGTAGTTCCGGTTCCAGCTCCAGTACCCACTCCGGTTATCGATCCTGATAATGCTCACGCAGTGTCCGGTACCAGGTCACGCCTTCAGCTTCCCACTCCCACTCGCTACAACGGCAACCCGAAGAATTGCCGTGGTTTTCTTAACCAGTGCGAGGTGCAGTTTGAACTCCTCGCACACAACTTTCCCACGGATCGATCCAAAGTAGCATACATTATTTCCTTGCTTGAGGGTTCAGCGCTGGAATGGGTGTCTCCTTTATGGGAGCGATCTGATCCTTTGGTTTCCAGCTACACTAATTTCATCTCATCTTTCCGCAGGATCTTTGATGAGCCTGGCAGAACGGCCGCTGCCTCTTCAGATCTTCTCAGAGTTCGACAAGGCTCTCGTTCAGTGGGTCAGTATGTGATTCATTTTCAAACCATAGCTTCCGAATTACGCTGGGATAATGATGCCTTACGGGCCGCTTTCTGGAACGGGCTGTCCGACCGTCTTAAAGACGAATTGATTACAAGAGATTTGCCAGATTCTTTGGAGCAGTTGATCTCGCTCTGTGTGAAAGTGGGTCTCCGCATGCAGGAACGAGTTGGCGAACGTTCTCGGTCTGATCGGTGCAGATTCCGGGCTCCTCCATCTAAACCATCGGTTATGACAGCTCCAGACGAACCCATGCAGATTAATCGGTCTCGACTGTCTCCAGAAGAGCGTCAGCGTCGGCGTGAGAACAGACTTTGCCTCTACTGTGGAGCCGCGGATCACTTCCTCAAGTCTTGCAAAGCTCGCCCGGGAAACGGGCAATCCTAGCCTGTTCCGGGGAAGTCAAGCTGGGTGTGGTTTCTCAATCTTCTCCAGAAGTGGACTGTTTACTCTCAGTATCTTTGTCTACTAAAACAGAAGTCAGAACCGTTATGGCTCTTTTGGATTCAGGTGCTGCGGGGAATTTTATTTCTCTCCCCTGCGCCCCGAGTTTGGGTTTGAAATTACAGTTGGTCGAGCGACCTATTACTATTACAGCCATTAACGGTGTTCAAATTCCTAACGCCTTGATTATGAGTCAGTCTGAGTCAATTCAGCTACAAGTGGGAGCTTTACATCGTGAACAACTGAAGTTTCTAGTTATCCAGGAAATGTCTCATGATCTCGTTTTGGGTCTTCCCTGGCTCAGGCTACACAACCCTCATGTCGACTGGGGGTCGACACAAATAATTTCTTGGAGTCCTTTCTGCCGATTAAATTGTCTTACTCCTGTCGTTCCACTCCGTGCATCGGCCAAGTTGGACGTGGAGTTAGTTCCTGAGGCTTATCGAGAATTTTTAGATGTCTTCTCGGAACAGGCGGCTGATAAATTACCTCCGCATAGGGCTTGGGACTGTCCCATTGAGCTCATTCCTGGGAAAATGCCGCCCCGAGGTCGCACTTATCCTTTGTCGCTTCCAGAGACACAAGCTATGTCAGAGTACATTAAGTCGAATTTGCAGAAGGGGTTCATCCGTCCCTCCACTTCTCCAGCGGGAGCTGGCTTCTTCTTTGTAAAGAAAAAAGATGGAGGGCTGAGACCATGCATTGACTATCGTGGTTTAAATGAAGTCACCATTAAAAACAAGTATCCTCTGCCGCTCATCACAGAGCTTTTCGATAGAGTGCGTGGAGCTCGAGTATTTACTAAGCTTGACTTAAGAGGAGCATACAACTTGATACGTATTCGACAAGGAGATGAGTGGAAGACGGCTTTCAATACTAGAGACGGGCATTATGAGTACCTGGTAATGCCATTTGGCCTCAGCAACGCCCCCGCTGTCTTTCAAGGATTCATTAATGAAGTCTTTCGGGATATGTTGTATCTGAATGTAGTAGTCTATTTGGATGACATTCTGATTTTTTCAAAGAATCTTTCTGAGCACCGACTACAGGTTAAAGAAGTACTCCTTCGGTTGCGCAAGAATCATCTTTATGGCAAGATCTCCAAGTGCACCTTTGAGGTTCCTTCTATTTCATTTTTGGGCTACATTATTTCTGGAACTGAATTGCGTATGGATCCGGAGAAACTCTCGGCCATCCGGGATTGGACTCAACCTCTTTCCTTAAAAGCAGTGCAACGATTTCTAGGATTCGCAAATTATTATCGGAAATTTATAAGAGGTTTCTCTACCATCGTGGCACCTATTGCGGCTCTGACTAAGAAAGGGGCTGACCCAAGCAATTGGCCTTCTGAAGCAGTAGCAGCGTTCAAACAGTTGAAAACCGCCTTTATATCTGCTCCCGTACTTCAGCAGCCAGATTTCCTAAAACCATTCTTTTTGGAGGTTGATGCTTCCATGGTAGGCATAGGTGCTGTACTCTCGCAGTACGCCTCAGATGGGAAGTTGCATCCGTGTGGGTTTCATTCTCGCAAGTTCTCCCCTGCTGAACTAAATTACACCATCGGAGACAAAGAGCTACTGGCAATTAAATCTGCATTGGAAGAATGGAGGTATCTTCTGGAGGGTGCTAAACACTTAATTACAATTTTTACGGACCACAAGAATTTACTGTATCTAAAGACGGCCCAATGTTTGAACCCCCGTCAGGCAAGATGGGCGCTCTTCTTTACCAGATTTTCCTTTATCATCAAGTATCGGGCTGGAACTCTAAATACCAAGGCAGATGCCCTATCCCATTCAGTGATGGCTTCTGATGAGGAGAATACAATGGGGAAGGCATTAATCCTCAGTCCCATCTCTATTTCTGCAGCTCCCACTAGGTTGGGTCCTCCTCCTGGAAGAATGTCGGTACCAGTTAAATTTCGACCGAAACTGTTGCAGTGGGCACATACTTCTAAGTTTTCTGGTCATCCGGGAGTTCAGAAAAAGTGGGAATTTCTGCGAAGATCATACTGGTGGGACACTATGAAAAAAGATGTTCAAGAGTATGTCAATTCGTGTCCTCAATGTGCTCAGCACAAAACTCCACGTCTGCCGCCTGCGGGTTTGTTGCATCCTTTATCCATTCCTAAAAGGCCTTGGACTCATATCTCGATGGACTTTGTTACTGAATTACCGCTCTCTAAGGGTCATAACACCATTTGGGTGATCATTGACCGATTCTCTAAGATGGCACATTTTGTTCCGTTGACCGGATTACCCTCCGCTTCCAAGTTGGCCCTGTTATTTATCCAAGAGCATTTCCGCCTGCACGGGTTACCTCTGGAAATAGTCTCAGATCGGGGAGTACAGTTTACAGCAAGATTCTGGAGAGCCCTCTGTTCAACTCTACAAATTAAGCTCAAATTCTCTTCTGCTTACCATCCACAGACTAATGGGCAAACTGAACGCGTCAATCAGGATCTAGAGACTTTTCTCCGTATTTACCTTTCCCCTTCACAAGATAACTGGGTGGAGTTGTTGCCGTGGGCTGAGTTTGCCCACAAACATCTTTATCATTCTTCTACTGGTGAGTCTCCATTCTTTATTAATTATGGATTTCATCCCCAAGTTCCGGAGTTGCCCATTTGTCCTCCAGAAGAAGTTCCTGCTGCAGCTTCAACTCTCCGACATTTCACTCAAATTTGGAGCCGAGTTCATGCCAATCTTAGGAGGGTTTCCGGTCGCTATAAATTCTTTGCGGATAGGAAACGACGAGCAGCTCCTCAATATAAGGTTGGTGACAAGGTATGGCTCTCTACCCGCAATCTTCGTTTGAAAGTACCCACCATGAAATTTGCCCCAAGGTTCATTGGTCCTTTCTCAGTGCGGCAAGTCTTGAACCCGGTCGTTTGCAAATTGGAGTTGCCTTCCCACCTTCGAATTCCAAACTCCTTCCACGTCTCTCTCCTCCGCCCCCTCATTCTAAATCGGTTCCACTCAGCATCTCCTAGGCCAACTACTACAGTGTCTGAAGCTGGGACAGAATTTGAAATCAAAGCTATTCTTGACTCTCGTTATTTTCATAAAAAACTACAGTACTTGGTAGAGTGGAAAGGTTATGGTCCTGAAGAGAGAAGTTGGATCAATGCTACTGAGGTAATGGCTCCCCGACTGGTTCGGATCTTCCATTCCAGACATCCAACTAAACCCGGAAAGTGTCCAGGGGCCACTCCTGGAGGAGGGGGTACTGTCACACCCCGCGGGCAGCGGCGGCCGCGCTTACCTCTGCAGGTGTCCTGGGTGGCCTGGCATCTCTCTCCTCCGGCGGCCTCGGGGGTCCGGCGTCGGGTCGGCGGGTCTCTCCGGCGGCTCCCGGAGCGGGGGCGCCGCCATGCTGTTCTGGATTAGGTAGGCGGAGCGGGGCTGACGTCATCTGCCCGCTCCGCCAATCAGACTAAGGCGGGAGGTTCAAAGCCAGACGCCGAGCAGGGAGCCGGCGCCTGTGTATCATCATTCTGCCTGTCAGAAGCCGTGATCTCCAGAGCTTCCTTGTTCCTGTTTCCGCTGTGCCTTCCAGTATACCCGTGTCTCCAGTGTCTCAGTGTTTCCAAGCACCTTCGTGCCTCCAAGCGCCCGAGCGCCATCAAGCACCACCGTGCCTCCAAGCGCCCGAGCGCCATCACGCACCTCCGTGCCTCCAAGCGCCCGAGCGCCATCACGCACCTCCGTGCCTCCAAGCGCCCGAGCGCCATCAAGCACCTCCGTGCCTCCAAGCGCCTGAGCGCCATCAAGCACCTCCGTGCCTCCAAGCGCCCGAGCGCCATCACGCACCTCCGTGCCTCCAAGCGCCCGAGCGCCATCACGCACCTCCGTGCCTCCAAGCGCCCGAGCGCCATCAAGCACCTCCGTGCCTCCAAGCGCCCGAGCGCCATCAAGCACCTCCATGCCTCCAAGCGCCCGAGTGCCATCACGCACCTCCGTGCCTCCAAGCGCCCGAGCGCCATCACGCACCTCCGTGCCTCCAAGCGCCCGAGCGCCATCAAGCACCTCCGTGCCTCCAAGCGCCCGAGCGCCATCAAGCACCTCCGTGCCTCCAAGCGCCCGAGCGCCATCACGCACCTCCGTGCCACCAAGGCGCCTGAGCGCCATCAGCACCTCAGTGCCACAGAACCTCAGTACCTCAGTGCCTCAGCACCTCCAGCATCTCAGTGCCTTCAGTACCTCAATAACACCAGCACCTCTGTACCTCAGCACTTAGCACTTTAACTAGTCTTGTTTTTCAGGAGACCTTCAAGCATTCCTCCGTGCTTCCTGCTTACCGTCTTCATCCTGTATGAAGAAGACCTACATCCGGCCATCTCTATTGCGACCCAGTAGCGGTTCCTCTTCCCAGTCACCGGAAGAAGCCCCGAGTCCACAACACCCTTCGACCAGGTCAGTGATAATTGCCTTGTTACATTTCTTACTTGCCTTCTTGTGTTTTGCTTTTGGTTTTAGTACTAATTTCATTGTTGTGTTTTCATTTTGGTATTGCAAAACCACCATCAAGTGTTTGCGTTAGAATTCAGATTTAAAATCTGATTTTGTTTCATTGCGGATTTCTTGAAAATGGATAAAAACAGCTAAAATCATGTAATTTTTGCGATCAAAATTCTGAAATTTTGATTTAGAATTTGAATTTCAAACTGTGGGAAGATCCAAACCAGGATTCATTTCAGACTGGGTCTCCTCAGGAGATATGCATATAAGCAAGGTTAGGAGAATCATTGTAATACCAGATAACAAATACTGATAATACCTGCTAAAGGACTTATAAATGAAAGAGGAACATGCACTAACCTGCAGTGAACTAAACCTACCAAATTCTGGACACTATGAAAACGTATAAAGGTTTATAGTATGTGAACCACAGTAAAAATATTTACAAACTCAACAGATCCTAATGATTGTACTATGATGACAGCTTGGAGTGTGATTTTGATACCAGTAGAAAACAAAGGAATAAACTGTTATCTTGCCAATATCGCACCAAATTTCAGTTATATTTTACTATACCAAAGCTACTGTATAAACACTTGAAAAAAGAGCAAAATAATGTTCAGCTAATCTACATTGATAATCCATTTCGACTGTATGTACATGAAATATTATAGATCAAGCAACTTATTCCTTACTAAAAGCAAAATGGGAAAGGGACATGTATGAAAACAGTTATTCTGTAAATTATAAGCTACAATAGTAAATGACATAATGTATTGTATAGGTGTTTATTATAATGTCTTAGCTAAGGATTATGGATTATGTTTTAATTGAGATTTGTTTCCAAAAGTGGATGTTTCATAAAGATGTTGGGGTAGATTTAGTAAAGGCTTAACAAATTAAAAGGGGCACAGCTGTTGTGACTTGCAGAAAGGAAAGACTTATTGGGCGGGATTCAATTCTTTTCACCCCTTTCCACACCTGTTCTGTTTCTGCCCTCAGGGACGTTGTATCATTATTTCAGCTCGCTATCCCCGGTGTAGCGAGGCACCCAACCCTTTGCACAGCTAAACCTGATTACTATGGGCGCAATATGCGCGATAACGGAGATCATATTAGAAAGCAAATTGGGCGTGATATATCATTTGAATCTCACACAATAAATCTTGTAGAAGTATAATGAGAGTGAGCATTATTAGATTCTGGAGAAGAAATCAGCATTGATTCAAGCGTCAGTGGTTTCCTGAACTGACAATTAAATCAGCTTCAATCTTCATTTAGCCTTTTGCAGAACATGTAAAATAACTACAAAAGACAGTGTACAATACCTCATGAGACACAACAGTATCTCTTCAGTTCTGAAATATCCAGTAGAACCTGTCAACCTCTTATGGTCCCTGTAGAGCATCATGATGAGTGTTGTCAACAATAAAGAGGTGCCGCACCTCAATCACTTAACACAACTGTCCATTTCCGAAATGAAGGTCTGGGACCAGACCTGGCTCTGTGGTATGGAATAGTTATTGCAGCTAATGCTCTGATCATCCTCATCTGCCTCATCTACAAGTGTTTCCACCCAAGAACTAGAGATGTGCGGTGGGCACTCTTCGTGTTTTGTGTTTTGGTTTTGGTTCTGGTTCCATGCTCGTGTTTTTGATCTGGATTGGTTTTGCCAAAACCATCCTTTCGGGTTTTGGTTTTGGATCTGAATGATTCTTGAAAAAAACATAATAACAGCTAAAATCACAGAATCTGGAGGTAATTTTGATCCTACGGCATTACTAACCTAAACAACATTAATTTTCATTCATTTCCAGTCTATTCTGAACACCTCACAATATTGTTTTTAGGCCAAAAGATTGCACCGAGGTGGCTGTATGACTAAGCTAAGCGACACAAGTGTGCGGCACAAAAACCTGGCCCATCTAGCAGTGGCATTGCAGTGTCAGACAGGATGACACTATTCAAAAACTAGGCCCCAAACAGCACATAATGCAAAGAAGAAAAAGAGGCATAAAGAGGTAGCTGTATGACTAAGCTAAGCGACACAAGTGTGTGGCACAAACACCTGGCCCAAATAGGAGTGGAACTGCAGTAGCAGACAGGATGGCACTTAAAAAAAAAATAATAGGCCCCAAACAGCACATCATGCAAAAAAGTAAAAGAATGCAATGAGGTAGTTGTTTGACTAAGCTAAATGACACAAGTGTGCGGCACAAACACCTGGCCTATCAAGTAGTGGCACTTCAGTGACAGACAGGATGGCACTTAAAAAAAGAAATAGTCCCCAAAAAGCATATCATGCAAAGAAGTAAAAGAGGTGCAATGAGGTAGCTGTATGACTAAGCTAAGTGACACAAGTGTGCAGCACAAACATCTGCCCCATCTAGAGTTGGCACTGCAGTCCCACTGCACTAATGGTGGATATCGGAAGCATGTCTAATACCAACATAGCTGTCAAGGCTTCAGTTATCCTCTTTTCAACAGGATGACTGCTGTCATATTTCATCTTCCTCACAAAGGACTGTTGGACAGTCATTTGCTTAGCTGAAGTAGTACAAGTGGTCTTCCGACTTCCCCTCTGGGATGATGATCAACTCCCAGCAGCAACAAAAGCAGCGGCAGCAGCAGCAGTAGGAGGAAGTGGTTCTTGATCTTTCCCTATTTTATCCTCCAAATTTTTGTTCTCCATTAGTTTTCTGGAGTCATATAACAAAATGCAGCAAAGGAGAGCATACCTCTACACCACACAGGGCAATCCCTGTAAAAAGTATTTGGATTAAATATTAATAACCCCTTTATTTGGAGTAAATAATATACAGCACAGGACAGCACCACTGAACTTATATGGCAGCACCACTAGACTGGACTTATACGGCAGTACCACTGGACTGGATTTATACACCAGTACCACTGGATTTTTATGGCAGTACCACTGGACATACACAGCAGTAACACTGGATTTATATGCCAGTATCACTTGAATTATATGGCAGTACCACTGGACATATACGGCAGTATCACTGGAATTATATGGCAGTACCACTGGACGTATACAGCAGTACCACTGGACATATACGGCAGTATCACTGGATTTATACGGCAGTACCACTGGACATATACGGCCGTATCACTGGACATATATAACAGTATCACTGGACATATACGGCAGTACCACTGGACTTATACGGCAGTATCACTGAACTGGATTAAAACAGCAGTATCACTGGACATATACGGCAGTACCACTGGACTTATATGGCAGTATAACTGGACTGGATTTATACGGCAGTACCACTGGACATATACGGCAGTATCACTGGACTTATACAGAAGTATCACTGGAATTATATGGCAGTACCATTGGACATATACGGCAGTATCACTGGATTTATATGGCAGTACCACTAGACATATATGGCAGTATCACTGGAATTATATGGCAGTACCACTGGACATATACGGCAGTACCACTGGACAAATACGGCCGTATCACTGGATTCATACTGCACTACCACTGGACATATACGACAGTATCACTGGACATATATGGCAGTACCACTAGACTTATATGGCAGTATCACGGGACTGGATTTATACGGCAGTATCACTGGACATATACGGCAGTACCATTGGACATATACGGCAGTACCATTGGACATATACGGCAGTATCACTAGATTTAAACGGCAGTACCACTGGTCATATATACGACAGTGTCAATGGACATATATGGCAGTATCACTGGACTGAATTTATACGCCAGTACCACAGGATTTTTACACCAGTACCACTGGACATATACGGCAGTATCACTGGAATTATATGGCAGTACCACTGGACATATATGTCAGTATCACTGGACTGGATTTATACAGCAGTACTACTGGACATATACATCAGTATCACTGGATTTATATGGCAGTACTACTGGAAATATACAGCAGAATCACTGGACTTATACAGCAGTATCACTGGACTGGATTTATACGCCAGTACCACTGGATTTATACGGCAGTACCACTGGATATATATGGCATTATCACTGGATTTATACGGCAGTAGAACTGGACATATACGGCAGTATCAATGGACTGGATTTATACGGCAGTACCACTGGACATATATGTCAGTAACACTGGACTGGATTTATATGGCAGTACCACTGGACATATACAGCAGTATCACGGGATTTATACGGCAGTACCACTGGACATATACGGCAGTATCACTGGTTTTATATGGCAGTACCTCTGGACATATATGGCAGTATCACTGGACTAATACGTCAGTATCACTGGACTGGATTTATATGCCAGTACCACTGGATTTATATGGCAGCATCACTGGACTTATACGGCAGTATCACTGGACATATACGGCAGTATCACAGGACATATTCAGCAGTATCACTAGACATATACAGCATTACCACTGGACGTATACAGCAGCACAGGGACACCACCACTGGACTGATGCAGGACAACACAGCACCACTGCAATGGACTGGACTTATACAGCAGCACTGTACATAGGGCAGCAGAGGACAACGCCACAGTGACTGGACTGATGCAGAACAAGACACTACCACTGTACTGATGCAGGACAACACAGCACCACTGCAATGGACTGGATTTATACAGCAGCACTGGACATATGGCAGCAGAGGACACCACCATTGTGACTAGACTAATGCCGCACAATACACCACCAGTGAATTGATGCAGCACAACACAACACCAGTGGACTGGACTTTTACAGCAGCACTGGACATATGGCATCAGAGGACACCACCACTGTGACCGGACTGATGCAGCATAAGACACTACCACTGTACTGATGCAGGACAACACAGCAGCACAGCACTGGACTTATACAGCTACACTGGATATATGGCATCAGAGGACACCACCACTGTGACTGGACTGATGCAGCATAAGACACTACCACTGTACTGATGCAGGACAACACAGCAGCACAGCACTGGACTTATACAGCTACACTGGACATATGGCAGCAGAGGACACCCCCACTGTGACTGAACTGATACATCATAAGACACTACACTGGACTAAGCAGCACAAGACACCACTGGAATCGCCACCCCACTTTCCCTCCCGCACAGACACTGAGGATGGAGACACGTCCTCTCGCTACACTCTCCAATGTCGGAGCGAAAATGGCGGTGACACGAGTCTCCTTATATGGAATACAAACCCCACGAGAATCCAACAGCGAGATGATGACGCTTTGCCTCGTTCTGGTTTCCGAGTCAGGCGGGAAAACCCAAGCCAGACTCGGATCCGGGCTCGGGTAGTGAAGTTCGGTAAGGTTCGGTTCTCAGGGAACCGAACCCGCTCATCTCTACCAAGAACAATATTGAAGCAGTTTTTGAAATCTGAAGCGATTCAGACAGGGTCAGTTATGTGGTGTGGGACAGGATTCACTTCTGTTTGTCACATATTTTATGATTGGAAGATATAAGCACTGGTTTTGCATACTACATTGACTAAACATGATTTGATTTGATCCTGGACCACCAACCCAGGGCACCTTTGCAAGTGTTCCGAGGCACCCGAGGGTCCCACGACTCACAGTTTGAGAGCTACTAGACTAGTAGATAAAGTACCTATACGTTTCCATAGGTGAGAGCAATGATTTTGAATAATACTGGATTAAAACTTCAATTGTCAGGCTTTAATGGCTTCCTCACCCCACTGGCTTGTTATTCAGTGCTGGGCTAATCTAAGGGATCTGCCTGCCTCACCTGAGCCTGCATATTGACCTTCAGTGGTTGGAACAGTATACCTGCTGCTACAGTTCTGCTGTATCATACTCCTTCCACACTGCTTTATTGTACTGGCTACCTTTGATTAAAAGCACCCCCTGGAACCTCTACTGGGACCCCTATTTGGAGAACTCTACTATCTGTGTATACAGGTACCCCTTTGACAATCTGTTACTGTACTGCCTCCTACTTCTCCTGCATTTGCCCAGGATCTCGGTTCCTCATGTGAGAACTTGGATTCCATGCCTTTATAGGGACATGGCTTGCTCCGTCCTGTGTTTCTTATCACATTGCTCTGGGCTTCCTGGTTCTAGGGAATTATGAAGGTACAATTCTTTGAATCTCCAACGAGCTTCAAGATGTCTGTTTGATTAATGAATATGTCTGCGCTATAACGGGGAGGAATGTGAAGTGTGACATTCTCTACTTCTTACACAAGCCTTTGTCTCTAAATTATCCAGTGTCGACAACATGATTGACCATCAAAATCGCCTATTGATTGATATGCAAATGAGGCTTGACAACTTTGACAAAGGGGGTGATGTCCTGCAAAAAAGGCATAGTTGATGTCTTTCCAAAAAAATGTAATGAATTGCTGGAGTCGGATCCTAACGAGGAAATCAAGACCAGATTCACAGAGCTCTACATCCCAAAAGTTTGCCTTCAGAACGTTCTAGGGACATTGTCTGTCTCCTGTACTTCTTCACAATTAAAGAATTATAAAACAAGCACATCGGGCTAAGGACATAGACTTCAATGGGAACTCTATTCAGATTTTCCAAGACCTTTCTTGGCATATCCTGCAACAGTGACAACTGCTTTGCCCACTTACTGAAGAACACCGCAAGAAGAATATCAAATTCCATTGGGGGTATCCCTTGGTATTCTTGTAACTCATGATGGCACGACCTACTCAGTATATCTGCCTGCAGATGTTCCATCATTCTGTACAGCCTTCGGCCTTCCTTTAGTCACCTTGCCGAATTGGCTAGACCTTCCTCTTTCAACCGCTCTACCTCAACCCCGACGAGAGAGATGGCAAAAAACGCGTACCTCCAGGAGAAGGAGGCAAAGTTCTCGGATTACGGAAAACGCTGACGTCCCTTGAGAAGGACCTGTTTGGATTTACCTTGTATACTTACTGTGTTTGTGTATTTAACCCTCCCTTTTATAGGGGGGTCTACTAGTACTTTCAGTACTTAAGCTGATGTCTACCGAAGATGTCACTCTTGCGCTTATAACAAAATTTATAGTGTTTCTAAGTTTAGCATACTTATTGCCATAATACTATTTTCCTGTATTTAGTATGCTGGTAACTTTGCTCCTTCTTTCTCTCCATATCCTTCTCCTTACTGTCATTGTATGATTTTTGATGTTTACAGTTTCAATCACTATCCTGTTCTTCAACGGGTTGATAGTTATTCTCGGATAGTTATACTGAAATTTGGAATGCTTGTTGTACTTCATTATGTCTTTTTTTCTAGATCCCTGTATTGATAGGGAATATTTTGATGTCACAACTCACTTTTCCCCCGAGAACTCCCCAGTTCTTTTCCCTGTTGTTTATATGCTGATTATGGACCCAGTAGGGGTTTTCATGGCACCCACTACAGGGTTTGTTCTGTCCAAGACTCCTTCTTGGTGGACTCTACTTGTTTCTCTATATGTCTTATGGTTACTTTGTATCTCACACTTTTCTGGAGGGTTGGTTTCTATACTCCTTTTTTATCTCTCCAAATGTATACTTCCTATAGTTTCCTCTGCCTTTTTCTCTGTCCTCTTTTTATTCCTTTCCACTCTGCCTGGGAGGGGTGCTTTTCCAGTATATTGCATACTTTTATAGTCTGTAAATGGCTGCCTTGAAATTGTTATTGAACAATGTCAAGTTCCTTAGGGGTGGATTCAGACCTGATCGCTGCTGTGCATTTTCGCACAGGGGGCGATCAGGTCTGAACTGCGCATGGTGCAGGCACGATGGTTTGCAGCGCTGGGCAGAGCCGGCCTTAGCTATAGGCAGGCTAGGCATTTGCCTAGGGCATTCAAGCATGTCTAGGGGCATCCAAGCATGTCCCTGCAGCATCTCATGCTGAGAGGGACAGTCCGCAAACTAACTGTTACTTTCCAAATGTATTCAATCAGTACTTGTATACACTGCTGTTTACATTTGTCAAAAAAAATGCACACTGTGCCTTAAACTTCCTCTGACATGCTTGAATGCCCCTGACTTGTGAGACCTCAGACAGACAGCAGAAGCCCAGTAAATGCAATTCCTGGACCTGTGACATTTTTACTGACTATATAAGGTTATTACTGGATGGCTTCTTATGATAACACATGTGTATTTTGGAAGACTGCTTCACAGAAACCTGACATCACCTATACTGCTTGTGCACATGGGGGAGGGGGACCCTGCCATCCTGTGTGTGTCCCTTATCCCTGTGCAAACCCCAGGTGTCTGCAGGGACATAACATGGGCAGTGTTCTCCCCACACTTTATTTCCTAGTCAGTCCATACCGTAAAATTCCCCTGCCATCTAGCACTGTAACGTGGTCAGTAAGTTGCGTTGTGCTATTTCTATATGAAACATCAGTGCAGCATGACTTTTGGACACATCAGACTGGAGGGCAAAGCATTTAGCTCCCACAGTATAAAGTAAAGTGCATGCAGTTAACGGGAGTAACAGACACCAGCAAACACACTGAATAGTGAAGAGAATGGACAGTTTCTACATGTTTGATACTGATCTTTTTGTATAACCAGCAAGTGTGGCAGTATCTGTGGCAGTATATGTGTATTATGGGCATTACTAATGTGGGGCATATATGTAAGGTGCATTACTGTGTGGCATTATGTGTATTATGGGCATTACTAATGTGGGGCATATGTGTAAGGTGCATTACTGTGTGGCATTATGTGTATTATGGGCATTACTAATGTGGGGCATATGTGTAAGGTTCCTTTACTGTGTGGAATTATATGTATTATGGTCATTACTGTGTGGCATTGTGCAGAGTTGAACTGTCCCACAGGGTAACCCCCCGGTGGGCCCCACTACCTGAGCGTTGCAGGTACAGATGCAGAACTAGCGGCGGAGCTAGGGGGCACCAGAGAAAATTTTGCCTAGGGCATCAAATTGGCTAGGGCCGGCTCTGGCGCTGGGGAGCACTGGGCAGTGATGGGATGGTGTGAAAAATCCCATTGCACCAGAAAATGCAAAGAGATTGACAGGAAGAGGGTGTTTGTGAGTGGCAACTGATTGTCTTTGAGGAGTGTCCAGAAAAACACAGGAGGGACTAGGCATTTGGAGGGAGGGTGTCTGATGTACTCTGGCCCCGATCATCGCTCTGGAAGTGTAAGTCCTGGGCTGCGCAGACACTGCACAAAATGAGTTTGTGCAGTCTTTCCAACACATCCGAATGCACACATACACAGTCATTTCCCCCTCCCCTTGTAGGCAGCGACTACCTGAATGCAGGGATGCAAAAAATGCACCCTAGCGATCACGTCTGAATTACCCCCTAAATGTACCTGAGAAATGTTCCTGTTTATTACACACCTTACACATGGATAGAATTGATATTGCATCCTTACAGGAGACTCACTTCAAAAAAGGTTTTACTACGCGTTTGTCTTCTAGGTACGATCCTATTGGATACTTTAATAACTTTTTCTTGCTAAGGCAAGGGGGGTTGCCATTCTTTTCTCCAAATATCTCCAGCTTTCAGATATACACATGGTCTTGATTGGCAATGGCAGGGGTCCATTGGTGGAGATAACATAGCGTCACAGCATTATACTTTTGTCAACCTGTACGTACCCAATACGGGCAATCTAAGTTTTTACATAAGTCCATGGAATCTATTGAATCTCACATTGAAGGGATACTGATAGTGGGTGGAGGTTTCCAATTGTGCCCTTGAACAGGTCCTGGACACATCTATCAGGACCCCCTGAGCTTCATATCGGGAAGTGAGATGGTTTAGAGAAATTTTGTATGAATTCCAATTAGATGATTCCTGGAGATTGTTACATTCTACAGAGAGGGACTATACTTCCCCCCCACCCTCCCAATGGGACATATTCACATATTGACTACTTCTGTATACATCATTCCCACTTAGAAATACTACTGGAGGCAACAATTGGTCAGTTTACATGTTATGCCCACGCCCCTATCACTTTTACTTTGCACAATGCTTATGTGAGGCCTCGGCAGTGGCAGTGGAAATTAAATGAGCAACTCTTTATGGACCCTCATTGTAAAACACAATTACTGGGTTTTATAGAGGATTATGTTGCCTCCAATGTGACTGCCGATTTCTCTCCGATAACGATCTGTGAAGCCCATAAATGTGTTGTACGTGGCCATTGCATCGCGTTGTGTACATACCTTAAAAAACAGAAAACAGAGCGCAGAGAGGCCCTTTTGGCTAAAATTAAATCCTTAGAGTTAGCTCATAAAACTTCCGGTGACTCAGATGTCTTTGTCCAACTACAAAATGCTAGAACGTCCCCAAATTCTTTGCTTAATGATGGGGTTAAAAGGGTATTCCGGAGGTGCAGACACACCTATTTTAGATGGGGTACTAAGCCTGGAAAGATGTTGGCAAGAGCTATCCAAGCACAGGGAACACTGATATATATACAAAAAAGTAAAAATTCTTCTGCAATGGTTCGTGCTACGGATGAGGGGATTGCCTCCATTTTCCATGGCTATTACTCAGACCTGTACAACCTTACTCAGGCCCGTTCTGACTCACTCACTATGGCTTGTAGAGCTGAAATTCAGCAGTTCCTCAAGGATATTGATTTCCCCTCTCTCCTTGGGGTGGTGACTCAGGCTTTAGATTCCCCGTTTACGGAAGATGAATTGAGAGATGCTATTAAGATTTCCCTAAATGGGAAAAGTCTGGGTCCTGACAGATATTCATTAGCTTACTACAAGGCTTTTCAGTATGAACTGTTCTGGGCTTGAAATGCAGTTTCACTCCAGACGCAGTTCTCCGATCAGTCTCTCTCTCTCTCTGCTCATATTACTGTAATTCCCAAAGAAGGAAAGGATCAATGTCTAGCGGCCAGTTATAGGCCTATATCTCTACTTAATTTGGATATTAAGCACCATGCTAAGTTAATGGCTGCTCATTTGAAACCTATTCTCCCTAGTCTCATTCACTTGGACTAGTGTTTTATTTCCCGGGTCATGAGGCTAAGGATAATACGATTAAAGTTATAGATTTGATTTCTTATTGTCTACTAATAATATCCCTTTAGTCCTTCTGCCAACTGATGCAGAAAAAGCATTTGACAGAATTGACTGGGATATTATGAAGGGGGTGTTGCGGAGACTGGGGGAAAATTTCCTCAGTAGGGTCCTAGCTTTATATAAGGCCCCATCAGCACAAGTGAGGATAAATGGTACCTTGTCCAAAGTTGTACATATCACGAATGGTACAAGACAGGGTTGCCCTCTCTCGCCGCTGATTTTCATCCTTTGTATGGAGACACTGGCGAGGGTGATTACGGCTAACCAAGATGTCTCTGGGGTGAGAATGGGTTCGCAGACGTACAAGTTAAGCCTTTTTGCAGATAATCTTTTAGCAGCAATTACTAATCCGATAATCTCCCTACCGAATTTGATGAGGGAATTCCATCGATTTAGTACTCACTCTAATTTTAAGATTGACTATACCAAGTCTGTGGCCATGAATGTCACCTCCTCAGCTGAGATGGTTGATACCCTTTCTAAGTCTTTCCTCTTTAAGTGGACATCTTCTCATTTACAATATCTAAGTATCCAGATCCTCAATAGGCTTCCTAAATTATTTGACATCAATTTCTCCCCTATGATTAAAAAGATAAAGACTGATTTGTCCTGATGGTATTTACAGAAGATCTTATGGTTGGGCTGCATTAATGTTGTAAAAATTAATGTTCTCCGTAGATTTCTTTCTTTATTTCAAATGATCCCAATACTCCCTTCTCCACGACTTCTTTCTGCTTTGCACAATGCTCTACGTGACTATATATGGGGAGGGAGGAATCCTAGGTTCAAACATCAGACTCTTTCTAGGCACAAATCCCAAGGGGATAGACAATTACCAATGTCCTCAGCCTATTACCAAGCATCTCTACTGATCAGGATACTGAAATAGACGAGTAACTCAGATAAGCAGTGGGTAGCAATTGAATCATTCTCTACCAAATAGTGTTTGAATTTAGTGGCACGGTTGTCAAATATAGGGCAAAGTGACCATTCAACTGTAGGACCTACATTACTGATGTGGAAGAGGTGAAAGGAGAGCCTGAGTGTCTCATCACCTCTATCCCAGCTGATTCCCATTGTTCACAATCCCTCGTTCCCACCAGGAACTTTGGAGAGGGCTGATCATCCGTGGAAATTGGCGGGGATTACCAGGATCTATAACCTCCTTCAAGGGGGTCGCCTTAAATCATCTGAGACATTGTCGGCAGAATCAGGCCTTGATAAGTCGGATTATTAATTTTACATACAGGTTCATCATATTATCTCCTCTATGGGGAGACTAAGTGTATGGGACAAAGAATTGACTGTGTTTGAAAAACTTTGTGTGCAATCACAAACTCCCACTCATACTATTTCCTCCAAATTCTTCTCACAGCAATTCTGCCCTCTAGTCCGACTTATCAGGAATGATGTGGCAGGATTTCCTTCTTAAGGGTGTGGAAGTGAATTGGACCAAGTTATACCAAGTGACCAGTGCATGCTCGACTAGTATGTACGTAGTGGAGACCCAATTTAAACTCTTATCTAGATGGTATCACTGCCTAACTTTTGTACATACATATTGTCCTGGGGTTTCCCCTATGTGTTGGAGATGTGGTAAGGAATTAGGGTCATTGATGCATATCTGGTGGGATTGCACAGTGATAGTCCCATTTTGGGATAGTGTACAAAAGATAGCTGCTGGGGCTTTTGGCTTCCCTGTTCCCTTGGGCCCTGACTTTTGGTTACTCTCAAATACAGATATCCCAATTTCTAAATAAAAGAAGTCCCTATTACAGTACATGAATAACGTTGCTAGAGCGGTTGTCCCAGTTCGCTGGCGTTCAACGTCTCCACCCACTATATGATATTGGTGCCAACACATGGACTTTTATAGGTCTATGGATGAAATACTGTATACTACTCCATGCACAAAAGACATGGTATATTTGTGGCTCTGTGGCTTAACTGGTTGGATTTTGAATTGACACCATCCTATTTGGACTTGGTACCAGTGTTTCCTCCTCGATAGGGATGGATTCAGATTACCATTGTTATGATTCCACTCAGGGACCATGTCTTCTCCCCCTTTTCCATCTACTGATTCCTAGCACTTTTGCTTCTTGATGATGATTTAGCTGTTTTTATTGATGGCACCCCCTAGCCGAGTGGATCTCTCTCTCTTTCTTTCTCTTTACTTCTTCCTTTCTTTAGTCTCTTTTGTACTCTGTCTCCCCTCTATCCTTTCTCTTCATATAAATCTGCTTTTTCTTTATTTTCGAGCATGATGGAATTGTGGTACATTAGATTTATACATGCTTTCTTACAGACTCGTGTACATTATAGTTTTTTTCACTTTTTGTGAATATGGATTCTGTATGACTGTATTGCATATTCCCTCTGTTTGTATGTATCATCCAACGTATATATTGTAAATTTTGTAGTATTGAGTTGTGCATGATTCTTGTGTGATTTCTCTGTTCTGGAAAATCCCTTTTTTTGAAATAGTTATAAAAAAAAAGTTATAAAAATAAATAAATAAATAAATAATGATTTTAGCTATTATTTCTCTATTACATCCTAGAAAATGATAGACAGAATTTGATTGGTTGCTATGGGCAACACCACCACTTCCTTCTTTAGAACCTGTAGTAAGTTTAGCCCTTTGACTTACTTTTAAACTTTTAGTTTATCGTGAGGTAATGAAGGTTCAGCCATAACATCTACAAATATATAGGGGGTCAATACACAGAGCTTGGGAGGGACCTGTTTTCTAGAAGATCAGCACAGAGGACACGTGGTCACTCGCTTAGGTTAGAGGAGAGGAGTTTCCGCACATTGAGGCGAAAAGGTTTTTTCACAGTAAGGACAATACGTGTTTGGAATACCCTGCCTGAGAGAGTAGTAACTGCGGACTCAGTCAACACCTTTAAGAATGGGTTAGATAAATTCCTATTGGATAAAGATATTCAGGGTTATGGTGCGTAGGCACACATTATAGTTAATATAACTAGTCCTAACATAAAAATAACTAGTCCTATAATAAGACTGCATAGTAGACCACAAATAGGTTGAACTCGATGGACAATTGTCTTTTTTCAACCTTAGTTACTATGTTATTATGTTACTATATGACCAGTGTCTCTACCATATCTCCTAAATACAGACAACATGTCTGTCCCATATCTTCTACATACAAACAACCTGTGTGTCCCATATCTCACACATACAGATCACATGTCTGTTCCATATCTCCCACATAAACCACCAATGAGATTTTTTTGTTTCATTAAACCAATTTATCTGAACAACCGTTTTTGTCCATTTTCGGGATTTTGGGAGCAAATGGTTGATTGTCATTTGCTCTCAGACATTGCCAGATTTTCTTTCCAACTAGCCAGATTGGACAGATAATCTTTAACCACTTGCCTTGCATGGTCGCATCAGATGCGACCATGCCTGCAAGTGCTTTATCTGACCTGGTGCACAGGATGTGACCAGTCATATAGACAGTGTTTGCAGCGGCAGGGAAGGGAAACTCCGCTGCTGCTGTCAGGGGGACCAGAAGGTCCCTCTGCCTCCCTGCACTCTCCCCCACTGATTGTCATGCTGCCAATCACTGCTGATCAGTCAGCACGGCAGGATCCCCCACTTCCAGCGGCTGCAGACAATGGCAGCCACTGGTAAGTGTAAACCAACCACCACAAGCAACCCCCCAGCTGCCCCCTGTGTACCAGGCAACTGTCCGGGGTGTAAAAACTAAAGTCATGATGTTACCAGTGTTCTGATGGTCGCAATGTTCCCGATCGATGTTCTGATGTTTTGAGAGAATAAAATAAAATAATATTTTTTTTCTTCTTTTTAACTAAAATCATTTTGGATAGGGTTAAAGTCATGTTTTTCACCTAATTCACTCATAAAAACCCCCGACAATTTCTGAACATTTTTTGGCGAAAAAAATCATTAGTTAAGTGGTTAAGTGTGTAGGGCCCTTAAGAGTTCAGATGTACTTGCTAAATATTAATCTTGCATAAATAGGGCTTCTGCATGTACTGCCCACACTGGAAACCCTATTGGAATAAATGGCCATTGAAATGAATGGGAAATGCTGCAATATTTTTAAAACATCACTGGTGAAATCTCTTAATTTAGGAATTCAAATGGTAATTAGTAGATTAGAGAGACAAGTCAGGTATTCACAATTTGATTATAGTAATTTTGTTAATTTTAACCTGGTGACCAAAATACATTTTCAATGGACACCCTACCCTCACCCTGTGACTAGGGAGACAAAAAATAAATAAATCACAAAACAAGTGGCATTTTAAAACATACATGAAATACACTGCCAGATGCTAGTTTGAGAACAATAAATACATTGATTAAGTATTTCACACATAATATCTCTGCAAGAGGTGTTTTACAATGTACAATTGGCTTTTTTGTTTTATTAACTACGTATTCAGCAATGTAGTTTCCAGAATTGTAATGCTGCTGGGAAAAAATGTTACACATATAAGCAGAATTACAGTGCACCTCTGATTAGTCTTCCCAGGTTTAACTAGATGTATGATTAGTTGATTAATTGCAGTACCAACTCTACACAGTAGTAATGGACATCCTCCCCCCCACACACACACACGCACACATATTACCTGAGTATAGTGCTTTTCCATTAGATCCAACTGCTTGTGGAGAGGAGATATATAAAGGGACATTGATGCCTTTGAGATGTTTCCTCTGTGGAATCCAGTCTGTAGAAAATTAACAGAACATTATTATTAGTATAATGACTTTAACTATGAAAACATATCTAAGGGATTACTGCACATTTACAGAAACATAAATAATATTGACTAACAACTAATATTAATTTGCACATTATACTGCAGATGCAGTTAGCAGCAAAATGGGGGAAAATTACTTGCAAACGTAACATATGATCCGGTCAGCAACATTAGCATAGGTTTCTGACTTACACTTGCACCATGTTGTAAACTATTTATTTTCTGTGCAACAAGCTCTTGCCTTATAGTCCTCAATTAAACTACAAAGCCCCCCGTAATATAGCAGGAATAACCCCCCATCTTGTGTACACACACACACACACACACACACACACACACACACACACACACACACACACACACACTGCATATTGTTATTACAAGCCATGGATGGAGATAACATGGATGGAGATAAAGTACCAGCCAATCAGCTGCTAACTGTTTTTTTTTTTCAAACCCAGCCTGTGACATGGCAGTTAGGACTTCCATTTTAAATAGTCTTGAAAAATATGGGGATAATAGATTTACCAAATTATGATTAAAAGAATTGAAACATAATATGTATTTTAAAATTAGATTCCCTTTAGCCCTCAAGGTCTTTTGATTATAGCAGAGGTTCTCAAGCACGGTCCTCAAGGCACCCCAATGGTCTAGGTTTTAGTTAAGCTGACCATATTATCCCTTTAACCTGGGACACTCATGAATTACACAGGTTCTGTGGCAGCTTAAAACCAGGTGAAATGCAGGCTTGTAGTCAGCCAGCCACAGAACCTGTGTAATTCATGAGTGTCCCAGGTTAAAGGGATAGTATGGTCAGCCTATTTTAGGTATATCTATGGCTCAACATAGATGGTTAAAACAAATTGACTGAGGTGCTGATTAAGTCACCTGTGACCAAGCGTGCATATACTTAAAACCTGGACCATTGGGGTGCCTTGAGGCTCGCGTTTGAGAACCTCTGTACTATAGACTACATCTGTATAGAGTAGATGCTCAGGTCAATATGTTATTAGTTGTTACCTAGGAAAAGCATTGTCTAACAATATACAGTATCTATTTTGTAAAGTATTAGCTTTTAGACACATTCAGACTATTTAGATTATTTGCTAAGCAGATGTAGACAGTGGAAGAAAATGTTTGCTTGCGGTTACTTGTTTGTTTAGTTCTGGTTTTGCTTCTAATTTTATTCCTGTCTATTTTTGGTGGTTTGTCAAATTTTCAATTTATTGACTCATATTGAACATATTCAATGCAGTAATTTGATTAAAAATTCAAAATAGAATTAGAATACAAATAACTAATAATAAAGGCTTTCTATACAGTTCATCCGAAAAGTATTCTCAGCGCTTCACTTTTTCATATTTTGATATGTTACAGCCTTATTCCAAATTGGAATAAATTAATTGTTTTCCTCAAAATTCTACACACAATACCCCATAATAACAACATGAAAAATATTTTTTGTGATTTTTGGATATTTATTAAAAATAAAAAACTAAGAAATCACATGTACATAAGAATTCACAGCCTTGGCCATGAAGCTCAACATTGAGCTCAGGTGCATCCTGTTTCCACTGATCATCCTTGAGATGTTTCTACAGCTTAATTGGAGTCCACCTGTGGTACATTCAGTTGAATGGACATGATTTGGAAAGGCACACATACCTGTCTATTTAAGGTCCCACACTTGACAGTGCATGTTTTAGCACAAACCAAGCATGAAGTAAAAGGAATTGCCTGTAGACCTCTGAGACAGGATTGTCTCGAGGCACAAATCTGGGGAAGGGTACAGAAAAATTTCTGCTCCTTTGAAGCTCCCAATGAACACAGTGGCCTCCATCATCGATAAATGGCCTGTATGGGAGAGTGGCCAGACAGAAGACACTCCTTAGTAAAAATCACATGACAGCCCACTTGGAGTTTGCCAAAATGCACCTGAAGGACTCTCAGACCATGAGAAACAAAATTCTCTGGTATGACAAGACAAAGATTGAACTCTTTGGTGTGAATGCCAGGCATCATGTTTGGAGGAAACCAGGCACCGCTCATCACCAGGCCAATTTCATCTCTACAGTGAAGCATTGTGGTGACAGCATTATGCTGTGGGGATATTTTTCAGCAGCAGGAACTGGGAGACTAGTCAGGATAGAGGGAAAGATGAATGCAGCAATATACAGAGACATCCTGGATGAAAACCTGCTCCAGAGTGCTCTTGACGTCAGACTGGGGCGACGGTTCATCTTTCAGCAGGACAATAACCCTAAGCACACAGCCAAGATATCAAAGGAGTGGCTTCAGGACAACTCTGTGAATGTCCTTGAGTGGCCTAGCCAGAGCCCAAACTTGAATCCAATTGATGATGCTAGATGGTTAATATATAATAATAGTATTTTTAATTAGTATATAATAGTTTAAAAGGATTTGAGTAGGTATCATAAATTACAGTACATTGCATATCTGACTCCATGTGATGTTCACCATATTGACTTAGGACCTTCTCCGTCTCCTGAGGAAGCTGGGGTACAACAACCCAGGGAAATGCGTTGAGCATTAAAGAATATATTTCATTTCATTGCAGACTCTTCATCATCACCTGTTGGACACTAAATGGACATTATACACCCTCCAGCGGAAACTCCTAAAATATTTGCACAGTTCGAGGACACCCCTAGGGCACTTCCATCTTGGGACATTTTGCCGTGTGCTCACTCATTGGGGTCTACATCTCATCGGGCAACGCCAGCCATTCAGGTGCCTACAGGAGAAATCCGGAGAAGGTCCTAAGTCCATATGGTGAATATCACATAGAGTCAGATATGCAATGTAAGATTGTAAGATTAATGAAAAAGTCCTTAATAAGAAATTGGAGAGAGTGGAGGAAGATGTCATAAGGAACAAAGAGCAAAAATTCTTAAGAGATAAGAGGGACTATGACAATAATAAGATCAAGAATTGGTCCAGAGACCGAATACAAGATAGAAGTAGAGGGAGAATGCCCCACAGGTCGCTGGATCATTCTCAACATCGGCCAAATCAGAGTAACAGATCATCCTCTTACAGTAAACAACCAGCAAATTCAAGAGTTGAAGTGATCAGGACAGAAAATCGGTATACAGCCCTGGAACATCCAACTACCAGCTCAACAGCAATTGATGAGGATAATTTTTTAGAGCAAAGGCCGGTAAAACCGCACAGAGACAGAAATCAGCAGGGGAGAATAAAGGAGAGTATCAATATCACGTCACCCCTAAAACGAAGATTACAAGAAGGGGGAAACGAGGAGGAAGAAGACGAAAATCCAAGATAAAGGTATTACAGATAACCAATCCAAAGGAGACAGACATCTTTAACTTATCTAAACATACCTTGACACAACCCCAAATATCCCTACTATGTAAAGGAATTACCTTTGCACCTACGCAGAAACCTGACAAGTTTTAGATGTTTATTGACTTGAATAAATATGTAAGAAATTTGACACTGAAACGACACTTCGTAAGGAAAGATACAGCCATTATAACGAATTACAATACATCTAAGTCAGGCCTGAAAACCCCTTTCCAAATTTTATCCTCTGGAGTCAAAAGGATCCCACAGCAATATCTTCTACAATCTTGTTAAAAAGGACCTAATTGAAGAAGGAGACTTTAAAGTGAAGAAACACAATCTTAAAAATCCAGAAAAACACGCTCTAAAAGAACTGAGGGAGAACAAGGCGATCATCCTTAGACCAGCAGACAAAGGAGGAGGCCTGGTCATCCAGAATAAAGATGATTATGTTAAGAAAGCCCTGAGACTATTAAGTGACAATGCATCCTACAAACCTCAACCAAAGGATCCCATGGAAGAGTTAATTGAAGAACTTGTGCCAGGATTACATAAAAACATCATTACAAAAGAAGAATACCAATATCTCATTAACAGTAACCCTATCATACCCATTATGTACCATCTACTGAAGATTCACAAGAGAATGGACTCTCCACCCGGGAGACCTATTGTAGCAGGTATAGACTCTCTGACAGCACATCTTTCAGAATATGGGGATGTTTTTCTAAAACCTCAGTACAAAATCTTCCATCATTCCTAAAGGACACATCTAGTGCCCTTAGTTCGTTAAGGGACTTCAAGTGGGAAGACACTTTTATCTGGATGACCACTGATGTCCAATCCCTCTACACTAGCATCACTCACGAGAAGGGGATCAAGGAATGCCATGCAAAATTAGAATCTGACCCAAATATTATGAGTATGCATTGCGAATTTCTATGCATACTGATTGATTTTATTTTGACGGATAACTATTTTAAATTCATGTACACATTTTATCTACAAGTATGTGGTACCACTATGGGTACAGTTTTCGCACCGAGTTATGCAAACATCCTGATGGGGATGTGGGAACAAATTTATATTTATGATAGCATCCACTTTGGAAAGACTATCCATTTTTACAAACGATACATTGATGACATTATTTTAATTTGGGATGGAAGTATGGAAAGTTTTAATGAATTTATGAATCCAGATGAATGATTTTAATCTCAATTTTACCAGCACTGCGAGTAAAGAACAAGTGGAATTTTTGGATTTGATACTCAGCAATGAGAATGGGGCAGTTATTACCAAAAATTTTATTAAGACGGTTGACACCAATAGTTATCTGCATTACGACAGCAGCCATACCACGAAGTGGAAGAACAACATTCTGTTCTCACAGATGTACAGAATTAAGAGAAACTGTAGTATCCCAAAAACCTTCACAGAGCAATCAAAATTGTATGCGGATAGGTTCAGGGAAAGAGGATACCCAGAACATATCATTGATGATGCTGTCACGGTGAAAAACTAGAGAGAGAAGCATTGCTGCAACCAAATAAGAAAGAACATAAGAAGAAGATGGTGGCACCATTCATAACCAAATTTAATTGTGTGGAATTGAAAATCAGGAAATTCTTTTCCAGACATTGGCATATACTGAAAATGGACCCTGTTCTGAGAGAAATATTACCAGAATGCCCAGAGATTGTCTTTCGGAGATCCCAAAATCTGAAGGAAATACTGGCACCAAGTATGCTAAAGGATGCCAAGATCAACGCACAGGGATTACCAAAATGTAAAGGGATGTACAAATGTGGACACTGTAACATGTGCAAATTTGTACACCCAAATAGAAGATCATTCTTTGACACTAGTGGTATGAAAGAATTCAAAATGAAAGATTTCGCCAATTGCAATACCACATCAGTGATATATATGATAGAGTGTGGGTGCAAACGGAAATATATCGGTAAAACTAAGAGACCACTGAAATGATGTATTCAGGAACATGTGAGGAATATAAAGAATAAAGTAGAAAGCCATCCTTTATCAAGACATTTTGCAGAATCCCAAAACTCAAGTGTTGAAACCTTAACCTTTAAGGCAATTGAACATGTTAAATTAGGCATCAGGGGTGGGGACATACTGAGGAAACTATCTCAACGTGAAATGTTTTGGATTTTCACACTCAACACAATGTTCCCACAAGGCCATAATGAGTGATATGAGATTACTCCTTTTTTATAGTAGCCATTTAAACACCTTACTCCTCCACGTATTCTTGTACGTCCCTGTGTCTCACTATATAATATTTTTTATCCTAAATTGTATAGGCCTTAATCATGTTGGAGTATTTTTAGACAATCAGGTGTATATTTATGTATATTAATTTATATTTATTTATTTTATATATACTTGGGATAGTGAATAATCATTTTTATATACATATTTTAGACAACATATTATGTGCTTCTAGTATGCGACCACAATAATCATTACAAACTTTTTATTTATCACCATTTTAATTATTTTTACTAAATATCTCTTTTCACAAAATTAATAATGATAATACTGATATATATTATGATTAAGGATGTACCATGTATTTTGTGTTTATCTAGGTGATTTTTGTGTTATTTATTTAGCACTAAATGCACTTTTCATTAGTATGATCACAAAGGGTTGCTATTTACCCTAAGTTCTTTGTCCATGTATCTGACATTTATCCCCTATTAGAATCGATCAGGATTAAGGGGGTTTTGAATTAGGGCAGTTTATTTATTTATATATTCTAATTTTCTTTAGAGCCCGTCCTCTGCACCAGATGTCCTGGGCATTTGCTTCAGCACCGGGAGTGACGCGATGAGACTGTACGTGTCACTTCCAGAAATCCATACTTCCGCCTGTTTGCAAACCGCCCACCACTATCGTGCTAGATAGTTTGACCGGAAGTGATGCAATCCTGCTAGACGCGACACTTCCTGTACCTGACCCATAGATATTATGTTTAATGTATGCTCATTACTGGTGTGAACAGTGATGTAGAGACTCTCATCACTAATAGGAAACCATTGAATCACCAATGATGCTTGTATGGACTGTTCTTTTCTATCTCTATAGATGACTATTGTTTACAATTAGTACTCACTTTCGGTTTCGGTGGTGATGTGGACCGGAAGTGACTCTCCCACTAGATGATTAGTTAGAAAGGGGTATAAATATCACCCCATTACAACCCACTGGAATCTCCTGAGGAAGCCCTAGCGGGCAAAATATGTGGAGAGACCTACCTGAACAAGACTGTTAACCAGCTGTCAAGCTAAGCTATTCTTTTTTACTGAAACTCTATATATTTCTTTGAGTTTTTTAGTTTTTATATTATGTACCAATAAATGCTTTAAAATGGTCAGATGACCTAAATCACGGATCCTGGTGACGTTTATCTGAAATACTGGGATAAAGATCTGTGTGATGTGCATGATATCTTTATAGATCTGGTACGCAGACCTTTTTGGGTTTGAGGGCCGATATTGGTAACTCTAAATAGTACACTATGTGGCGATTTTTTATCTTCCTGAATTGCAGATGGTGAAAACCTGCTCAAGTGGAGAGTGATAGGCCTTTACCCAAGTTATTATCTGGTACGCAACCATCATTCTCTGTGTGTCGAAACGCACTTTTAAAAAATCTTACTACACCATAAGGCACTTGTTCTTCTCCCCCATTACCTTTTACAGAACTATTGCCACATACCATATGGCATTTTGAAGAACCGAGCAGCCGCCCAGAAGATTGGAAGGTGTTTGCAAAGGACTAAATAGCCCAGACCCCCTCTTTTGTTCCCCGTGGATTTGATCAGGGCATTATTAGTGAGACTGTGCTTTGAATTTATTTTGATCAAAAAATACTCACCCATTTGAACAATTGGTATACGTAACTGTCGAACCCTAGACAATTGCACTGATCTATACAGTATTTCATTTGTAATTTATGATATCTGCTCAAAATTTTTTGAAACTATTATATACTAATTTAATTTTTTTTTATTTTATATTTACCATCTAGCATCATCTAATAATCCATTTTTATACATTATCAGCGCTGGTTATTTCTATAATATATACCACGTGCCTAGTGTACTTATAGGGCCCTCACGACCCCCTTTTTCTTTCCAGCTGCTTCACAAGACAGCGCACACACATATTTTTTCATTTGTACTTTGAATCCAATTGAAATCTTTAGAGATCTTAAAATGGCTGTGCTCCGACGCTTCCCATCCATCCTGATGGAGCTTAAGAGGTGCTGCAAAGAGAAATGGGTGAAACTGCCCAAAGATAGGTGTGCCAAGCTTGTGGCATCATATTCGAAAGACTTGATGCTGTAATTGCTGCCAAGGGTGCATCAACAAAGTATTGGGCAAAGGCTGTGAATACTTATGTACATGTGATTTCTTTGTTTGTTTTTTTAAAAATTCAAAAATCTAAAAAAAAACTTTTTTCATGTTGTCATTATGGGGTATTGTGTATAGAATTTTGAGGGGAAAAACTGAATTTATTCCATTTTGGAATCAGGCTGTAGCATAACTAAATGTGGAAAAAGTGAAGCGCTGTGAATACTTTCCGGATGCACTGTAAATGCAACCTATATTTATACATTTATATTTGTGAATTAGTGACAATCTAGAAATGTATCCATTTATTTATTTACATTTTTAATAGTCATCATTTTATTAAGAAGGTCCATAATAAATATTACAGCACTCAATAAAATAAAGAAGTGTTTTAAAGAGAATACAAAATGTAAATACGTTTTTGTAGAATGGTCCTCATCACCACCCAATCCACCCACTATCAGAGTAGTAATCATCAGGTTTGCTTATTGCTTATTATCAATATACAGTAAGGCAACAATCTACCAAGTGAGTGCATTCATAAAATGTATTAAATGACAAAGGAACATTTACCTAACATGCACACATATATATATATAAAAAAAAAAAACTTTAAAAAAATGAAACTAGCTTGAAAGGTCCCTAAACAGGATTTCATATGGAGAAATATATCCAAGAATAGTTGACAAATTCCAGTTGTCAAATTCCCACAGAGATCAATTCTCTATCACTCGCTTTGTTTTAACTTGTTAGCTTTACACTGATTCCAAGGAGGGAGAACACCATGCTGACTTTGAGTCTTTTTGCGGTGCTATGCTCTACCTCCTGGCTGCTTTTAGTCTTAGTGATATGTTTACAGTAATGTTCCAAATATAAAGAGGGAGAGCGCCTTGTGCACTTAATTGAAATTATTCTGGCACTATGCACAACCTCCTAACAAAGTATCTTTGTCTCAATTACAAAGTTTCCAGTGTTCATTTACTGGCACCACAGAAGCGGGTAGAGTTGGTCCGGATCTCCTTATACAGAAGCATGGATTCTTTCTAGTTGTGTAGGATTTTATCCATTTCCATGAGATCTAGATCTCTAGGCTTTGAGTTGTGGTGTTTGGAGACATTATGATATTCAAAAAAGCCTTTATATTTTAATGTGTTCGTACATACTTGTTTTGGAAACTCTAATAGTCCTGCCTACATACCCCTGGCCAGGGCAGTAGAGAGCCTGGATGGGCCCAGGTACTTTTTACTGAAAAATTGTATTTTAAGACTCTTGTTGGCCACACTGCAGCCCAGCACACAGCAGCATGTGCTGGGCTAAGGAGAAGAGCTGCAGCTGCTGCTGCCAGGTAAGGGTGGAGCCTAGGTCCCTCCATCAGACTTGGGTCTTGGTAATTAGTACCCCCCTCTTGGCACCACTGCCCCTGGCCACATGTGCACCTCAGCAGATAGGTGACCCCTTTAGATTCACATGAGATTTCTGGTTTAATCTTCTGTTCTGTCCCTGTTGTTGTTTATCTGGATTCTCTCACAGCTTCTGTGCTCCTTTTGTTGAGTGTGTTGTACTGTAGGCCTGATGTTTCCCACATTAGTTAAACCACCTCTTATTTGCTTTCTGGGTTAATGTTTTTGGGTCTTGTCCTTTGGTTATATGTGATTCCATACACGATTTAGCTTAAGCTCTGGGGCCTTGAGCCGGTTATGTTTGAGGGCTTCCCTTGAGCTTGCGCTGTTTGAACTGGTTTAATTTCCTTTCAGATGACCCCTCTGAACCTGAAACACAATACACAATGGCTGGCGGAAGAATGTCCAAATTTTATTGATCACTTCCACAAAGTTGGTTGGCCAGGAAAAGCAAAGGCAAACATACTTTTCAAATTTGGTAATTGGGGTGGGTCCGCCTACCAACTCCTTCCACAGGTGAGCACATATGTGCCCACCCACTTTGAGGATTGGGTTCTCCAATCCTAATGACCATGAAATCTGACCTCAGTCTCTCCTCCCTCGCTAGCGTGGTGATGATCCGAGTTTGGCATCTATGCCCCTGCGATGGTCAGCTTGGGATGGTGAGCCTTCATGATCTACTATCTGACAATTACATAGCATAGACAGCACTAGCAGCACCACTGTTCACACCCAGCAAAGATGTCAAACACCTACATAGGTGTCTCCTGCCCAGCATGAGGCAGGCCATTCTGATAAGTATGCCAAATCTCTACACGGCCCTGGAGGACATATCATCTTCCTATAACCTTGTTAACAATGTAATTTTGTTATGTTTAGTTCACAATTGCAGTATGTTTCCTGCCACAGCTAGGACCTAGCCCGCCACCAATTAGCCGCATATAGCCCTAACCACTGAAGCAAGCCCTCAACAAACCAAGACATGTCGAGTTCAGACAGATGCATGCCATCTGCTCTGTACAGGGATTCCATTCTTGGTTTCAGTTGTGGGTGGTGTATTACTGCACCCCCTTGGTCGCGTATGCAATTCCTCCCTGTTCTATGCATCGCTGCCCCTGACTTTCCATGCTATCCTCTCCTTGGGACTAAATTTGACCAAACTACTGTATGTGGATGCCTGGCCACTGGGCTTTCAAGTGTTCCAAATCTGCTTTAATTGCTTTAACTAGATTCCTGAATGTCATTCTGCCTAAATCATAACCCGTAGGTGTATCTTTAGCAGAAAAATGAGTGATGCAGATTACTCTATTAGAAAGTGCTTATACAATTTATTAATTACAATATTTGTCCATTCAGGACATACCAAAAGATAAAATGAATATGAATTTAACAATAAAATCAATAATGATCCATATGGCACATTCTCATTATCACCAGCAGTACTTAATGGGCTCCAAATCCATATATAGCCATGTGAATAGAAAATCACGGATTTATGGCTTAGCAGATAATTAAGATGTAATGTTTAAATATAGTTCATCAGCCCACGATATGCTACTACTTCCCACTCATGTTATTGGATCTCACCAGTTGTATGCATAGCCATCCAAAGTATGTGGTCTCTTTTGCTTCGTTGAGCTGGTTGGCCATGGGTGAGTATTACAGGTACTTTGAGCTGGGGAGCAGGAGGGAAGCCACAGCTCTCATGCTACTGTCCGTCTCCATACTGTATGCTGGCCATGGACACAAGGAGCTCAATTGGGTGGGGGAGAATGCCATTCATCCTTAACGCGTTTCTCTGCCATTCAGCTTTGGTGGTTTCTTCAGAAGGAAAAGGTAGTAATCTGTAGTCCAGGTAGTCCTTTTTATAGGTATCAGTATCCCACAAGGTGTCCTAGTTCATTATCGACACAGAGTTTACATCTGGAAGATATATTCTAAGGCAACAAATGTTTAAAAATTCTATAGTGCAGTCTAGCTATTCCAGAAATAGGAACCTACATGACTGGCTAGTGCACAATATTTATGACATGAAACCACCAGTAGCAATGATTTTTTTAACCCATAAACCTGGCTGTTATAAATGTACTGGCTGTACAACCTGCAGTTTTATAGAAACAGGGAGTAATTTTCCCCACCCACAAACAGGGAAGCATCTATTAATCAAACAGGTTTTAACTTGTACTAGCATCAACATAGTTTATTTTCTTTGGTGGCCTTGTGGCCTTATCTACAGGGGAAAAACAACCCATCAATTAAAAAAAGGATGACCATGCAAAGGTCAACAATATGCTTAGCCCTAGATGGACTGGATTCAGATCAGCCAGTGGCCCGTCACTTTAAGGAATTTCACCACAATCTTTGTTCACTAAAATATAAAATAATAGATCAGGAGCCAAAAAGTATATGGGGGTGGAGGTTGGGGGGATGTTTTATCATGCTGAATTACTGCTAAAAGAGAAGATAAGTGGATTCACCGCCTGAATTCAATAACACCTGATGGCTTGAATGAAAATTTGAGCCTGAACTGCTTTTTTATTCGGTCAAAATTCTCAAAATGTATGAACTTGCAGTGCATGATATGACATGGATTTAAGTGGCTATTGTAACAACAAGATTTTGCTATGAAGATATTGTCACTAATAAGGTTACTATTTTGCAACATTTGTAATACACAATATGTATCTTTGTGTACCTGCTGCTATACTATTAGATTGTTCTGAAAAGTAATGGATTTGTTATTGCACTGGTGACGGGTCTTTGTCTAAACACCTAACCAGGTTACCGGCTGACAGCAGGGGAATGCGTAGTGTATACGTCACCAGTTGGTATGTAAAAGTTCGATTACCCAAAGGGTACTCAGGCGCTTTAGGTATAAGGTGTTTCACCGAGCTGCTGCCTCAAATTAAAGGGGAGTCACCCCCACAAGGTGAACAAAAAAGAAAGTGGGAGGCTGCGCTAAATTAATAAAATGTAACAACAATGATAATTTGTCTATTAATTGCACAATTTAATAATAAAAAATATTATCGCTAAAATATTGTAATAAGTATACCATAAAATACATGCAACATCAATATAGCTTAGTAAAAACATACAGTTGGGGTATGAACATTTAAAGGGTTACCCAGTTTGCCAGCAATGGAAGAAGTTGGTAGGTGGAAAGTCTGTTCCAAATTATTCCCCCAGGTTGGTCCGAGTCCAGTATAGGTAAGTATTTGAGAGGTAAGCAGTGTCCCATATATTAGCAAATTGCCGCTAGAGGATGTGATGCTCCTGAGTTTTGGATGATGAGCTCCTCATGCAGTGCGGTTTATTAAAATCATCGGTTCAGTCTGCTATTGGAATCCTCAAAATACGTATGATGGTCCGGAAATTGGTGGGGGTGGTTCGGTCTTCCAGCAAAGTGTATCTGGCTTATGACCCTTGTGCACCTGATGCGTTTCGCTGCAATCAACTAGCAGCTTTTTCAAAGGTATCAATAGTTAAGATATGAGGGGTTTATATACCCCTTCCAATATGGTGGCTAATTAGCACCTGGTTTCAGTGTTGCATAATAATTGAACAATAGACAGATAAATATCATAATATCATAAATAAGACAAACCTACTTCTCATATGATCTGGACTTGGTAACTATAACTCAGTTTTTATTCATGAATTTGGTCATAGATGGGACATATTTAATTACTACAGGAGGGAAAACAGGAAATATAAGTACAATTGTCAGCCAATCATTATATTTGTTGTGGCTGATATTACTATGGAGACTCGATTTAAGTACTATTATTGGTAGGGGACAGGAATGGAGGTAACACACTGTCCACCCCTTTGTTTAGAGGTCCGATCATGTGACTACTCTATGTCACATGATCAGAGCTCTCATGACGTTCACTGTTAGTGGGGGAAGCCACCAGGTGCTGTCATGTGACCGCTAGTGTTTCACATGACCGGAGCTCTCACTGCATCTGATGACAGTGCAGAAGTAGTCACAGAGAAGCCGCCGGGTGTATGACTTCCGCCATCCAGCGTAGTTAGCTGTACATGGAGAGACAACCAAGGGCGGCACCAAGCATGGCGCTTCCGCCCCTACTTCAAGAAGCATTCATAAATGACCTCAGATGTTCAGTTTCCGCCCTCAGTGTCCGGATCATAAGTTATATATAATATTTGTAAACAAGTTAGATTTATAAAACGGAAACCTGATAAAAATGTCTTGCATGAAATTTTTGAGGTACTGATAACTAAACAAGGGCAATTGAATTGAAAAGTGAAAAATAGAGAATAGAAAAATAAAGGATAAAAATTGTAGCATAGACATGAAGATAAAGAGTACATATATGCATAAATAAAGATAAACAACATGGAATCAATAGATTCTATTGTCATTATAGCTATATAGATTAAATCTATAAATTGTAAAATCACAGATATTCATCAATGATAAATCTAGAGAACTAGATAATGGTGGAATATTAGAATAATAAAGCATAAATTCCTATAACAGTATGTGAGTTAAATCCGGTAAGGAATTATGGAATCACAGCTATTTTTCAATACTTAACTAAATAATGATTGATTATCAGAGTATGAATTCCTATAGGGAGAAAGATTATATATGACGAAACTGAAGCTTAGATCTGCAGATGGCCAAATTTCCTTAGATGGATCCCAATAGCTACCAAGTCAGTCATTGAGCCCACGAATTTAACAAAAAATAGAATAAAATTCTATCTATGAGTATTTCACTAAATTATAGTATTAAGTTCTACAGCTTCGTTTAGACCACCCGGATAGATTGTACTCATTCGAAACATCCAATATGCTTCTTGTTGGCACAATCTTTTGTACCTATCACCCCCTCTATTGGTCAGTGGAATGTGTTCTACCCCAATTAATCTGAGATTTTTTGGATTTCCATTATGGGCCATATGGAAGTGTTGAGAAACACTATGGGACTCAAGTCTTTTAATAATGTTTCTACGATGTTCAAGAAATCTGACTTTCAGTTTCCTGGTTGTGCGTCCCACATATTTGAGACCACATTCACATATAAGAATATATATAACGTAAGTGGAATTACAAGTAATAAAATGTTTAATTTCATATAATTCATCATTATTTTCTGTTTTAATGTGTTTAGTTTTATTATCTATATAATTACAAGTAATGCATCTACTTGCTCCACATTTAAAAAACCCTTTGGTTTCCGTTTTGAGCTATGAATTAGTTTGAAATATTTCCTTTGATTCTGGTTTCAAAAAACTTGGTGCAAGTGTATTTTTGAGGGATTTATTCTTTCGAAAAACAAAGATAGGATCAGTTGGTAGTAGTGGTGCTAGTAAGTAGTCCTGTTTCAATATATTATGATTTTTCTTTATGATTTGTTTAATTTGAGAGCAATGGTTATTATATGTAGAGATAAAAGCTAGCTGTTTTTTATCACCTAGCTCATCATTATTCTCTTTCTTATGAGACAATAATGTTTTCCTATCCATTCTTTTGGTGTCCTCAAATGCCCTTTTTAGGAGGGCTTCTGGATAGCCCCTCTGTTTAAAGGACTCAAGCATCCTCAGTGCTTGTGTTTCAAAGGACTCTAAATCAGAGCAATTCCGTCTTAGACGTATAAGCTGTCCCCGAGGAATGCTTCTCTTCCAGGGGGGGTAATGTGCACTGGAATAGTGTAAGTATGCACTAGTATCAACTTCTTTAGTGTAATTCATGGTGTATATTTTATCATCTCTAACTTGTAAGGTTACATCTAAGAAGTTGATACAATGAGGGTGATACTGGTGAGTGAAAACTAAATCATACGTGTTAGAATTTACAGTGTCAACAAACTTTTGTGCAGAAAGTGCATCCCCATCCCAAATAATAAATAATTCATCAATGTACCTACCATACAGGACCAGGCTCGCCCCCCCCCCCCAAATTAGATGGTCCTCCAACTCCCCCATATAAAGGTTGGCATAGCTGGGCGCGAACCTGGTCCCCGTGGCGGTACCATTGATTTGTAAATAATAGGCATCCAGAAACAGAAAATAATTGTGTCGCAAAATATAAGAAATAGAGTCTAGAATAAATTTTCTATGTGCCACACTCAGGTCCCCATCCTGAGCCAATCGATTTGATATTGTTTGTATACCCTTCTTATGAGGTATGTTGGAATATAGACTTTGTACATCCAAAGTAAGAAATGCATAGGTGTCTTTCCATTCTAAGTCGTTAACAAGAGATAAGAAGTGAGTCTTTGATGTGGGACCTGAGTGTAAACACCCGAGGTTGTAAATATGAATCTACATAAAACGATAAATTAGATGTAAGTGAGTGAATACCAGAAATTATAGGACGCCCAGGAGGTGAGGTGAGGGATTTGTGTATCTTGGGTAAGTGATAGTATACAGGTGTAACAGGATATGGTGAGTATAAAAAATGATATTCCTCTTTAGAGATAACTTCTGTGTCTACTCCCTCCCCTAGAAGAGTCGCAAGCTCCCTAAGGAAGCTTTGTGTGGGGTCACTAGATAGTTTGGTGTAGAACTTGGAATCTCCTAGTTGTCTCATTGCTTCTGATATATAGTCAGTTTTATCTTGTATCACAAGCCCACCCCCCTTATCTGCCTCCTTGATAATAATAGATTTATCCTTGGTTAGATTCTTTATTGCTCTCTTCTCATATTTTGAGAGATTAGATTTTCTATTCTGTGAAGTAGTATCTATGTCTAAACACATTCTTTTAAACTCCTCCAGAGTGACCTTATAAAATGTCTCTATACTAGAGCCCTTAGATTTAATGGGGAAGAATTCAGATTTCTGTTTGAATTTCTTCCTAGAGACATCAAATATTTTTTCCATCTGTGTAGTAGAAGGATTATCTTCACTAAGTTCCTCCAATATATGGAGGGCCAGCTGGTCACTTTGATCGAGTACTATTGGGATAGCTTCCTCGTTGTTGCGCTTAATGTGTTGTTTGGCAAAAAATCTCTTGCGACATAATGTTCTAATGTATCTATTAAGCTCAACAAATAGGGTGAAGATATTGGGGAACACTGAAGGTGAGAATTTGAGACCCTTATTCAGAATTGTAATCTCTGTATCTGTCAGAACTTTAGAGGATAAATTAAAAATGGCCGTGCTGTTCTTCCGCTATCTAGTTCTATTCTTATTCAGTTTCTTATATTTTTCTTTCTCCCTCTGAATCTGTACTTCTTCTCCCTCTTTTTGATGACACCTTGTGATCGTTTGTATTGAGTATTTGTTCTCGATGGGATCTGTTCAATCGTTTGTCTAAAAAAACCTCTGGGGCATTTTCTTGTTGTTTATTTCTTGTATCCCTCTCTTTTGGTCTTGCTCCCCTACTCTGATTTTCCTGAGGGCTATTTGGTGTATTTCTTTCCTGTATCTTAGATCTCGGTGAGATGTAGTAATCTGAATATACCCGTGATTCCCCCCCATCATCCCTAGTCCTTCTTGATGAAGGTGGACTGGTAAACTGATCATGTCTGTTGATGTTTCTCCCTCTATCATTAGTATGATTAAAATTCTTATGAGGGGAAAACTGAGTTTTTCTAAAGGAGGTATTTCTACGTCTCAGAGATGTTGATTGTGTTTTATTAAATGGTCAACCTCTAGTTCTTTCATATGGCCTGCCTCTTGGATCTCCATATTCTTCTTTGTTTTTTATTTTATATGTTCTCACTGTCCCTCTCCTATAATCCTCAAAATCGCGTTTGAATTTTTTACATTTAGTATCCAAAAGTGTCTGTTCAAATCTATCCACTTTTTCTGTAGTTATCCTGTCCCTCTCCTTGAACTCTGATGTATTTACAGAAGATTCTAGTCTCTTCTTAATTTCCTCAATTTCTACTTCTAATTCTTTTGCTTTTTCTATTCGATATGTAATAACTAACTCCATAAGGGAGAAAGAACATTTATCTAATATATTCTCCCATTGTTCTTGGAAAGTTTTATTTTCCTGGAAGATCGAGGGTTTGAAAAGTCTGAGACCTCTCGGAATCATTTTCTTATCAATGTATTTTTGTAAATATACACCGTCTAGCCATTGCTTCATTTCAGATTTCAGCAGGTTCGCTAATCTATAGAATTCTTCCGTTAATTTGTGATGAGGTTCAGACTTTTCACCCCTATCTTCGTTACCTGTGTCCCATCTAGAAAAGTAGGGTTGTCTTCTATTAATTCTTTTATCAAATTTGGTGAAGCAACTCATACTTCAGCAGCCCAAGAATAGACTATGTGGATGTGTAAAAGTTCAATTACCCAAAGGGTACTCAGGCGCATTAGGTATAAGGTGTTTCCCCGAGCTGCTGCCTCAAATTAAAGGGGAGTCATCCCCACAAGGTGAACAAAAAAGAAAGTGGGAGGCTGCGCTAAATTAATAAAATGTAACAACGATGATAATTCGTCTATTAATTGCACAATTTAATAAAAAAATATATTATCGCTAAAATATTGTAATAAGTATACCATAAAATACATGCAACATCAATATAGCTTAGTAAAAACATACAGTTGGGGTATGAACATTTAAAGGGTTACCCAGTTTGCCAGCAATGGAAGAAGTTGGTAGGTAGAAAGTCCGTTCCAAATTATTCCCCCAGGTTGGTCCGAGTCCAGTATAGGTAAGTATTTGAGAGGTAATCAGTGTCCCATATATTAGCAAATTGCCGCTAGAGGATGTGATGCTCCTGTATTTTGGATGATGAGCTCCTCATGCAGTGCGGTGTATGAAAATCATTGGTTCAGTCTGCTATTGGAATCCTCAAAATACGTATGATGGTCCGGAACTTGGTGGGGGTGGTTTGGTCTTCCAGCAAAGTGTATCTGGCTTGGGTCCCTTGTGCACCTGACGCATTTCGCTGCAATCAACTAGCAGCTTTTTCAAAGGTATCAATAGTTAAGATATGAGGGGTTTATATACCCCTTCTAATATGGTGGCTAATTAGCACCTGGTTTCAGTGTTGCATAATAATTGAACAATAGACAGATAAATATCATAATATCATAAATAAGACAAACCTACTTCTCATATGATGTGGACTTGGTAACTATAACTCAGTTTTTATTCATGAATTTGGTCATAGATGGGACATATTTAATTACTACAGGAGGGAAAACAGGAAATACAAGTACAATTGTCAGCCAATCATTAAATTTGTTGTGGCTGATATTACTATGAAGACTCGATTTAAGTACTATTATTGGTAGGGGACAGGAATGAAGGTAACACACTGTCCACCCCTTTGTTTAGAGGTCCGATCATGTGACTACTCTATGTCACATGATCGGAGCTATCATGACGTCCACTGTTAGTGGGAGAATATCGCGGGGAAGCCGCCGGGTGCTGTCATGTGACCGCTAGTGTGTCACATGACCGGAGCTCTCACTGCATCTGATGACAGTGCGGTAGTAGTCACAGAGAAGCCGCCGGGTGTATGACTTCCGCCATCCAGCGCAGTTAGCTGTACATGGAGAGACAACCAAGGGCGGCGCCAAGCATGGCGCTTCTGCCCCTACTTCAAGAAGCATTCATAAATGACCTCAGATGTTCAGTTTCCGCCCTCAGTGTCCGGATCATAAGTTATATATAATATTTGTAAACAAGTTAGATTTATAAAACGGAAACCTGATAAAAATGTCTTGCATGAAATTTTTGAGGTACTGATAACTAAACAAGGGCAATTGAATTGAAAAGTGAAAAATAGAGAATAGAAAAATAAAGGATAAAAATAGTAGCATAGACATGAAGATAAAGAGTACATATATGCATAAATAAAGATAAACAACATGGAATCAATAGATTCTATTGTCATTATAGCTATATAGATTAAATCTAAAAATTGTGAAATCACAGATATTTTCAATGATAAATCTAGAGAACTAGATAATGGTGGAATATTAGAATAATAAAGCATAAATTCCTATAACAGTATGTGAGTTCAATCCGGTAAGGAATTATGGAATCACAGCTATTTTTCAATAATTAACTAAATAATGATTGATTATCAGAGTATGAATTCCTATAGGGAGAAAGATTATATATGACGAAACTGAAGCTTAGATCTGTGGATGGCCAAATTTCCTAAGATGGATCCCAATAGCTACCAAGTCCGTCATTGATCCCACGAATTTAACAAAAAATAGAATAAAATTCTATCTATGCAGTATTTCACTAAATTATAGTATTAAGTTCTACAGCTTCGTTTAGACTACCCGGATAGATTGTACCCATTCGAAACATCCAATATGCTTCTTGTTGGCACAATCTTTTGTACCTATGACCCCCTCTATTGGTCAGTGGAATGTGTTCTACCCCAATTAATCTGAGATTTTTTGGATTTCCATTATGGGCCATATGGAAGTGTTGAGAAACACTATGGGACTCAAGTCTTTTAATAATGTTTCTACGATGTTCAAGAAATCTGACTTTCAGTTTCCTGGTTGTGCGTCCCACATATTTGAGACCACATTCACATATAAGAATATATATAACGTAAGTGGAATTACAAGTAATAAAATGTTTAATTTCATATAATTCATCATTATTTTCTGTTTTAATGTGTTTAGTTTTATTATCTATATAATTACAAGTAATGCATCTACTTGCTCCACATTTAAAAAACCCTTTGGTTTCCATTTTGAGCCATGAATTAGTTTGAAATATTTCCTTTGATTCTGGTTTCAAAAAACTTGGTGCAAGTGTATTTTTGAGGGATTTATTATTTCGAAAAACAAAGATAGGATCAGTTGGTAGTAGTGGTGCTAGTAAGTAGTCCTGTTTCAATATATTATGATTTTTCTTTATGATTTGTTTAATTTGAGAGCAATGGTTATTATATGTAGAGATAAAAGCTAGCTGTTTTTTATCACCTAGCTCATCATTATTCTCTTTCTTATGAGACAATAATGTTTTCCTATCCATTTTTTTGGTGTCCTCAAATGCCCTTTTTAAGAGGGCTTATGGATAGCCCGTCTGATTAAAGGACTCAAGCATCCTTAGTGCTTGTGTTTCAAAGGACTCTAAATCAGAGCAATTCCGTCTCAGACGTATAAGCTGTCCCCGAGGAATGCTTCTCTTCCAGGGGGGGTAATGTGCACTGGAATAGTGTAAGTATGCACTAGTATCAATTTATTTAGTGTAAATGTGGAGCAAGTAGATGCATTACTTGTAATTATATAGATAATAAAACTAAACACATTAAAACAGAAAATAATGATGAATTATATGAAATTAAACATTTTATTAATTGTAATTCCACTTACCTTATATATATCCTTATATGTGAATGTGGTCTCAAATATGTAGGATGCACAACCAGGAAACTGAAAGTCAGATTTCTTGAACATCGTAGAAACATTATTAAAAGACTTGAGTCCCATAGTGTTTCTCAACACTTCCATATGGCCCATAATGGAAATCCAAAAATCTCAGATTAATTGGGGTAGAACACATTCCACTGACCAATAGAGGGGGTGATAGGTACAAAAGATTGTGCCAACAAGAAGCATATTGGATGTTTCGAATGGGTACAATCTATCCGGGCGGTCTTAACGAAGCTGTAGAACTTAATACTATAATTTTGTGAAATACTGCATAGATAGAATTTTATTCTATTTTTTGTTAAATTCGTGGGCTCAATGACTGACTTGGTAGCTATTGGGATCCATCTAAGGAAATTTGGCCATCTACAGATCTAAGCTTCAGTTTCGTCATATATAATCTTTCTTCCTATAGGAATTCATACTCTGATAATCAATCATTATTTAGTTAATTATTGAAAAATAGCTGTGATTCCATAATTCCTTACCGGATTTAACTCACATACTGTTATAGGAATTTATGCTTTATTATTCTAATATTCCACCATTATCTAGTTCTCTAGATTTATCATTGATAAATATCTGTGATTTCACAATTTTTAGATTTAATCTATATAGCTATAATGACAATAGAATCTATTGATTCCATGTTGTTTATCTTTATTTATGCATATATGTACTCTTTATCTTCATGTCTATGCTACAATTTTTATCCTTTATTTTTCTATTCTCTATTTTTCACTTTTCAATTCAATTGCCCTTGTTTAGTTATCAGTACCTCAAAAATTTCATGCAAGACATTTTTATCAGGTTTCCGTTTTATAAATCTAACTTGTTTACAAATATTACATATAACTTATGATCCGGACACTGAGGGCGGAAACTGAACATCTGAGGTAATTTATGAATGCTTCTTGAAGAAGGGGCGGAAGCGCCATGCTTGGCGCCGCCCTTGGTTGTCTCTCCATGTACAGCTTACTGCGCTGGATGGCGGAAGTCATACACCCGGCGGCTTCTCTGTGACTACTTCCGCACTGTCATCAGATGCAGTGAGAGCTCCGGTTATGTGACACACTAGCAGTCACATGACAGCACCTGGCGGCTTCCCCGCAATATTCTCCCACTAACAGTGGACGTCATGAGAGCTCCGATCATGTGACATAGAGTAGTCACATGATCCGACCTCTAAACAAAGGGGTGGACAGTGTGTTACCTTCATTCCTGTCCCCTACCAATAATAGTACTTAAATCGAGTCTCCATAGTAATATCAGCCACAACAAATTTAATGATTGGCTGACAATTGTACTTGTATTTCCTGTTTTCCCTCCTGTAGTAATTAAATATGTCCCATCTATGACCAAATTCATGAATAAAAACTGAGTTATAGTTACCAAGTCCAGATCATATGAGAAGTAGGTTTGTCTTATTTATGATATTATGATATTTATCTGTCTATTGTTCAATTATACACTCGTGACAGAACAGTAATGTAAGTGTCACTTTTTAAGTTTGCCAATCCTGATGAGCGGCCAGCTGTTTCTACTGGTAAAAGATATCTTTATTGGAAAGCGAGATAGAATCTTAATGTGTGTGTCTTTCCCATTGCGTGGGATCACCTGACCGCTGATCTGGATGAAGTCTTTTATTCTGAAGTTTTAATACTTTTAAGAAGCTCTAGTTTTTAAGCAAATTGTTATTTCGTATCAGCCCCAATGTGTTTTTTAGATTAACCCAGAATATATGCCAATCAATACTACACACATGCAATCTATTGATGCTCATCCTCAACCCTCAATTTTTCCCAACAGGTTATGCTTTGAGGACTTCTGTTTGTGGAAGCAGGTGGGATAATTAGTGACCTGTGCATGATGACAGAAATCCACAAAACATATTATGTTGGTGATATTTGTGGACTAAAATTGAAAAACCCTGATGTAGTACATTTAGGGTGACATGTAATAGGATGAGATTTTTAGTAAGATTCCGAAATCACCCCCATCGCATGTTTTGAAATCGTTAATTTTTTGTCGAAATCGCAAATGTAATAGGATGCAAATTCGGGACTGAAACATGTGATGTCATGCAATTTTCTCCGATATTATGACCCGGTAATATGCACTTTTCTGACCAACCAGAATGCGATTTCCAACACCACCATTACACACAAGCAAAGAACCCCACCTATTGGCCGAGCTAAGTCTCCTGGAATCTGCATCACACACCCTATATAAAGGGCACCGGTGCCATGTTTCCTTTTGTTAGGCTAGGAGGAGTGTAAGATGGAGAGGACAGTGACCAAGAGGGGCAGAGAGAGAAGCAAGGAGAGAGCCAGCATGGTGGCAAGGAGGACAGTGGCTGGGAGCAGTCAGGAGGAGCAGGCTCAGCATGATGAGCAGGAAGAGGCTGGAGCAGGACGCAGGCAAACTTACACAGAGGAGGAGGATTTTGAGAGTGAGCAAGAGGAAGAGCTGGAGGAGCCTCTCCTTAGGGACGTTGACTGTCAGGAGAAGGAGGGTGATGGGGGCCAGTTGATGGAGGAGGAGGCCGCAGAGAAGGGTGAGGAGGATGAGGAGGATGTGGCAGGCCCTATGCCAGGGCACACTCTGAGTGGTCGCCATGTGCATTTTTTCTTATGAGGAAAACTGTGCCCTAATCAGGGCAATGGTGCCAGTTTTTAATCGGCTTCTGGGGAAGGATAACCACTGCACTAATATGGTGCTTATATGTGCACCACAGCTTCTTCAAGGCATATAACACTTGAGTTAAATGCCTTGAGATAGTGGCTTGTGTAACCCCCAGCGACCAAGAGCTCATAGACTGAGTGGTGCCTGTGGCAAAAAAGTGCAGGGCACACATTACTTTTTGCAGCCCAGACACTGCATAGTTGGCAGAGCCATATGGCTCAAAATTATGTCTCACCTGTTCATATAAACTCAAGAGGTTTGTGCGGTTCAGCTGAAACATCTACACCACCTCTTGATCTGAGTGGAGTCCAGGTACACCCTCACACGGTGCCTACGTGAAGCACAAAGTGGTCTGGGGACCTGGATCTGGTGCGCAGACTGTGCCCTCCTCCTGCGCAGCTCTTCCAAACTTGCAATATCACATACACACATCTCAACTCCTGACTGCAAAAACTCCATTGCTCATTCCCTCACAGGTGCCCTGGATGATGTAGGGGTATTTGTAGGGGTGTTTCTGATGAAAGTATGGCTCACCTGTGCAAAAGGTAACCCTTTGTGGGGGGTTTTTTGGATGGTGGAAGTACTCCAAATCGCCTAGCTCTACCTGATCTGTTTTGTGTGCGGTTTTTAGTAAATTTGTAAGTGTGATTTCCAAAATCGCATCCTATTACATTTGTGATTTGTATACTTTTTATGGGAAAACATCTGGATACGATTTGAAGTGCGAAATAAAAACAACAGGTAAAAATGTGCAATTTTCTCTGGGACAAATGCGAATTAGAGTGCAATTCGCTTCCTATTACATTTGTGAATTACTCAAAACAGGCTATTTTGGCTGTTTTTTGACTAAAAGTCTCAAAAGTCTAAAATCTCATCCTATTACATGTCACCGCTGAAGTCAGCATGAGATTAATTGGTGTCTTCTAGAGGTTATCTGGCTCCAAAGCACATCTAAAAGTTCTCCACATATTCTCAGACTCAGGCATTATTTGAAATGCGCCAAATTGTTTAGAGTAGAAAGAGGAAGATGAAAGCTACACAACATATTTCTTAGCATCAGTTGAAGCATCAGCTTTTGTACACCGATAGAGTTCCATCCATTCCAAGTATGTACTGTATAATGCACACAGATTTACCCTTGGAAGAAGCTATAGGGGAGTAGTACTATGTACAGTATGTATTTTTTCTATTATTTTTATCAGAAAAAAATCCTGTTTTAGCAAAAGTGTCTGCTAAAGAATTTTATTTAGATTCATTATGAATGCGTATCTATCTTTTATTGAAATAAAACGGAACAGGCAATATACAGATACACATAACAGATATAAAACAGTGGGCATAGATCTCAGGGCAAAGCATTGCCACCACTCATATAGTGACACATAGTAAGAGTAGACCTCTAACCCTAAATTACATATAGAAAACATGCATCTTTAACTATGTATATACTGTATTTAAATTACTGAAAGAAATGCAGCAAAGTTTACTACATAAATCATTACTTACAGATATATTATCATTGTAGACAGGAAATTTAAAGTATGGTACAAAACAGATTATTAACAATGAAAAATATAAAAAACAACAACACAAGGGAACAAAAAGAAAAGGCAATTAGTAAAGTTTATGGCTGAATGGATAGCTAATGTCAAGGAGGTTGATGCTGTGCTCACACCTCCTCATCTTTTCATTTAGTATAGGATGACACAAAACCTGGGAGAAGAACAATGTCCACAGAATACATCAAAGTAGATAAATAAGAAAAGTAGTTAGTTCATTAATTAATTAATTCATAGAGAAGTAAGCAGATCAAACATCAAGGAAAACGTTAACATTGATACAAGTATCAGTCGATTCATATAATTTTTATATACAGTATGGGTTTCAGCTTCTGCATTCAATTATTTAATTCAGAGGCCACATTTCTTTTAAAGGTATATAACTACTTTGTCTTAAAAGAAAAAGATTACCATAATAGGGACACTCCTCTATTCTTGGAAGGAGAAAGTAAAAGTATTGTGGAATCCCAGAAGAATAAAGGTGAAGAGAAAGAGTAGAATGCCGTGAGTTTGTTTTACAGTATATACTGCAACTAGTGTCCTCCTTAATATTATGTAGATCTGATTACAGAGGTTTTCTTTTATATTGTTGATTTCATTGAGCCAAATAGGACCACTCGGCGAGCCAAGTCCTGTGCGACTCAACCATGCCAAGACCGTTCTCACTCAAACTCTGTGTCAGATTAGCAAAAATAAAACCTGGTTGTGACAGAATTGCATTGTTAGTGTACACTGATCAGTGGGGTGTGTGACTCTTGAACAGCTGTGTGTGAGTCTGAACTTGACTGGCAGCTTATCATCACACCAAGCTTCATTGTACTTCATCTGCAACTTTCTACGCATGCAAAATCAATTCCTGTGTGATTACAGTCACAGCCCAGCATCTCCTGTACACTGTGAGTGGTGTTTCACTAAGATGTAAAATGTAAAGAAAAAAATATGGCACGCTACTCCTCACAGAGCATCTCAGTCATGGCGGGTGCCTTGCGCTGTATGGCGCGTCACCCAATGTATAAGAACACATATGTAAATGGGTTGTTTACTGATGTGATCAGCTTTATATACACAATTTTAGATTATTTTTTTCACTTTAACATCTGGTTCTATTATCAGATGTGCTGCAGAATTCATGTTTTAAATAAGACAAAAATATTTAATATTATTCCAAATAGACAATCCATAATTCTTTTTCAGAGACTTAAAATGATGTATTTATAATGTGAAAACATGTTAGAATGTCGACTTATCATTCTAGGTGACCCAGTGGTGATTGATTTCTCCTAGTGGCTGCAGCAGCTCCAGCAGCAGCCTCAAAATACCTTGTATCCTTTGGAGTTCCACTAAGTATTTCTCTGCTATTCCTAACCCTATTCCCTACCCCTAACCCTTCTAGTGCCTACCCCTAATTCACGTGCTCACAGCCTAACCCTCCTACCAGCATCCTTATCCTAACAATCCCTATAGTGCCTAACCCTAAACTACCCCCACAACCTATCCCTAACCCTCCTGTCCACAGCCTAACCCTAACCTCCCTCTAGTGCCTAACACTAACCTGCCCTCCTCCAGCCTAACCCTAACCCCCTTGCACCCTAACCCCCTACAGCCTAACCTTAACCCCCTGCAGCCTAACCAAAACTCTCTTCCTAGTGCCTAAACCTAAGTGGAATAGCCTCCCATCAGAGGTGGTAGAGGCTAATACTGTAGAGCAATTTAAACATGCTTGGGATAGGCATATGAATAGTCTTACACAGAACTAAGGTTCACAAAGGGTTGAGATTGCCTAAAGGATAAAAAAAGGGGCAGACTAGATGGGCCAAGTGGTTCTTATCTCCCATCAAATTCTATGTTTCTATGTAACTCACCTCTCCACAGCTTAACCTTAACCCACTTGCAGCCTAACCCTAACTCTCCCTCTAGAACCTAACTCTAACCTACTCCCCTGCAGTTTAACCCTAACCCTCCCATCGGCAGCCTAATCTCAATGTCAACATTTCACCTGCCAACATTCTCAGAAATTGTCATCAGAATGTAACTATCAACATTGTGGTGTTGCAATTATGTCAGGATTGTTTTTATCGCCCTCTTGACAACATCCCTCCATAACATGTGTTAATAAAGCAGGAAGCATGTTTGTTTTACTTTTTTAAGACAGATTTCAGAAATGTTCAATCCTATTGCTATATACTGTAAAGGGTCATCAATGTGTCTTGTCGTCATCCAGTGTCCTGTTGTCGTTTCAGTTTAGTAAATGTTATCCTAGGTTTTTTTTACATCAGAAAAATTCTGTAAATAAAATTGAACAGTGGGAAATTTGCAAAAACCAAGGACTGCTATAAAGCCACTGGAAGGGCTTCTATAGCAATAGCAAATAGTAATGGTGATTAATGGAAACCTTGTTCAGTCCTCCATAGTACCTGGGCACAGAGGTACCCATTGCCAACGACATGTGTAGCGAAATTGGCTTACAGAGTTTGCTTGAGAGTGAGAAATACATTCAGGATACCAAAGTACCATGAAAGTCAAACAAATTATCCCAGGCTACAATAACAAATGTTCTTTATACCTCTAATGATAAATAACTTTCATGCCTGGGTTCCTAGCCACTGAACAACAGAAAACACTTTTAGAATATTTACTAAAGATTGTCTGCCAAAAATAAAGGTAATGCCTATGAATTATGGAGGGAAAAATTATTTTTAGTCTCTCCACCAGGAAGTTTTCAAAAACTTTATACTGTAGTATGTGTTGAGAAGAGAGATACATCTATAGTAAGACAGTTGATTTAATTTATGGTCAGTTTCAGGATAATTATTAATCACTGAATTAAAATAAACTGGTAACAACCAGTTTGTAACAATAAAACTAAACACAGACTGCAGTATATAGAAAATCCTGGGTGAAACTATTTTATATAATTACTTACTCAATCCTCTATTCGGGGGCCTTGGACCTTAATAACTTAGGGCATGATTTATATTTGTAAGTAAAACAAAAAAGCAACTGGGCAACACCATGTTGCACTGCAGGTGGGGCATATACAATGTGCAGAGAGACTTTGATTTGTGTAGATTATATTTTTTCTGTGCATGGTAAATACTGTTTTTGTCCAAATAGTGGACAGCTTTATTTTTACCCTGCAATTAAGATTTCAGTTTGAACACACCCCACCCAAACCAAAATCTCTCTGAACATGTTACAACTGCCCCACCCAGTGGCAAATGCAGAATTTCTAGATGGGTGTTCCAAATGCAATCCAAAATCTGCCAGTCTGAGGAACATTGGAGCAAGTGCTGGGGTCTGGGGGAGCAGTAGAAGAAACTAGTAACGACCCTGGACATTAGTGTAAACATTGGTCTTTTTATACACTGGATACTTTTATACCCTCCAACATTTTGCACAGAAAAAATGGTACAAATTAGAAAAGGGGGCATGGCCATTGTTAAACTGGACGTGGTTACACCCCTTTTCCTATACTTTCAATGGAAGTTTGGAGAGCCAAAAATCGGTACAGACCGTAAAAAAAAGGTGCTGTACCTGCTAAAAAGGTACAGTTGGAGGTGATGTACTGTATGGAATACATTATTAATATTTAACACTATAGGTGGTCTATAGTATAGGCCAGCGGTGGCCAACCAGTGGCTCTTGAGCCACATGTGGCTCTTTCTTTATTCAAATGTGGCTCCCCAACACTCAAAATCACATGACCACAATAGATATGGAAACTGCTGCACTCCAGCCAGACACACAGCAGCACTACGGGCAATGAGAATTGAGGGAGTCAGATACTAGAGGTGAGACACCCACTGGCAAACAGAGGACACATAAGGGGCTGCTGCAATGTCACGAGTTGTAGGGGCTGTCGTGACACATGAGGGTGGGCTGGAGTTACACAAGGGGGAGCTGGCTGGAGTGACACAGGAGGGTGCTGGGAGTAGTGACACATGGGAGAGCTGGCTGGAGTAACAAAACTTATTTTATACCAGGGGCGTGGTCTGTTAGGCACAAGGCCCCATTTTTGCATGCAGATCTTTGGCTTGATGTCAGCTCTTTGACATACCTAACTCGATTTTTTGGCTCTTTGTCTCTGACTGGTTGGCCACCCCTGGTATAGGCTGTATGAAACATTTAAATAATATAAATATGTGATCAGGAAAAGGTTAACCATAACATATAAATACACAAAAATAATAGAACCAGTTCTGCACTTTCTAAGCACACATTCTCCCACCTCATGGTAAGGCTCCTGTCTCTTCTTACTGGCAGCTACTCTCTGGTCCAGTGCACTGATTGAAGGCTTAGATCCATACACACACAGCAAAGTTGGTAGAAGAAGCTGCTACCACTGGGCACTGAGCAGGTCCGTTCTGGCCCTTAAACTACATGTTGTGGCAACAGCTCTAATAATTGTATTGTATACCATTGCTATTGTCATAATATGAGTCACTTGCCAAGAGGAGCAATCAGAAACCCCCCTGCATTTACCTATGTCACCTGCAGTGCAGTATGGTTTTGCCCAGTTGCTTGCATTTTTGATTTACTTACAAACATGAATCAGGCCCTTAATTTGCAGTTGTAGAGGCGGGTGGTTTTACTACACCCGTAGAGGCAGTGAGTAATGAAGAATGCCAAGAAATCAACTGTGGGAATGATATACATTTTCAAATGACACCTTCTGGGCATCATTTATAAAACATTTTTAAAATCCTAATATTAGATTATAATCTTCTCCCCACTATGAGAATGCATGCCATTAGCTCTCCATAAGGTTTCGATGATCATCAGGGTCTGCTTACCTTTAGGATATTTGAAAGATATTTGAAACTCACGAAAACACATGGGATCAGGGATAAGTCTCCAATCCCATGAGTTATTGCTGCTCCAACAGACCACTTATCGCAGATTATGCTATGGGGGACTAAGGCACCCGAAGCATAATCCTCAATAAGTGCCGGCATCGGGGGGAGGAGCGCACCACATCAGGGCTAATAGGATAGCCCCTGGTGATACAATTACCCGTGGTCATTGACCATGGGTAATTAGATACCCCTCATAAAGTGAGACAGGAAGAGACTTGTACAGAATTGTGTTCCAAAGGGATGGCAACAATTAGGCAGAAAACAATTGGTGATAATTTATGTTTTAAGAAGCAGTATGAATATTATATGGAGTGAACCTAAAACAATGTTCATAGAAGAGTCCATAAATATAGAATGCAAAAGGAAAAATATATTTCATGTGCTCTATTAAGTTTTAGGTAGATCTTTTTCCCCATGCATCTGTATCAGTACCAGTGCAAAATAATCTATTGCTATAATGATAGAAAGAGGGAAATTGTGTAGAATAATCAGACAAGTCTAATCTTGAAATATATGTTTAAATTTTAATGAACAGAATTCAAGCCCAGACTTAAGTCAGGGCTTGACAAATCCCAGGGTCCAGGTAGCCATGGCCCCTAGATTTTGCTTCCTGGCTACCAAATTATGCTGGGAGGGAAAAAGCAGATCCTTTTCAGCCCCAGCAGAAAATCATGGGCGTTCTTGTATTGCAGTAGCCATTTAATGCACAGGACCGCATGTGTTGAGTGTCTATCCCAGCCTGCGCTGACTGCTGTGCCTGTTCATCCCAGCCTGCACTGTCTGCTCTCTACAAACACTGTCTGCATAGGGCTCTCCAAAAAGAGGGTCTATGCATGGCCAGGGATTGCAGCTTTAGAAGAGGTCCACTGGGTGGGAGTTATTATTTGCCCAGGGGATTGCTGCGGAGGGCTGTTTTGCCTGGGGGTTGGTGGGTAATGTGGGGTGGTAATGGTGGGGGGTGCAGATAACAACAGTGGTCTGGCTCCTACCCTTTCATCCTGGCTCCTAAATTTTAGAAAAAAATTGTCAAACCCTGACTTAAATAAAGAACTAATATCAAGTAAAATGCCACTGGTTATTTTGCACTATTTACTAATTAATATTAGCATATCTTGAATCATACATAAGGACATCTTTGCTAAATAGATAACATTCCCCTTGAAGTTGAACAGGGCCAGCTCCAGGCACGTTTGACAGAAGCGGCCGCGCAGAGTGCTGGGCTTCTGAGGGCGCCCGGGAATTCCCTCAGTGATGCTCTTCCACCTCCCGCTGCCAGACTGCACTCTCCTGATGTCTCCCCCCTGTGATACATGCTGCTTCTCCCGTGACTGTCTCAGCCATGAGGGAGCTTTTGAAGGGGGTGCCAATCAGGAGGCATTCTTTCTCTCTGTGCCGTGGGTTGCTGTATTTCAACACCAAAGCAGTGAGCACTCTGCTGCAGGACCAGACCGGGCGCTGGATGTTAGTCAGGATCAGGATGTAGTCAGCAGTGGCTAGAGCTGCTTCCACTGCAGTACTGTACTGCATGGTGAGGATGGTGCTGAGCCCCGCAGAGCCAGAGGAGTGGGCAGCCGGCCGCAGCCCATATGCAGCTGGAGAAGATGCATGAGTCAATGCTGTATAGGGAGTATGGGCTAATTCGCTGAGGTGCTTTGGCCCCCACTGTTGCTGGCCCCAGGCTCAGACCCCACCTCTTCCTGGCCCCTGCCTTCCATTCCCTCTTCCCTCTCCTTCCAGCCTGGGAACTACACAGGCACTGAATTGCAGCTGCCTGACAAGAAGCGGTTCCCTGGACTGGGTGATATGGGCTTCCTTCTCGCAATCATGAGCTCCAGACTCACCTAAGCCTCAGACACAGCATAGCAGCAATAGCGGAGTCCGACAGCGGGAGCAGCAGAGCCCAGTGGTGGTGGCGGTGGTGAGTAGCACTACTGAGGGCATATGTGTATCTGACACTGTGGAGGCCTATGTATATCTGGCACTGCTGGAGCCATATGTGTATCTGGCACTGCTGGGGGCATATGTGTATCTGGCACTATTGGGGCATTGGGGCACACTGCACTATTGGTCATGTATAGCTGGCACTATTGGAGACATATGTGTATCTAGCACTGATGGGGGCATATGTGTATCTGGCACTGTGGGGCTTATTTATATCTGCCTCTGTTGGGGACATATGTGTATCTGGCACTGCACTATTGGGGGCATTTGTGTATCTGGTACTGTGGGGGCATATGTATATCTGCTGCTGGTGGCGTATTTATATCTGGCACTGTGGAAACCTATGTATATCTGGCACTGCTGGAGGCATATGTGTATCTGGCACTGCTGGGGGCATATGTTATCTGGCACTATTGGGGGCATATGTGTATCTGACACTGCACTATTGGTCATGTATAGCTGGCACTATTGGGGACATATGTGTATCTAGCACTGGTGGGGGCATGTGTGTATCTGGCACTGTGGGGCTTATTTATATCTGCCTCTGCTGGGGACATATGTGTATCTGGCACTGCACTATTGGGGGCATTTGTGTATCTGGTACTGTGGGGGCATATGTATATCTGCTGCTGGGGGCATATGTATATCTGGCACTGCTGGGGGCATATGTATATCGGGCACTGATGGGGACATATGTGTATCTGGCACTGTGGGGCTTATTTATATCTGCCTCTGCTGGGGACATATGTGTATCTGGCACTGCACTATTGGGGGCATTTGTGTATCTGGTACTGTGGGGGCATATGTAAATCTGCTGCTGCTGGTGGCATATGTATATCTGCCACTGCTGGGGGCATATGTATATCTGGAACTGCTGGGGGCATATGTGTACCTGGCACTGCTGGGGGCATATGTGCATCTGGCACTGCTGGGGTCATGTGTATCTGGCTCTGCTGGGGGCATATGTGTATCTGCACTGCCCTATTGGTCATGTGTATCTGACACTATTGGGGCATATGTGTATCTAGCACTAATAGAGGCATATGTGTATCTGGCATTGATGAGGCATATGTGTATCTGGCACTATTGGGGGAATATGTGTATCTGGCACAGCACTATTTAGGGCTTATGTGTATCTGGCACTATTGGGAGCATATGTGTATCTGGCACTGCACTACCGGGGTCATTATTTGTATCTGGCACTCTATTGGGATCATTATTTGTATCTGTCACTCTACTGGGGGCATTATGTATATCTAGCACTCTACTGGGGGCATTATGTGTATCTGGCACTATATTGGAATGTAATGTTTATCTGACACTATACTGGGGACATTATGTGTAAGGAGCACTACTGTGGGTGTTATGTGTAAGGCTGCTAATTGTGTGTGTAGAGGGGGGTGAAAATATATATATTTATAGTTTGATATCCTAATGTAAAGTTGCAAAGCCATGCCCACTTTCCCAGGGCACATGCATTAATGGGGTGGGGGGCATTTTGAAATTTCTTGCTCAGGGTGCTAGTAGGCCTGGAGCTGGCCCTGAAGTTGAACAAATCTACAAACCTTTACTTTTTTTTTTGTATATCCTTAAGTTATAGAAAGCTCTTCTTGAAGTTGGTTAACTTTTTAATAGCTCCCAAAACATCTTTGTTTCTCAAAGTATAGACAAATGGGTTTAACATTGGAACCACAGCCACATAGATCATTGAAATCAAGTTATCTTGTTCTCTGGAATTATCAGATTCAGGTTTAATATATACAAATAGTATTGGGCAATAGAATAATATAACAGTGGTGAGATGGGAAGTGCAGCTGGAGAAAGCCTTTAGCCTTCCATCTGAAGAATTAATCTTCATTATGGTGGAGATTATATAGACATAAGATGTTATAGTAAGTGAAAATGGTATAAATGCAATAACAATATCTTGAATCAACATAAAGATTTCCCTACTTGTAGTATCACTTGATTAAAGAGCAGTCATTTTTTTTTAGGTCACAGAAGAAATGGTTAATTTTGTGGGAATTACAAAACGATAATACAGATGTAAGCAATGTCAACAGCAATGAGTTCAATGCAGATACAATCCAGCAGCAAGAATCCATCATAATGCATATCCTTTTATTCATGATCAATGTATATTGCAAAGGCTTACAGACTGCTATGTAACGGTCATAAGCCATGGAAGTCAGCACAAAAATATCACAGATAGCACAGAATGTAAAGAAATACAACTGAGTCATGCAATCCTGGAAAGAGATCCTGTTATCCTCTGTTATCGTGATGGACAGCAATTTTGGGAGAGTGGATGAGACATATGTGATATCCACAACAGAGAGATTGCACAAGAAAAAATACATAGGAGTATGTAGCCTGGAAACCAGACAGATAAGTGTAATAATTAATAGGTTCCCAAATATAGTCAATAAGTACATAACCAAAACTCCAACATAAAGCAGAAGTTGTCCTCTTGCAGAAGTAGAGAATCCCAAGATGTGATATTCTTCTATTGTACTGTTTCGACACATATTCATATTTTCTCTCTACCTAGAGGATGGTAACAAGCACAGGAGATTCCTCATTGCATTGAATAGCTTTAGTTACATGAATCTAAAGAACATTATAATTTATTTGAGGACTGGTGCAAGGTTTCTTGAAATAATAATAATAATAATAACAATAATAATAATAATAATAATAATAATAATAATAATAATTATTATTATTATTATTATTATTATTATTATTATTACTACTAATAATAATATTATTAATATAGCACTTTTCTACTTTTCTCCCGCAGGACTCAAAGTCAATTTTAGATATGTCAAAAACATGGTACATTGGGGGTAATTCTGAGTTGATCGCAGCAGCAAGTTTGTTAGCAATTGGGCAAAACCATGGCCCTCATTCCGAGTTGTTCGCTCGCAAGCGGATTTTAGCAGATTTGCTCATGCTAAGCTGCCGCCTACTGGGAGTGAATCTTAGCATCTTAAAATTGCGAACGATGTATTCGCAATATTGCGATTACACACCTCGTAGCAGTTTCTGAGTAGCTCCAGACTTACTCGGCATCTGCGATCAGTTCAGTGCTTGTCGTTCCTGGTTTGACGTCACAAACACACCCAGCGTTCGCCCAGACACTCCTCCGTTTCTTCGGCCACTCCTGCGTTTTTTCCGGAAATGGTAGCGTTTTTTCCCACACGCCCATAAAACGGCCTGTTTCCGCCCAGTAACACCCATTTCCTGTCAATCACATTACGATCGCCAGAACGATGAAAATGCCGTGAGTAAAATTCCTAAGTGCATAGCAAATTTACTTGGCGCAGTCGCAGTGCGGACATTGCGCATGCGCATTAAGCGGAAAATCGCTGCGATGCGAAGATTTTTACCGAGCGAACAACTCGGAATGAGGGCCCATGTGCACTGCAGGGGGGGCAGATATAACATTTGCAGAGAGAGTTAGATTTGGGTGGGTTATTTTGTTTTTGTGCAGGGTAAATACTGTTTGCTTTATTTTTACACTGCAATTTAGATTTCAGTTTGAATATACCCCACCCAAATCTAACTCTCTCTGCACATGTTATATGTGCCCCTCCTGCAGTGCACATGGTTTTGCCCAACTGCTAACAAAATTGCTGCTGCGATCAACTCAGAATTAGGCCCATTGTACAAAGGCTTTAGAATGAAAGCAAGTTAAAAGATATACAGAAATAATTGGGTTATACAGGGTTATACAGAATTTTCCACCCATGAAAGATACCAGGTGAGACATCCATGTTGAGCACACTACAAATATAGCCACGCTCATCTAGATTGCAGCTTGCCGAATTCGCTGCAAGCCGGGCACGGAAAGTGTGATCGCAAGTAAGACATCTGCATGCATAGAAATAATTTATTTACTCAAGGTTGTGCAGTTAAATGGGTATAGCAGCCTCACAAAACATAGGGGAAAAACACCAACTTCCCAAAACACAGTATTGAATATAAAGATAGGTATATGAATTGGTGCTTCTTCCCATACAAAAGTTGTCCTAAACATACCGCTTTTCCCTTTATGAAACTGGGGACGTAAACAGTTAAAATTGACAATTTTTTCAGATAAAGTGCATATGCAACATTTAAAAAACATACATACAGGTATATGAGTGGACAAAAAGTGAAAGTGCAGGTTTTAGATATGTAGTCCATTTACAATATCTCTCACCATTTATCAAGGCTGCAGTGGGTTTAGCTGAATTGCAAAGCAATAGAAAGTTCCTGGGCTGAATAGCACAGCACCACCGCATTTGGCACACAGGAGCCAAAAAGGTGAGTCTCTCCTGCAAAGTCCAACTTCCTGGATTGTAACATACAAGTCTGTGTACCACGTTTCGGTCCGTAGGACCTTTCTCAAGAATGGATAGTAAGCTATTCATATTGTGGGGATTATATACCCACAGTCCAGATGTGTAATTCAGTCTCCCCTTCTGTTTGCTGCCAACCGGAAGTGAAGTTTGCAGTTCACCGTTCACTTCCAGTGATCCGCAAATTTTTCCAAATTTTAAAGATAAGAGATGGAACAGTACTAACATAATAGAAGAAGGATCTACTAATAAGAAAAATCTTTGCCAAAATAAGATAAAGTTTTCCCTATAAGGATACACAATGGCTGCTGCTGGATTAGAAACCGGATGTACGGAATAACACGCATATGTCACTTCTGCCAAAAACATATGCCAATGGAACGCAACCGGAATAGACCAGTGAACCGCAAACGTCACTTCCAGTTGGCAGCAAATGGAAGAGGAGACTGAATTACACATCTGGACTGTTGGTATATAATCCCCACAATACAAATAGCATACTATCCATTCTTGAAATGCATCACATGGACTTGTATGCTACAATCCAGGAAGTTGGACATTGCAGATGTTCAAAGGCACAAGCTGAGGAGAAAATGGCCCACTCAGTGGGTAAAGGAGGCAAATATTTTTTTAGGTATGTAAGTGAAAGGAGAAAAACAAAAGGCAGATAAAACTTACTCAAACGAATACCCTCCTGTGCTATATTTAAGGTACGATATGGCTGAAAGTCCAATAAATCCAAACTGTGTATTTTAAATAAAATAAAATTTATTATAAAAAAGAAAATTATTTTACTATTGTTAAACTTGACTGGTCTTAAAAATGACAAAATACAATCACATGCAATACATTAAACGACTCTAAGGAGGTGGATCCAAACAAACTCTGTGCACAGAAGTGTGTATTAATAATAAAAATTAAAACCCCAGTTCGCTTATATATTCCATAAAATCAATGGCGATTTGGTTTAGACACTATACATCAATTGGGTTCCAAAACAGATACTTTGTATCATAGTTCCTCAGTAACTTGCCACTCAGCAGTAAATAATGCAGTATGTCAGACCACTCCACACTGGAGCCTTACATGCGCCTACCACCGGTGGTGTCAGTAAGGGAGAGTCCCAATATCAAACGAGGTGGTCTTTGGCTGCGGGATCTGGCACCTGTGCTGGTGCCTGCTGGTTAAAGTATCTCCCGACCTCAGGGCTCTGTGAGTCCTAACCTCTGTGTGCTACGTGCAAGCACTGATGTGCGGTCTCTCTCCTCCCGGTTCCTATTCAGCTGGCGGTGACAAGGTAGAGGTCCAATAGTACTGCAGGGGTCCAATACTTCTGATGCTTCTCGCTCCTATTACAGGGGCTTTATCAAAGAATAATCTCCAAATGCTCCAGGACCCTATTTAAAGGAATGATAATCATTCCTATTGGTGCATATAATAATGAATAAATGAAAAGCACCTGTTTATACACCTGTTTGATTCCACCTCCTGATCCAACCTCCTATAATAAATTAAATGTCTTACATCGAGTGCATAAATACCATATCTTTACTGTGTAAATCACATGCATACATTCATTGTTTTAATTAAAAGGAAAATATATGTCCGTTTGTCCATAGAAGATAACTAAAATCTATATTTAACAACAACCCAAATAGTAATATACAAAATCTAAATAAAAATAAATAAAGATAAGCTGAGGAGAAAATGGCCCACTCAGTGGGTAAAGGAGGCAAAACTTTTTTAGGTATGTAAGTGAAAGGAGAAAAACAAAAGGCAGAATAATAAAACTAAAGACAGAGACCGTGAGTCTTGTTGAGGAAGACAATGTAAAAGCAGATCATCTTGATAATTATTTTTGCACAGTATTCACTACTGAAAGAGAGGGGAAGGGGCCACAGTAAAGTTGCAGGGATATTAAGGAAAATTAAACAAGTACATTTACAGAGGAGAAGGTCCTAACAGAACTCTCAAAGCTGAAAGTGGAAAATTATATGGGGCCAGATGGGATACATCAAAGGATACTAAAAGAGCTTAAAGAGGTGCTGGTAGCACCATTACCAAAATTATTCAACCAGTCATTAGCTACAGGAGTAATTCTAGAGGACTGGAAAAGAGCGAACGTAGTCCCACTGCACAAAAGAAGAAGCAAGGAAGAGGAAAACGACTACAGACAAGTGAGTCTTACATCAGTAGTAGGGAAATTGATGGAAACACTCTGAAAAGAAAGGAAAGAAATGTTACTAGTGGAGTACCCCAGGGATCTGTACTTGGACCAGTGCTTTTTAATATCTTTATTGTTGACACTGCAAGTGGTATTAATGGGAAAGTATGCCTTTTTGCAGATGACACAAAGGTATACAACAGGGTAGACAAACCAGGAGGGTTAATACAAATTATTGAGGATCTAGGTAGACTAGAGGAATGGCCAAGAGTAGGGAAACAACAGTTTAATGCCAAAAAATGCAAAATCATGCACTTGGGTCTCAAAAATCCATAGGCTAAATCTAGTATTAATGGCACTATACTGGAAACTACTGAGGAGGAAAGGGATCTAGGAGTCACTATTTCAGGTGACATAAAGGCAAGTAAGCAATGTAACAAAGCAATGAAGAAGGCTAGTCAGATGCTTGGCTGCATTAGAAGGGGAATCAGCAGCAGAAATAAAGAAGTAATAACACCACTGCATAGGTCATTGGTGCGGCCTCATCTAGAATACTGTATTCAATTCTGGAGGCCATATCTTCAAAAGGATATTAATACATTAGAAACTGTGCAAAGTAGGGCAACTAAAATGGTGCATGGCCTACATCACAACACACACCCAGAAAGACTAAAAAATCTAAATATGTATAGTTTGGAGCAAAGAAGGGAAAGGGGGGACATGATGGAAACTTTCAAATATATCAAGGGTTTTACAAAGTCCAGGAGGGAAACATTCTTCAAATGAAGGGAAGCAATAGGACACAGGGACATACACTGAGACTGGAGGGAGGTATATTCAGGGGAAATTTGAGGAAACATTACTTCTCAGAAATTTTAATGGAGAAGTGGGATAGCCTCCCATCAGAGGTGGTAGAGGCTAAGACATTATAGCAATTTAAACATGCATGGGATAGACATAAGGATATCCTACCAAAAAAATAAGGATAAAATAAGGTTTGAGATAAAAAATATGGTAAAAAAAAGGGGCAGACTAGATGGGCCAAGTGGTTCTTATCTGCCGTCAAATTCTATGTCAAATTCTATATGCACTTTATCTGAATAAATTGTGAATTTTAACTGTTCACGTCCCCTGTTTCATAAAGGGGAAAAGTGGCATTTTAGGACAACTTTGTATGGGAATAAGCACCAATTCATATACCTATCTTTATATTCAAGACATGTGCATGTGCCTAAGTATGCCTGCCCATAGGACTACATGGGTGGCATACTAAGATGCAGTTCAACATACTAAGTGGCACCCGTGCCTTGGTGCATGTGCCCCTCACAGCTGATCCTCTGGCTGGATGAGTGTGGCTACATTTACATACCGTGTGTGGAGTAGGTCACGCCCAGATAAAATGACACAAAATGGTTGGTTGCAGCGTCCTAATTCTTTAGATAGTTTCTCAACATAAACATCAGCTCCATGTATTTTTTTATCTCATCCACAAGCATACTAGGTGAGGCAGCCATGTTGGGTGCACTATGAAGGTTACTCTGTGGGAGATAAGCCATACAAAGACCCGAGGCAAGTATGGTAAAGCTGACAAGTGTGTAGCAGTATGGTATACCCTGTATGAATAGATCCAAATGAAGGACATCTTGCCCACAGAGGAACCATCCAATGCAGCCATCTGGGGCGCACTGTGTAAGTTGCTGCTGGCAGGGTATGCATCCTGTGGAGGTACAGCATACCAGAAAAGCATCATACAGTGGGGACAGAGATACGAGGGGAAAAACATGGTGAAGAGCAGAGTAATATTGGGAATAGCTTTCACCAGCACAGGGAGATAATAGATCTTCCTAACACTCATTCCTACAGGTTCGCCATTATGTGATTTTTCTAACTCAGAGTAAAAACTTCCTTACAATCCACAAATGTCCTAGAATACCTAATAGGATTTGTCCCATACATGAGCAGCATACATTTTATGTTTTCCGGTGTGATGCAGCTCTTAGCTCTGCTTATGTGAGGAATGGGGAAACAGTGTGGGGGAACCTCTTGTAGGGTGTTCAAGACTTATGGGGATTGAGGGTAAAATTGTGGCTAAGGATGATGGCAATGGTTGTTCTGAGGCTGTGGTATGCAGAGTGGGGGATCCAGGCACTAGGATGCTGCTCCTGTACTCACCCGGCATCTGGAAGGGTTGTTTGGTCAGGTAGTACAAGCCATATTAATTAATTTCCTCTTTGAAAACCTTCATAGTGATGGTGGAGATATGTTGTTTCTCTAGACAAATTATGTTTGTCACCAGGTAAACCTCTACTGGTGAATCGCCAAATCGCCATTTAATTACTCGCTTTGAAAATTAGAAAACCTTTGCTTATGTACTTCCCAAGTTTGAACAGCATACTGTATATTATTACCTTTAAGGGGCAATTAAAATAAATCATGTAATCTAAAAACAGATTTCTACAATTATCTGCAAACTTAACACTTTGAACTCACTGTGAGACTCGTCTATGTGGTCTCACAGATTTTGAAAAAAACAAAACAAAAAGCAACCACAATTTACATGGCTCACCAACACCTTTCAGAATAGAATAAACAGAATTTATTGAACTGTAAAAAAGCATCTAAGCTTCTGAAGCCTCATGGACTAGATGCCTTTAATAACTCTGCAGATATCTTGTGGAAAACATGAGGTCAACACATGTGGTGTAGCTAGAACTTGGTAGGAATAAGGTTTTCATGTTGATTGCTGTGGTTTTCTTTCCCAAAACACCAGAATTTTAATTTGTAGGGATCACCTTTTTACAGATAAAATGTACTTGTATTCATAGCTATGAGATTTCTTGTTACAAGATTTAGGAAATCTGTGGCAAAATCTACACTACTGTATTATAATTACATGTTAAAACATATCAACTGCACCCTTTGGAAAAATTATACTGTAGCTTTCACCTGTGATCGACTGGAGATTTGGGAAGCATGGATCGTCTATGATGAACTGCTACCAGTATTTGAAGGTGAAGATAATTTGATAGTGAAGATAATGTATCTGCACTCTATATTAAAGGTGTTTGCTCATTTGGACTTTTAGATAAAAGCTGGCATCTATATTAATTTATACTTTTTTAACAGATTGTGTACTATATTTGTATTTGTAATTTCTGAAACATCACATTATTCTTTATGGTTAAAATTTTAACAGTATAATTGTTCACTTTGTCCTGTTTATCCCATCACTACATGTAACCTAATTTTATTTTTTTCCTACTAACTAAATGAAAAAACAAAACAAAACAAAAAACCTAAAATACACAAAAAAATGTAACTCCTACTATACAGTGACTAACTGATTTTTATCAAATAAGCATTTTGTGTACTTTATATTCTTTTTCTCAGAACAGTTGTTCAATAATATTGTAAAAGAAAAAATAATTAACTTACGGTTAGCAGAATTTTCTGTAGCTTGTTTAAAATCTATGCCTGTGCAAGGGTGAGGTGTATAATATATACACAGTGTAAACTGGTTTGTATGCCTTTGGAGAATTTATTAACAATTTGCCACTCAGGGACCAAGTCTCAATTAGGAATACGAATATATTAACATTAAGAAGAAAGATATTTTTTAACCTAATTTTTTTACTGCTTGGTATGGTTTCTTATTATTTCAAAGTAGACTTGCTTGATGCTTTTAATACAGTTTACATAAATATTAGATGAGCGGGTTCGGTTCCCTGAGAACCGAACCCCCCGAACTTCACTACCCAAGCCCGGATCTGAGTCAGGCTCGGGTTTTCCACCTGACTCGGAAACCAGAATGAGGGAAAATGTCATCATCCTGCTGTCAGATTCTTGCGGGGTTTGGATTCCATATAAGGAGCCGCGCGTCGCCGCCATTTTCACTCTGGCATTGGAGAGTGTAGAGAGAGGAGGTGTCTCCATCCTCAGTGTCCTGCATCAGTTCAGTGGTAGTGTATTGTGCTGCATTAGTCCAGTCACAGTGGTGATGTCTTCTGCTGCCATATTTCCAGTGCTGCTGTATAAGTCCAGTCCAGTGGTGCTGTGTTGTGCTGCATCAGTTCAGTGGTGGTATATTGTGCTGCATCAGTCCAGTAACGGTGGTGGTGGTGTCCTCTCCAGCCATATGTCCAGTGCTGCTGTATAAGTCCAGTCCATTGCAGTGGTTCTGTGTTATCCTGCATCAGTACAGTGGTAGTGTCTTGTGCTGCATCAGTCCAGTCACAGTGGTGGTGTCCTCTGCTGCCATATGTCCAGTGCTGCTGTATAAATCCAGTCCATTGCAGTGGTGCTGTGTTATCAGTCCAGTGGTGGTGTCCCTGTGCTGCTGTATACAGTATGTCCAGTGGTACTGCCGTATATGTTCAGTGATACTGCCGTATATGTCCAGCGGTACTGCCATATAAATCCAATGATACTGCCGTATATGTCCAGTGATACTGTCATATATGTCCAGTGGTACTGCCATATAATTCCAGTGGTACTGTCGTATAATTCCAGTGATATTGCCGTATAATTCCAGTGGTACTGGCATATAATTCCAGCGGTACTGGTGTATGAATCCAGTCCATTGATACTGCCATATATGTCTAGTGATACTGACGAATAATTCCAGTGGTGCTGCAGTATAATTCCAGTGATACCGCCATATAATTCCAGTGGTACTGACGTATAATTCCAGTGATACTGGCGTATATAAATCCAGTCAAGTGATACTGCCTTATATGTCCAGTGGTACTGCCATATAATTCCAGTGATACTGCCATATATGTACAGTGGTCATGCCGTATAAATCCAGTGGTACTGGCGTATAAATCCAGTCTAGTGATACTGCCGTATTGGTCCAGTGGTACTGCCGTATAAATCCAATGATACTGCCGTATATGTCCAGTGGTACTGCTGTATAATTCCAGTGATACTACCGTATAATTCCAGTGGTACTCGCATATATCTCCAGTGGTACTGGTGTATAAATCAAATCCAGTGATACTGCCGTATATGTCCAGTGGTACTGCCATATAATTCCAGTGATGCTGCCGTATATGTCCAGTGGTACTGCCACATAATTCCAGTGATACTGCCATATATGTCCAGTGGTCATGCCGTATAAATCCAGTGGTACTGGCGTATAAATCCAGTCTAGTGATACTGCCGTATTGGTCCAGTGGTACTGCCGTATAAATCCAGTGATTCTGCCGTATATGTCCAGTGGTACTGCCGTATAAATCCAGTGGTACTGGTGTATAAATCCAGTCCAGTGATACTGCCGTATATGTCCAGTGGTACTGCCATATAATTTCAGTGATACTGCCGTATATGTCCAGTGGTACTGCCGAATATGTCCAGTGGTACTGGCATATTAATCCAGTCCAGTGATACTGCCATATATGTCCAGTGGTACTACCGTATAAATCCAGTGATACTGCTGTATATGTCCAGTTGTACTACCGTATGTGTCCAGTGATACTGCCGTATATGTCCACTGGTACTGCCGTATAAATCCAGTGGTACTGGCGTATAAATCCAGTCCAGTGATACTGCCGTATATGTCCAGTGGTACTGCCGTATAAATCCAGTGATACTGCCGTATATGTCCAGTGGTACTGCCGTATTAATCTAGTGGTACTGGCGTATAAATCCAGTGATACTGCCATATATGTCCAGTGGTACTGCCGTATAATTCCAGTGATACTGCTGTATAATTCCAGTGATACTGCCATATAATTCCTATAATGAATAAGGAGTGGTTATAATCACCATTTGTTTATAAATGCCTTAATTCAGCTGGATCCAATACTTTTGATGTGCATAAAAGGGCTAATTGTTAAATGCTTGTAACAACCAGTATACCGTTCACGTCTCCTTTAGGGTACACCTGTTATTGACAAGTTGAATCCCTGGTGCTAGAATCAATGAGCATTGTCCACCTTATGACGCCTTCACAGGTAATACAACAGAAGGACTATATGTGATGAGGAGACACACAGTGAAGTACGATTCAAAGCCCTGGTTGCGGTCAGATAATGTCTCTAAGAGGCAGGGCAGGGAGGATGCTGTAAGCACTGGAAGTCACAGCGTTATGCAGCGTTATGCTTGACTCATCTCTGCAGAATGCCACTGCACTTGTCATGTATAGGAGTTCAATGTATTACTTCCAGCCGGTAGAGGAGTTTTATTTGCAGACCTCTTGGTTAGGTAATTTAGCGTACCTGCCGTTTCTTGGTTCGCCGATGTGATGTTTGGGAAGAATGAACTCCAAAATACTCGGTGACACGCTGAGAGTAAGTTCAGTGCACGTCCAAAATGCCTATTTCTCCTTCCTTACATGTTTCTTTGCCGATATGCAATGGCAGTTTCATCATAGGATAACCAGAATAGTCTCCTTGACTGCTTATTATTTTGAACTGGACCAATCGTGTGCTGACAGGTACAGTAATTGTGCACATCTGCGTGTGAACACAATTCTGTCTCCAACACATATGTAATCAATCAATACATATAAAAGACTTTAATGCACATATATTGGCAAGCTGCTCAATCAGATTGTGATGTCACTCAGCTGCTAAAAGGGAGGGGTTATTCTGTGTAAGAAAAACATGTTGTTATACCTAAAGCACACTGAATGAAAAATAATACTACATAATAACCAGATAATACGGAGATCTTAGTTGTGTATATCTGCAGATATAGGGTTAAGCCCCCAGGCCGATCGGCAAGGTGTCTCTGTCACTGGGGATCCCTAATACTAGGTATGGGTCCGGGGTGCAGGACCCCATCACGTCGGCACAGGTCAGCCACCCCAGGTCAGCACACAGGTGAAAATTAATAAGGGTTAAAAAGAAACACATAAGTGCTATGTAAGTGAAGTGTGATTAAAATAATACAAAAATATATACAAAGTGATAGGGAAAATAATAAGTGTTAATAAAGTGTTAGGGTGTGCCTACCTGAAGCCACCCAGCCATACCGACATTGCTGACAGAAATATTATTAATAACTATTTTGAACACATTTCTTATCAAGACTGGAGGAAACATATTCCTCCAGTCTTAATAAGAAATGTGTCCAGTTCAAATGTGTACCTCATATTGTTATATAACTCCAGAAAAATAATGGAGAACAAAAATGTGGAGGATAAAATAGGGAAAGATCAAGAACCATTTCCTCCTAGTGCTGAAGCTGCTGCCACTAGTCATGACATAGACAATGAAATGCCATCAATGTCATCTGCCAAGGTCAATGCCCAATGTGATAGTAGAGGCCATGTAATACCCAAAAAGCCAACGTTCAGTAAAAAGACCCCAAAAAATAAATTTAAATGGTCTGTGGAGAAACGTAAACTTGCCAATCTGCCATTTATGACACAGAGTGGCAAGGAACAGCTAAGGCCCTGGCCTATGTTCATGACTAGTGATTCAACTTCACATTACGATGGAAGCCCTCATCCTCCCGCTAGAAAAATTATAAGAGTTAATATGGCAAAAGCACGACAAAAAACTGTGTGTTCTAAGATGGTATCACAAATCCCCAAGGAGAGTCCAAGTGTGTCGGTGGGTGTGATGCCTGATCTTCCCAACACTGCTCGGGAAGAGGTGGCTCCTTCCACCATTTGCAAGCCCTCTGCAAGTGCTGGAAGTAGCACCCACAGTCCAGTTTCTGATATTCAAATTGAAGATGTCACTGTTGAAGTACACCAGGATGAGGATATGGGTGTTGCTTGCGCTGAGGAGGAAGTTGACGATGAGAATTCTGATGGTGATGTGGTTTGTTTAAATCAGGCATAGGGGGAGACACCTGTTGTCCATGGGTGGGATTAATAAGCCCATTCTGATGCCTGGACAAAATACCAAAAAAAGACACCTCTTCGGTGTGGAATTATTTCTCCACAAATCCGGACAACAGGTATCAAGCCATGTGTTGCCTTTGTCAATCTGTACTAATTAGGGGTAAGGACATTAACCATCTAGGAACATCCTCCCTTATACATCACCTGCTGCGCATTCATCAGAAGTCACTGTCAAGTTGTGAAACTTTGGGTAAGAGCGTAAGTCTACTGACACCTAAATCCCTTCTTCCTCTTGTACCCAAGATTCTGCAAGACACACCATCAACTCCCTCAACGTCAACTTCCTCCTCAGTCAGGAATGTCAGTAGTCCTGCAGGACATGTCACTGGCAAGATGGAGGAGTCTCCTCCTAACCGGGATTCTTCCGGAGGATCCTTGAGTGGTACACCTACTGCTGCTGTTGCTGCCGCTGCTGTTGTTGCTGCTTGGAGTCGATCATCATCCCAGCGGGGGAGCTGGAAGACCCCTGGTACTACTTCCAGTAAGCAATTGACTGTCCAACAGTCCTTTGTGAGGAAGATGAAATACTGTATGACAGCAGTCATCCTGTTGGAAAGCAAATAACTGAGGCCTTGACAGCTATGTTGATGTTAGACGAGCATCCGGTATATCATATACCATCTTGGTTCCAATTCACCATACCGAGAATGTACAAAGACGTCAGAAAAAGTGTCCTCAGTGTCCTACAAAATGCAGTTGTACCCACTGTCCACTTAACCATGCACATGTGGACAAGTGGAACAGGGTAGACTAAGGACTATATGACTGAATAGCAGGCCACTTTCGCCATTCAGCCACCGAATGCCGAAGACTAGAGCACCAGCAAACACTCCTGAACCTGCACTGCCATCACCTGAAGCAAGAGGTGGTAATGAGGTGGAATTCAACACTCTATATGCTTCAGAAGATGGAGGAGCAGCAAAAGGCCATTCAAACCTATACATCCACCTACGAATAAAGGCAAAGGAGGGGGGATGCACCTAACTCAAGCGCAGTGGAAAATAATTTCCGTCTTGTGCAAGGTTCTCCAACCCTTTGAACTTGCCACACGTGAAGTCAGTTCAGACACTGCTAGCTTGAGTCAGGTCATTCCCCTCTTCAGGCTTTTGCAGAAGTAGCTGGAGAAATTGAAGGAGGAGCGATTCTGCAAAGTATGTGGGACTTGTGGATGGATGGGACTTGTGGATGGAGTCCTTCATTCGCTTTACCAGGATTCAAGGGTGGTCAATCTGTTGAAATCAGAGCACTACATTTTGTCCACCATGCTCGATCCTAGGTTTAAAGCCTACTTTGTATCTTTCTTTCCGGCAGACACAAGTCTGCAGAGGTTCAAAGACCTGCTGGTGAGAACGTTGTCAACTCAAGCGGAATGTGACCCGTCAACAGCTCCTCCTTCATTTTCTCCTGCAACTGGGGCTGCGATGAAAAGTATAAGATTTCCTAGCCCAACCGCTTGTGGTGATGCAGGGCAGTCAGGAGCGAGTGCTGACATCTGGTCCTGACTGACGGACCTGCCAATGATTACTGACATGTCTACTGTCACTGCATATGATTCTGTCACCATTGAAAGAATGGTGGAGGATTATATGACAGCATCCAAGTAGGCATATCTGATAGTCCGTTTGTATACTGGCAGAAAAAAGAGGCAATTTGGATGCCCTTGCACAAACTGGCTTTATTTTACTTAAGTTGCCCCCATCCAATGTGTACTCAAAAAGAGTGTTTAGTGCAGCCAGTAACCTTGTCAGCGATCGGCGTAGGAGGTTACTTCCACAAAATGTGAAGATGGTGTTCATAAAAATGAATTAGAAATTCCTCCAGGAAGACCTTCATTGCCTCCAGAAAGTACACAGGACCTGTGATGGTGGATTCCAGTGGGGACGAATCAATTCTTTGTGAGGAGGAGGAGGAGGATGTACACACTGAAAGGGGTGAGGAATAAGAGGATGAGGATGAGGTCAACATCTTGCCTCTGTACAGCCAGTTTTTGCAAGGAGAGATTGATTGCTTCTTTCTTGGTGGGGGCCCAAACCAGCCAGTCATTTCAGCCATAGTCGTGTGGCAGAGCCTGTCGCTGAAATTATTGGTTTGTTAAAGTGTGCAAGTCCAGTTTATACAACGTAAGGGTGGGTGGGAGGACCCAAGGACAATTCCATCTTGCACCTCTTTTTCTTCTTTGCATCATGTGCTGTTTAGGGACTAGTTTTTAAAGTGCCATCCTGTCTGACACTGCCGTACAAGTCCAGGGGTACTGCCGTATAAGTTCAGGGGTCCTGCCATATAAGTCCAGTCCAGTGGTGCTGTCTTATGCTTCATAACTCCAGTGGTGGTGTCTTGTGCTTCATCAGTCCAGTGGTGGTGTCTTGTGCTGCCATAAATCCAATGGTGGTGTCCTGTGCTGTATATTATTTGCTCCAAATAAAAGGCTTATATACATTACTTATATTATTATCCAAATCATTTTTATAGGGTTTGCCCTGTGTGGTGTAGGGCTACGCTCGCCTGTGCTGCATATTATTATAATAGCTCCAAATAAAAGGGTTATCATTATCCAAATTAATTTTACAGGCTCTGCCGTGTGTGTGTGTGGTTTAGGGGTACGCTCTCCTGTGCCACCAATACTGTGCGTGTATTACATCTGGGCAAATTCCAGCACGTCCCATGTTGTTTGTGCTGCACACTTGTGTCGCTTAGCTTAGTCATACAGCTACCTCATTGCACCTCTTTTACTTTGCATGATGTGCTATTTGGGGCCTAGTTTTTTTTAAGTGTCATCCTGTCTGCCATTGCAGTGCCATTCCTAGATGGGCCAGGTGTTTGTGCCACACACTTTTGTCGCTTAGCTTAGCCATCCAGCTACCTAATTGCACCTCTTTTTCTTCTTTGCATCATGTGCTGTTTGGGGCCTATTTTTTAAATCTGCCATCCTGTCTACCACTGCAGTTCCACTCCTAGATGGGCCAGGTGTTTGTGCCGCACACTTTTGTCGCTTAGCTTAGTCATACAGCCAGATCGGTGCAACTTTTTGGCATAAAAACAATATTATGAGGTGTTCAGTGTTCAGAATAGACTGGAAATTAGTGGAAATAATGTTATTGAGGTTAATAATACTGTAGAATTATAAATAATCCAAATTATGTGATTATACCTGTTTTTCTGTTTTTTTTTTTAAAAATCATCCAGATTCAAAACCAAATCCAAAACAACAAAGGGTGGTTTTGGCAAAACCAATCCAGATCCAAAACATGAGTATGGAACCAGAATCAAAACCAAAACATGAAAAGTGCCTGTCTCACATCTCTAATAAATATTTATATATTAAGAATAAATTGAAGCTTTATTTAATTTAGCTTAAAATGTATTTAAAGTATTAACATAGTCTTACATACAATGTAAAAATACATCTGTTAGATTGAAAACAAGCATATTAATAATACATGTAACAAAAGCCATTCCACAAAGATCATGCTGAACAACCCTATAGTAATTAGGCTATAATCACTGATCCACTTGAAGCTATGTCCTGGGCACTAAGAAACATGTTCACTTTTCTTCCAGCTGGGCAGGGATTATGTTTGATAGGTACACAAAGTAACACAGTCAATGGAGGCTTGAAGACCTTAACACTGCCACAATCCTAGACCAGACCAACATTAGCTTTTACTCCTAGCCAGTGTTGTCCTGAAGAAGGGAGAGCTCAGAACTTGTATGAAGATGTACCATTTTAACTCTGACCCCCACTGTAGAGTAACTTTAGGTAGGTCTGTTTTTTATAACGTTCCTAGTCAGATTGGATGTATGTATTTTGAGAGTCCTTCAGCTTGCCTTCAACATCATGTCGTGATCTGAGTAGTCTGAGTAAGTTCAGTTAAGATCAAAGGTCTTTCATATCTAGGGGGGTCTAGATCATTATTGGGATGATTCTCTTGGTTTCTTTTCCTGGAACCAGCCACATCTGTGCTGTTGATCAAAGATACTTTTCAGTCCCTCCTCTCCTGTTGTCCCTTTCTACTTTTCTACTCTTTTCATTTCCCTGACACTTCCTCCACAACTACATTATAGGGAGTTCCAGAAGGATACATAGTAAGAACTGTCAGACAGTTATTCAGAGATGTGCTTGCTTAGTTGTAACATAGTAACATAGTAACATAGTATCTGAGGTTGAAAAAAGACAATTGTCCATCGAGTTCAACCTATTTGTGGTCTCCTATGCATGATGATTTGACTAAAATTTCTGACTGATGCTGCTGTCAGCCGTTGCATTTTATCCCTATTTATAGTAACTATAATGCATGACTATGCACCATACCCCTGGATATCCTTATCCATTAGGAATTTATCTAACCCATTCTTAAAGGTGTTGACAGATTCCGCCATTACAACTCCCTCGGGCAGGGAATACCAAATACGTATTGTCCTTACCGTGAAAAAGCCTTTACGCCGTATTGTGCGGAATCTCCTCTCCTCTAGCCTGAGCGAGTGTCCACGAGTCCTCTGTGTTGATCTAACCAAAAACAGGTCCCGCGCAAGCTCTGTGTATTGTCCCCTTATATATTTGTAGATGTTGATCATATCCCCTCTTAGTCTCCGCTTTTCCAATGTAAACATGCCTAGTCTTTCAAGCCTTTCCTTGTATTCCATCGTCTCCATGCCCTTAATTAGTTTGGTCGCCCTCCTCTGTACCTTTTCAAGCTCCAGGATATGCTTTTTGTAGTACGGTGCCCAGAATTGTACACAGTATTCAAGGTGTGGCCTCACTAGTGATTTATATATGTATGTTGTATGTTTTAGTCCCTCCTAAACCTCTTATTATGGACTTTTAGTTATTATTACAATACTGCAGACTACTGTCACAGACAAGGAAATTCAATAGACTATACATGTTGCATGGACTGAAAACGTTATAACTCATTTATGACTACCATCCAGAATAGAGTGTCACTGCTTACTGATTTTCCATCCATAACCAAAGACTTCATCATTAGCATTTCAACTTACACTTATACCTACCCCATGCTGGTGCAACAGATTTGTCTGAAACAGGTGTCCCTTCACCATATGCATGGCTCAGAATTGCACAAAACTCTGATTACATTTTTGACACTACCTAATATGTTTCTGGGCAGCTTGGACACTGTCAGACCAGGATTTTTCATGGTTGAGGCATGGAGTCTAAAAGGTTTTCACAGGAAAAAGAAAAAAGCCAGTGCACACTCTAAGCACTGACTACTGAGAGCAAAAATAATTTTGATGAACTCTTACAATTAACATACAATTAGTATAAGTGAAATTCTTAGCACAAATTTAGCTCATCCACAACATCCAGGTGAACTTCATTAAATCCCTAACATCTTGCATACTAACACATTATATACATTTATCCAGATCTTACCTTAAAATAGAGCTCATTCTAATACAATATGTAGTCAGCAATGCAGGAACCTGTACTAAGTAAAGCAACTAAGGAGTGGTGCTACTACCAGAATTAAGGAGTCTCACCTTCAAGTATGCAATTTTTACACAAACATGTAGGAAAAAAGGGGGACTAGGACTTCTCACCCAATTTTAAATATAAGAGATGCTATCATGCTGAGGCTTCTAGTAACACACAGGGAAAATACTGGTGCACACCCTAAGCAATAAGAATACTGATAGTTAAAATAAAGTCTAACAAAACCCTGACCTTCTCTAAAAACCTCTGCAAGGCTGAATGGACATGGCTGGTAATAGTCTGCAGGTCACAGTCCTCTAGCTGCCATCTGGACGAGAAAGTGTGAGAGTGCAACATAATAATACAGAATTAGCAAGCAAAAATTCTAGTCAGCGAATATGAGGTCAGTGCACCACATAAATGCCAACTCTAGTTTCCCCTTGTTATGTATGTCTGTTTTCTTTGATGACACCTCAACTCTAGAAGATCATTTCTATTATGTAGGACATTGATCCTTTATCATTGGAGAAGTCTAAGGATTACTTTAGGTTCTCTCTACAAATACTCCAGTATATTTGCCTATATTACCTAGTGCAGACAACCAATCCCAGGCACCCTGATATCTGCACATCCACCAGAGATCATTAGTTATAAGGTCAAGCGAGGGTACATAAAATGTTTTTGTTTTGTTTTTTACTTATTTTTCCATTTTTATATTGACTGACATTTGGGAGGTAAGCCCTAGTCTGATCACCTCCGAAAGAACCAGCTACCATATTAAAATCCTTCATCTTGAAATATTTGCAGTGTGGGTGTCTGACTCAAAGACGAATTTATGCCCATTTGCACAGCATTTCTTGTGGGTTTTTGCACTGCAAATGCTTTGGAACCAAGTACACACAAGTAATTGTGAACAGAGAAACAAGCATTTGATAAGCTGAAGGCTGCATAAGCCTGAGGCCATATAAGCGATCAACTTTTTGTGATTGGTTGTTAAATGACTAAGCAGTTGCTAGGCCGATCAGTTTTCCCGGTTGGTTTTTTCCTATTGGTTTAAGGGGTTGTGCATCAGGATGAAGAGGAGGGTCTTAGGTTAGTATATAGGGGGTGGCCATCTTGCTAGACTCCCTCTTGCCTTTCAGTTTATGCCCCAGGAAGGATAAGTACTATTGCTTATTTTCACTGCCTGTAAATTGTTTTTGTTTTGTTTTTTTTTTGAATTTCATTTGCCTTCTCTAGGGCATTATACAGTGCTGTGCCCCCTCTCTGCGTGTCATTGTCTACTTTTGCAGATTCTCCCCCCTCTGCCATGCATCGTCCAAAACGTGCAGCTCCCCCCCCCCGGCGCCTCGTGGATGCGGGGAGCGCCTTCCGCTCCCGCTCCCCGAGCGTTGCGCCACAGAGAGGACTTCCCCCTGTTTCAGACAGGCGGCGGGGACGGGCAGTTACAGCCCGCTCCCCTGCCGCACGGAGACGGGCGGCCAGCGGGCGCTCGTCACATGGTGCCGATGCGCGCGGCTCGGCCGGGCCGCGCGTCCCGGCGCTCGAAGCGGGACGGGCCTCTCCTCTCCCTCCTGCCTCGGGCGTCTGCAGCACTTCCCCTCCGGCGGCCGGCGGCCGCTCTGCACGTGGCGCGGGTGCGCGCGGTCCGGCTGGGCCGCGCTCCCCGGCGCCTCCCGCGGGCGAAACGACTTCCCTCCCTCCTTCCATAAGTGCCTCCGGCCCTCCTCCTCCATCCCCGCGGTCGGCTCTCGGCGGCGTCCTGGGGGCACAAGCTGTTCCGGACGGCCGCGGCAGAGCTGCGGGGGGCGAGGGGGGGGTCAATATGCAGCTGGGGGATATGAGCCCAGGGCAGCGGGTAGCGGCTCCCGCTGTCCCCGGGACAATACAGGGCCCCATACTACCCCCCTCCAGCGGGGGGTTTAGCACACCGCACCTCAATTTAAATAATATTGGGCCGTTTGGGCCTAGTGTCGCCGGGGCGGGGGACGTGGCAGCGGCGGCCGCCACACCCGCCCCGGCGGCAGTCACATGGCAGGGTTTTCCCCCGGCCTCGGTGGCCTGCTCGGGCTCCTCCTGGGTGTCAGACGCCCCGACGCCATTAACGGCGCCCCCGCTCGTCAGTTTTCAAACCCCTCTCCACGCCCTTCCCGGTCCTTTTCAGTTTGGGTCCACACAGACATCCGTCTCGGCGGCTTATATGACGCCCGGCGGGGCGCTTTCGGTAGCAGCGCAGCAAGGCTTCGCGGGGAGCCAGTCCTTCCCCGGGGGTTTTGCGTTGCCTCCGGCTCCAGCATTCCCCTTAGCCGCCAGCATGCCTTCCATGGGCTTCATGACGGTGTCCGGCACACAGTTTTCCCCGCACGGGGCCAGCGCGGGCGCCGGCGTGCAGTCCACGTGGTCGGTCGGTGGCCCCCGAGTCGCGGTGCCCTTGCCGGCCTTTGCGGGCATGCAGTCAGGGCAGGCACCGGGCGGTGGGTATCAGGTGGCACAGAGTTGGCCCCCTCTCGCGGCGCCCCCTCAGTTCCTTCCGGAGTCATACGGATGGGCGGGGGCGGGCGGCTGCCCGCCGCATACGGCGTGGCGGCCGTCTTACCCCGCGAGTTTCGGTGCAGTGAGCGGGTCAGCCTTTACGCAGTCGATCGGGTACACCTCGGCGGGGGCCCCCTCCCTGCAGCTGCCGGGCGGCCATCCGCCACGGAACGGGGGGACGGGCTCTCCGCCTCCGCATTTGCGGACAAGTGTTAATGATGTTCTGGTTCCCCCGGTGCCGGTTGTCCCCTCTTTTTCTCCCTTGCAGGTTCCGTCTAATTCAGGGGCTACGCCCGTCACGAGGCGTAGGTCACGGACAAGCGCGACTGCGAACGTGGAGGTAGGGCCATCAGCGGAGGCGGGTGCAGCGGACGACGCGGTTCCGGGTCCTTCAAACTCCGGTGAGCTAAATATTCCTTTACACGTTTCAACTTGTAGTTCCTCGTCTTCTAGCAGCGTATCATCCGGCTCTCCGCGGCGCCCGCGTAAATTAGCTAGGCTCATCGCGCGGCGAATGGCCTAGGAGGCGCACAAGGTGGCCGCTCCTGCGCAGGTGGTCCCCTCCGACCCTCCCCGTTACGGCGAGATGGTACATTGCGCCAACACGGCAGTGACAAGAGGGGTTCGTAAGCGCATGCGGGAAAAAATACGTAAGGGGAAGTATGTAGACATATTCACCCTTACAGAGGAAATGCGGCAGGGTTTTGACGCGGCCAAGAAACCGGGTGGTATTGGGGAAAATGCGTTTCGCAATTTTCACCAGTGGCTGCGTGGGTTTTTGGTGTTCATGGCTTGCTACACGGAATAGCGTCCCGCGGAGTATGCCAACTTGGTGAAATATTTGTTTTTAGTACACGATATGTACTTAAAATCCAAGGGTTCCGCGTGGCGGGATTACGACGAGAAGTTTCGTCGCAATCAGGATGGCAACCCCATCCTGCCCGCGGGTTTTAAGGATGTTGAGGTGTGGTTGGAGGTCACGCAGCAGGTCAAACCCACCCGGACGTCACGGCCAAGAAGCCCGGGGCGGCCGGGGCGGTGGCTTCTCGATTGACGGGAAAAGGCAAGTGCTTTGCCTACAACGACGGCAAATGCGGCAAAGGAACGGGCTGTCGTTTTCGCCACTCATGCAGGTTGTGCGGAGCCAGTCACCCGGCCAAGGAATGCACCGCGGCGACAGGCGGTAAGCCTGCCGCTCCCACCGAGGCCGGTGGAATTGGCAAGTAAGGCCTTCTCCCCGATTATAGTTCCCGAGTTGCAGCGCTGGCTTACCTTGTACCCCGATGAGTCGGCGGCATCGTTTCTCTTGCAGGGCTTTCAGCACGGTTTTCGTTTGCCAATCCCGGATTCGGTGTATGTGGTTGCACGCCAGAATTTGAGATCGGCTCGGGAATTCCCGCAGGAAGTCCGGCGGAAGGTTGACGGGGAGATTGGGCTGGGGCGCATGGCTGGGCCCTACGCCCTTTCCCCGTTGCCCTCCTTGTGCATTTCCCCAGTAGGGGTAGTGCCCAAGAAGGCCATAGGTAAGTTTCGTTTGATACAGCACTTGTCGCACCCGCCGGGGCTGTCGGTCAACGACGCTATCCCGGAAGCCCAATGCAGAGTTCGATATCAGTCGTTTGACGACGCGCTGCGATTAGTGCGGGATTGTGGTCCGGGGAGTCTGTTGGCAAAATTGGACGTGGAGTCAGCCTTTCGGCTACTCCCGCTACACCCAGATTCCCTGCGGTTTCTGGGTTTCAAAATAGGGGGCGAATTCTACGTCGATCGGTGTCTCCCCATGGGTTGCTCTGTCTCCTGCGCCTACTTTGAGTGCTTTAGCATGTTTTTGCACTGGTGCGTCCAGACCGCCTCCGGGCAGATGGGGGTGGCTCACTACCTGGATGACTTTCTTTTTGTAGGCCCCGGAGACAGTTCGGTCTGTGTGGACATTCTCTCGTGGCCAGGTCGTTATTCTGCGCTTTAGGGGTACCGGTTGCGCAGGATAAGTGCGAGGGTCCTTGCACTTGTCTTAGCTATTTAGGTATCGAGATTGACACGGTAGGGGGGTGCTGTCGCTTGCCCGAGGATAAGGTGCGGAAACTATTGGGTTTGATTACAGACTGTTTAGGAAAACGCAGGGTTCGGCTTAAACAGGTGCAGTCCTTGCTTGGTTCTCTCAATTTTGCGTGTCGGATTATCCCCATGGGTAGGATTTTCTGTCGCAAACTTGAGCGGGCCACCGCGGGGACGGTTCGACAGAATCACTCCGTGTACCTTTCCCGCGAGATCAAGGATGATTTGCGGATTTGGGTCTCGTTCCTGGTGTCCTTCAACAGGGAAGTGTTGTGGCCCGCTCCTTGCTGTTCCAGTAAGCAGCTGCAGTTGTTCACGGATGCTTCAGGCAGTCGAGGTTTCGGCGCGTTCTTCGCTGGCTCATGGTGCGCTGCGGCCTGGCCGGCATCTTGGGTAACGCGTGGGTTTACCAAGAACCTGCTTCTGCTGGAATTGTTCCCGATCTTAGTGGCGCTTGAGTTATGGGCCGGACGGTTCGCAAATAGGGACATTTGGTTTCTTTGCGACAACTTAGGGGTAGTGCATGCGATTAATAACCAGCGTTCCTCATCTCCGCAGGCGCTGCGATTGCTAAGGCATTTAGTGTTGGTTTGTTTGCAGCGCAATATTAATTTTAGGGCTCGCCACGTACCTGGAGTTGACAATGGAATTGCGGATGCATTGTCCCGGTTCCAGTTTGACAAATTCAGGACGTTGGTTCCGGGAACGGAGGCAGAGGGGTTACAGTGCCCACCTTCTGTCTGGCAGATGGTCGAAGCGGTTTAACGGCGTTGGCCAGGTGTGCACTGGCTCCCTCTACGCTACGAGCATATGATGCTGCATGGCGGGATTGGTCAGCCTTTCAGAGTAGGTACGGGGTAGCAGGTGAGTCCTCGGCCGACGCCCTGTTGACCTTTGTTTGGGAGTATTACCAAAACGGTAGGTCAAAAGCGGCCATGGCTACTGCCCTTGCGGGCATCGCCTTTCACTCGCGACTCCACGGGACAACGGACCCCACGGGGTCGTTTGTCCTTTCCAGAGCGCTGAAAGGTTGGGCTAGGTTGCACCCGGCGCCTGCGGATTCACGTAGGCCTATAACGTTGCAGCTGCTAGCGGAATTGCTGCGTGTGCTACCTCGGATTGCGTCCTCGGAATTTGAGGTGGCATTGTTTAGTAGCGCGTATGCCCTGGCCTTTTTCGGGGCTTTTCGGGTGAGCGAGCTAGTGGCGAGCAGCAAGGCGTCCCGGGAATCGGGTCTGCTCTACGAGAATGTGCGCTTGCAGGAGGGCCTGTTGCTCTGTAGGATTGTGCGGTCCAAGACAGATCAAACAGGTCGGGGTCGCTGGTTGTCCTTGGAGGCTCAGGGAGGTATGGGCGTTTGCCCGCTGCGGTTGACGCAAGAGTATGTGCGGTTAAGACCTCCGGGGGGCAACCAGTTGCTGGTGCACGCGCAGTTGGACCCTCTGACAAAGTTTCAGTTCTCATCGGTGTTCAAGAAATGTTTGACGGCGTTGGGCTTGCAGGAGGCGGACTTCGGTACTCATTCCTTTCGGATTGGGGCGGCTACCCATGCGGCGGCCGCTGGTTCATCACCAGCGGCTATTCGGGAGTTGGGTCGCTGGAGGTCGGCCTCCTATAAGTCCTATGTCCATATAGATAAGTTATAAGTGCGCCTGTTGCGCTAACCCAAAAACGTGTTTACTCGTCGGTTTTTGAACGCTTACCGTTCAGGAATCGAGGGTGTGAAGCGAATTTTTAAAATTTTTCCTCCGAGGGGGCCTAATTTCAATTGGCTGTTCTACCAAGGTCCACGGGAGGTTTTTTGAGTTTTCTCCTTCACTTGGGTTTTATTGGTTACGTTGTGTTTAAGTTACAGATTATGTGCATAATCTGACATTAGGATATTTTCTTTTACAGCTGTCAGCAATTTTGGAGACCACATATGGATGGTTGGTCATTCATATGTTTTTTGGGCGGAGAAACATCCCATGGCATCTAGGGCGACTGAGATTTTTGGGTCCCGGCAATTTAGATGGTTAGGTGTTAGGGGCATGTTATGGGGTGATTTGTTGCGCGTCCTTTTTTCTAGGGAGCGCCGCTGGGGTCGCCCCAGTTGTATTATCATTCATCTGGGTGGTAATGATCTGGGCCGAGTTAAAGGCATAGACTTGATTTTGTCTATAAAGGCGGATGTGGTGGCGATACGTTGTCACTGGCCTGGGGTATGCATTGTCTGGTCGGAAATGGTGCCCCGTTTCCATTGGCGTGGTGCGGTGCGTTTCTCGGCGCTGGAGAAAGCACGCAAAAAGGTGAACTCGACGGTGTCTCTGTTTGTCAAGGCCATAGGCGGAGTGGCAATTAAGCATCCTCTGCTGGTGCTGCGGAACAGGCAGTTCTATAGAGACGATGGGGTTCACCTTTCTCCGGAAGGAGTGCAGTTTTTTCTGGAAGATATTTTCGGTCTTTTTCGTTAGAGCTAGTTAGTTTCTGGTTGGTTAAGGTTCTGTTTGCGGATGGCGGTGGCGGTTTGGAAAACCTTGGTGGCGGGAAATCGCTGCCAACCAGCTGTCACACAGGCATAAGTGGTCATTGTGGGGCTCCCTCTTTAAATGGACGGCAGGTGTGTCCTTTTCTTGCGGTTGGACATTTAGACGTTCCCCTGCGGGAACCGAACGTTTGCCAGAGAAAGAGGGGTAAGGCCAGCACAATGCGGGTTATGCGGGAAGGAGGCGGGGTATGTGTACTCCCCTCCTTGGTTTGGTGGTTTGTCATCTAGGTGACGGGTGCTGGTGTTTGGCAGCGGTTTTCTGTTTGCCATCCTCCAAACTAAAGTTAATATATATTCAATTCAATTCTAATTCGGCCTCAATTATTAGTTTAAAGAGTTGGTCAGCGATTAATAAACATCGTCTGACCTTTAACTCCAGCTACTGTGTCCGTGTCTTTATTTCAGTGTGTGGTGTGGTTTTATTTAGTGATAAGCTAGCTTAAGTAAAAGGTTTATGTAATCACAATAAAGTTATGAGCGGCTTAGATAAGCTGAAGGCTGCATAAGCCTGAGGCCATATAAGCGATCAACTTTTTGTGATTGGTTGTTAAATGACTAAGCAGTTGCTAGGCAGATCAGTTTTCCCGGTTGGTTTTTTCCTATTGGTTTAAGGGGTTGTGCATCAGGATGAAGAGGAGGGTCTTAGGTTAGTATATAGGGGGTGGCCATCTTGCTAGACTCCCTCTTGCCTTTCAGTTTATGCCCGCCCGCCCTCCCAGAATGCGTCTACGTTTTTTGTTCTTGCTGTGGGCTATTGAAAGCCAGATTGGCGGGAAATCGCTGCCAACCAGCTGTCACACAGGCATAAGTGGTCATTGTGGGGCTCCCTCTTTAAATGGACGGCAGGTGTGTCCTTTTCTTGCGGTTGGACATTTAGACGTTCCCCTGCGGGAACCGAACGTTTGCCAGAGAAAGAGGGGTAAGGCCAGCACAATGCGGGTTATGCGGGAAGGAGGCGGGGTATGTGTACTCCCCTCCTTGGTTTGGTGGTTTGTCATCTAGGTGACGGGTGCTGGTGTTTGGCAGCGGTTTTCTGTTTGCCATCCTCCAAACTAAAGTTAATATATATTCAATTCAATTCTAATTCGGCCTCAATTATTAGTTTAAAGAGTTGGTCAGCGATTAATAAACATCATCTGACCTTTAACTCCAGCTACTGTGTCCGTGTCTTTATTTCAGTGTGTGGTGTGGTTTTATTTAGAGATAAGCTAGCTTAAGTAAAAGGTTTATGTAATCACAATAAAGTTATGAGCGGCTTATAGGGATATCTACACATGCTACTGTATAGGCATTACTAGTCTATAAAGGGATGTTCTGGTTGAAAAAGGAGTATGCTACTGCACTCACTCCAGTCTTCCTGTTCTCCAGGGAGTCTTCATGCCCTATTCCAAGTTTTGACTTGAGATCTCTTCTGAGCTTGTGCAGGAGCCATCTTGTCTTCACTGTGTATAGTAACATGGTGGGATAAAGTAGTCTCGTACATAGCTTTTATGAAAGATCTGAAATTATACCAGCTATAATGCTGTTCCAGCACCAATGCACTGCCACCTGTTTGCAGCACCAATGCACTGCCACCTGTTTGCAATATACACTCAACGGATGGTGAGCTACTGTATATGATGCCACACTATCCTCAAGCTCCACTACATCACCAGTGTTCATGTAACACTGAGTAAGGCTGTATCTGGAATCCATCAATAAAACCAACACCATTGTCACATAACTGGGTTGTTCATAATATAAGTCATCCACTAATGTGTACCTACAGTATGTAACTCTGCAATGTCAGCACCTACACAGACATAATTTCCACTAGTTCTCACATAGGCAAAGTTTGGTGAGAGCACTTCAATGCAACTGCTGACTATGTGCAGTTGGATAGAAGGATGAACATGCATTTTTGCAACAAGTAGAGGCTGAAAGTCAAATCATCTGCAAAAAAATGTGCATTTAGCTATGCATCAAGGCGCTATGTGTTCCTGCTGCAGCTCTTTGGGGCGTATATTTACTAAGCCTTGGATGGAGATAAAGTGGACGGAGATAAAGTACCAGCCAATCTTCTCCTAACTGTCATTTTTCAAACCCAGTCAGTGACATGGCAGTTAGGAGCTGACTGGCTGGCCATTTATTTCTGACCACTTTTTCTCCATCCAAGGCTTAGTAAATAGACTCCTTTGTCTCTTAATATTCTCCAGTAACTGTAGTGTGATTGAGGAGCTGTGATTGGACACAGAAATTATATAAGCGTTACTCTAAAGGGATAGGATCAGTGTATCACCTTTGGCGCTAGGGGGAAAATAAATAAATAAAAGGGGAGATCTAGAGGTATGATAGTCTTAGGTTTAAATAACTTTCCTAAATGATTCTTAATCATGAAAAATGAGCTGGCAAATCTGTATTAGTCCATGTACCCCCACTCACGCTGTTAGAGGGTAAGCAGTGTACATCAGGGTTTCTTTTCTCTGCCTTGATATGGAAAATGTTTAGATTTCCCATGCCAAATATTAATATGATCAAGAAATTGGGTATCGTACCCCAACTCACACGATGCTGAAAATGCTGACTCTCATCAAGGTTTCTTTAATATTATTTGGAGTCTTTCACCTGGATACACATTTTGGTCATTCAGTCATCTCATATATCAAAAAGAAACAGAGAAAGAAAGCCAAAGTGTATTAGTATTACATCTGACTAATATTCTGTAAAAACTGATTATTTGGCTAATACATTTGTACCCCACTCACACAAAATCATGGTGAAACAGTTATATGAAGGTTTCTTTATAGAGTGATCATGCCAGTAGACAACTTTGACAGCCCAATATCCGTACCCCAGACTCACATAGTCATCAACAGGATAACTCCTATCAAGGTTTCTTTAAGTGGTCATAAAATTTGTGGGTGTACCCCAACTCACAGGCAAGTTAATAATATGAATCCTATCACAGTTTATTTAATGTGTTCCTGTTCGCCAACCAGTAGTAATCAATTCATATGAACTCTTGATCTCGCAAGATTATCAATAATTTTTTAGTTCAGACAATCCTTTAAATGCCCACAATGTAAAACCGAACCTCACATCCAAAGTGGTCTCAAGGAAGGTACAGTCATGGAGCATAAAAAAACAAAAAAGTCCAAAACATACAAAATGTAAAATAATTAAAAATGCTGATAAAAACAATATCTTTGTTAAGAAGTTGATGGCTACTCAAACAACAGTCTGTCGATGCGTTTCGGTCATTGGACCTTTGTCAAGACATGACCTGCTGTGTGTGAAGCCAGATATTTATGGTGCCAGTAGCCAATCAAACACAAACAGGAAATTGCTGCATAGGAAATGACATCATCTCTTTTGTCTCGGTCTAAAACTAAACTCATGAAATTATTATCATTCTTTATGTAGACAAATATCCCCATGAACAATCTATATCTATTTCTATATCTTAATGCTCATTTTAATTAAAAAAAAAACCATTTTATTCCCGTATATAAATGGTGTTAGATTCGGCTTTGTAAATCATTCTGTTTAATGTCATCCTGATATAAGCTGGAAGCAATGCTCTTAACTAAAGGTTATCCAATCAATTCTTCAGATATAATCCTTTAGTTATGTGGTGCGCAACACTAATTTATGGATCCATTGTCCCAAGGTGTTATGGGATCTATAGTCTTTTCACAACACTCAAATGATCAACACAGCGCTTGCACCCATACCGGATTGTCCGTCGCAGGGTGTCATGGGTTATGTAGTTTAAACGCCAGCCCAACTCCTGTGATGTGCATGCATCCTGGATAGGTGTTTCATTGTGAAAACGAATCTCCTCTGATTGCATCGAACAACTTCTTCCGCATCAGGGTATTATGGGAGATGTAGTGTAAAGCCAGCAACAGCTACTAATGCTGGAACTGTAAGAATCCTGATATTCATTCTCAAGGATCATGGATACTGTGGTCCACACCAGTGGCAGATTCAATTGTAGTAGCGCCAAGGATTCATTTGGATAGTCATAAGTCCAGCTATATATTATTTAGATTGACGTACATGCAAATACAAATGAAACACGGTTGTCATTATTAAAAAGGTGTGAACCTGGTGACCTATGCCCACTATATAGATGATATATTCTTCATCTGGAGGGGAGACAAGGAATCCCTGAATGATTTTGGCACAAAACAACAATAATGATAGTAATATCAATTTAAGTTTCAAAACAAGTAAAGAACTTGTAAAATTTTTAGACATATTGAAGCAGGCACGATCAATACAAAGACATGCACATAACTTATGGACTCACAGTGTTTCATCCCAGCAGACAGCTGCCACCACAATAATTGCCTACAGTCTATACCTGAAGGGCAAGTCAAGAGATTTAAGAGGAACTGTACTGATGATGTTACATTTCAAACCAAAGCCATTGAGCTCAGGGATAGATTTGTAGTGAGCAGTTATGTGAAACAGAATGTTGAAAACACAAAATCAAACGGTCGACCTAGTACCACACCAGTATCAATTAAAAAGATCCATGCCATCTAAACAAGAGGATAAACATGAGTGGGCTTTTGTTACAGAGTACGGCACACAACACAAAGAGGTCCTTAAGAGACATTGGAAACTGTTAAAAAAGGATTCATTAATAGGTTCTTCGGTCCCAGTTAAACCGGTCCATATTTGTCGGAAAGCACCAAGTATCAAATCGAAATTGGTGTCAAGCGCATTACCAGCAGCTTCAACACAACCTAGATTCCTATCCAAAGGATTCTATAGATGTCTTAATTGCATTTGCTGTGGAAATGTGAGCAGTAAGAGGAATAACAAAATAAATTAGATTAGCATTAATAGCAAAACAGTCAAGATTGAGGAATTTATTACCTGTGAGACAAAGATTGTGATCTATGCCATCAGCTGTAGTTGCAACCTCTTTTATATTGGCTATACCTGATGCCCCCTTAAAATTTGTATTGGAGAACATATCAGAATTGTGAAAAAGGGTCTGATTACACACTCAGTCTCATCACATTTTAAAGAACATCATAATAATTCCCCGTCAGAGATAACCATCAGGAATAAAGATCTAGCTTCAGCACTAGCCAAATCTTTGATGAAACTTATGTATCAATGCAATACTTTATTACCAAATGGACTTAACCCTGATTTTGAATTGAAATGGTTTCTGTTATATGGTGCTGATAACAGTGCATATAAAACTTTTTCCCTTCTTTTTTTGTTTTCTTTGGATTATATTTCTTTTCTACAATATTCTTTTTATAAATCTTATGCATATTTTACCACCTGGTACGGTTTTTAATAATGACAACCATGTTTCATTTGTATTTGCATGTACAGCAATTTGGATAATATATGGCTGGACTTATGACTATCCAAATGAATCCTTGGCACTACTATGAGTGAATCTGCCACTGGTGTAGACCGCAGTATCCATGATCCTTGAGAACGGGCATCAGGATTCTTACAGTTCCAGCATTAGTAGCTGTTTCTGGTTTTAAACTACATCTCCCATAATACCAGGATGCGGAAGAAGTTGTTTGATGCAATCAGATTAGATTCATTTTCCCAAAGAAACACTTATCCAGGATGCATGCAAATCACAGGAGTTGGGCTGGCATTTAAACTACATTACCCATGTCACCCTGCGACGGACAATCTGGAGAGGGTGCAAGTGCTGTATTGATCATTTGAGTGCAGTGAAAAGACTATAGATCCCATAACACCTTGGGACAATGGAGCCATAAATTAGCAATGCACAACACATAACTAAAGGACTATGGCCCTCATTCCGAGTTGTTCGCTCTGTATTTTTCATCGCATCGCAATGAAAATCCGCTTAGTACGCATGCGCAATGTTCGCACTGCGACTGCGCCAAGTAACTTTGCTATGTAGAAAGTAATTTTACTCACGGCTTTTTCATCGCTCCGGCGATCGTAATGTGATTGACAGGAAATGGGTGTTACTGGGCGGAAACACGGCGTTTCAGGGGCGTGTGGCTGAAAACGCTACCGTTTCCGGAAAAAACGCAGGAGTGGCCGGAGAAACGGTGGGAGTGCCTGGGCGAACGCTGGGTGTGTTTGTGACGTCAACCAGGAACGACAAGCACTGAACTGATCGCACAGGCAGAGTAAGTCTGAAGCTACTCTGAAACTGCTAAGTAGTTAGTAATCGCAATATTGCGAATACATCGGTCGCAATTTTAAGAAGCTAAGATTCACTCCCAGTAGGCGGCGGCTTAGCGTGTGTAACTCTGCTAAATTCGCCTTGCGACCGATCAACTCGGAATGAGGGCCTATATGCGAGGAATTGATTGGATAACCTTTAGGGAAGAACATTGCTTCCAGCTTATATCAGGACAATATTACCCAGAATGCTTTATAAAGCTGGATCTAACACCATTTATATATGGGAATAAAATATTAGTTTTTTTGTCAAAATGAACATTAAGAAATAGAAATAGATATAGATTGTTCATGGGGATGTTTGTCTTCATAAAGAATGATAATAATTTGATGAGTTAAGTTTTAGACAGAGCCAAAATAGATGATGTCATTTCCTATGCAGCAATTTCCTGTTTGTGTGTGATTGGCTACTGGCACCATAAATATCTGGCTTCACACACAGCAAGTCATGTCTTGACAAAGGTCCAATGACTGAAATTCGTTGACAGACTGTTTGAGTATCCATCAACTTTTTAACAGGGATATTGCTTTTATCAGCATTTTTTATTATTTTACATTTTGTATGTTTTGAAGTTTTTTGTGTTTTTATGCTCCATGACTGTACCTTCCTCAAGACCACTTTGGATGTGAGGTTCGGTTTTACATTGTGGACAATTAAAGGATTATCTGTGAACTAATAAATTATTGTTAATCTCATGAGATCAAGAGTTCATATGAATTGATTACTACTGGTTGACGAATGGGAACACATTAAAGAAACCGTGATAGGATTCATATTATCAACTTATCTGTGAGTTGGGGTATGCCCACACATTTTATGACCACTTAAAGAAACCTTGATAGGAGTTATCCTATCCTACTACTACACTTTGGCTTTCTTTCTCTGTTTATGTTTGATGTATAAGACGAATGAGATGAGAAAAAAGTGTATCCAGGCAAAAGACTCCGAATAATATTAAAGAAACCTTAATGTGAGTCAGCATTTTCAGCATTGTGTGAGTTGGGGTACGATACCCAATTTCTTGATCATCTTAATATTTGGCATGTGAAATCTATAAATTTTCCATATCAGGGAGAGACAAGAAACTCTGATATGCACTGCTTACAACAGAACAGCGTGAGTGGGGGTACGTGGAATAATACAGATTTTCCAGCTCATATTTCATGATTAAGAATCATCTAGGAAAGTTATTTATACCTAAGACTATCATACCTCTAGAACCCTCTTTTTATTTATTTATTTTCCCCCTAGCGCCAAAGGTGACACTGATCCTATCCCTTTACAGTAACGCTTCTATACCATTTGGATTGTGGTGAGATCCAGTTGTATGAGTGATTCCCTAGGCTGCATCCCCTTGCACCTAGTAGTGTATCTCACAAATTCCAATTTTTCACAGATATTATATATACTGATCTATTGGCATTGAGGGCATCATTCATACATTGCCTCAATAATTTTATCATTTATTATTACTTTTTATATTTACATTTATCATATTCTACTTATTACACTGTAGCTGTGCATAGTATAACTTTCATTCTTGCTGGCAGCATCAAGCAATATAGTGAGGGCAGACTTCAATACTTATATAATAGTGCCAATCATAAATGGCCGACTACAGACAAATTTCTTCAACTTGGTACAGTAAAAAGCTTTTTATCTTTCAGATAAGACTTGTAACATCTCAACAGGGCACATACATGGCGAAAAGGATTTCCTTTCATTATAACAAAATGCGGTACCTAGATGGTGGTAATAATGATGAAGCCCACCGATACCTCCTTTCTCATAAGTGTGCAATGTGAAATCAGAGGAGTTAAAAATATCCTCATCACTCAAGTACCTCTTTACACTCCCAGAGGCCCATTCATCAAACCTTAAATCAGTGAAAATGTAAATATTCACCTACTTTTGTAATCGGCTATTTACTACAAAGATAATGCAGACAATATAATATTATAGACAGATAATCTCCTACTTATGTTGCAGTGTGGGGGCCTTCTCTAATCCAACTTTTTCCTGTGGGAATCTGTGCCATGTACAGCTCTTTCCTGTAAGAATAAGGTCAAGTTTGTGAAGATGGATCCTAATTGGGGTTCTTGGTCACTTTACGATGAAAACAACAACAAAACAAAATAAAAAAAGGCATGTTGGCCTTTTTCTATGTCGACCTCATGACTGTGTTGACCTATTTCAGGTGTCAATCTAGTCACTGTCGACCAATAATGGTCGACCTAATGACTGTAGACCTAGTAAGGGTAGACCTAATGAACCACACCCGTGTAGCTGATCAGGTGCATGTACAGTTTTGTGTCCCATAATGCATCTATCAAATCTACAAAACTGTAAAATAAATTACTACTATCTCCTGTGTATCAGCTATGTCTGTCAAATTATATTGGTGCATTATCTGCATTATCTGTTCTTGTATCCATGGTTCCTTGGTACAGACATATCAGTCATTTACAGTATCTTCAGCAGTGGTTCTCAAACTCAGTCCCCAGAACCCCACACAGTTCACATTTTCCATGTCACCTAGTTGGGCACAGGTGTATGGCCAACTTTCACATTTCAAAGATCCACAAGTGACCTGGAAAACATGAACTGTGTGGGGTCCTGAGGATCGAGTTTGAGATCCACTGATCTATAGTATATTACTGGAAGTGATGGATAAGATCTGAGCGACCAATGGTGGCAGAAAAAAGGACTGCTATTATTAATTAAAAGAAGGGGGTTTATTTATGAACAAAAGATGTTTTATGTATAAAAAGACTTATAAAAACACATAACTGGCCAAAGCGGGGTTACAATATCCAAGGTGCTAAATACTAGCACGATGGGACCCTAGGCACATAACAATGAAAAAGCATCAGAATTACACTGGCAAGAGAACAGTTTAAAATTTACATAGAGCACATAAACATTTTTTGAAAGCAAATTAAAAAGCATGGGGTTACTAAAAAATACAATTCAAAATGTTAGAAATTAAAAATTAAAAACACGTGCCCGGCACATGCTCAGTAAAGGCTCCCGGACACAGGAAGTGGGGCGGAAATGACGTCAGAGACGTCCCGGACCTGAAGTCCATATCCAGAGACTTCTTCTTAGTATTTTACCACTTTACAGCACTAGTTTTGTAAAGCAAACATGGCGTTTTACATGTCCCAGTATACACCTATACAACTAGTACATTGAATATACATTATTAGATCCTGAACCCCTGGTTAGGTTAATTACAGGAAGTGAGGTAATTAATCACTTCCTGACCCATAATGGTATATATAGATGATCTGTCCCACATGCATGATACCCCTTGATGAAGTCAGACCATACGAAACACGTTGGGTGAATCCTGATACTACTGAATCCTCAGTTAAGCTACCTCTATCCATCTCCATTATAATTGCATTCCAAATCTCTTTTTATCCCTCATCAATTCCGTGTTTTTAATTTTTAATTTCTAACATTTTGAATTGTATTTTTTAGTAACCTCATGCTTTTTAATTTGCTTTCAAAAAATGTTTATGTGCTCTATGTAAATTTTAAACTGTTCTCTTGCCAGTGTAATTCTGATGCTTTTTCATTGTTATGTGCCTAGGGTCCCATCGTGCTAGTATTTAGCACCTTGGATGTTGTAACCCCGCTTTGGCCAGTTATGTGTTTTTATAAGTCTTTTTATATATAAAACATATTTTTTTCATAAATAAACCCCCTTCTTTTAATTAATAATAGCAGTCCTTTTTTCTGCCACCATTGGTCGCTCAGATCTTATCCATCACTTCCAATTTTAATTTTTATCCTGCACTCGTACTAGTGCAGAACCCATTTAAGAGGTAGCAGACGCCTTTTATGTTTTTAGGGAGTGGCATATAGAGACTGTCTCTTGGGGTATTTTTAAGCTGACATACAGTGAAAAACTTGTGTCCACTGCATAATTTTTTTGGGCGCTGTTTGTTCACCCTATAGTATAATACTATTTCATTTTGTCAATCACCACCTGATAAGTTATCACTACACTGAGAATAAGAGCTGTGGAAAACCAAATAGTGCCTAATATACAGTATACAGTATACAGTATACAGTATACAGTAGGATTTCATGGGAAGGGGGGCAGCAATAGGTGAAGAACTATAGTTCTCTATATTCTATATTGGTTCAGATATCTTACATTGTTTAGTGGTTCATGACAATACAGGGCTAAATAATATGTTGGTCCTTTATAAGTAAAGCATAATAATAATAATAATAATAATAATAATAATAATACATGATTTTTACATCTCAAGCTTAAACTGTCTTTCCTATGCTTATACATCTAATGGTGAAATATTATTTGAATGATAACAAAAAATAACATTTCAGAGCTAGACTGTTGGCAAGAAAAGGTGCATAGTTGGAGCCATTTGTATAGATTGGTGTAAGTACACCTAGTTCACTTTGAGAATGAGGCCTAATCCATGGTTCAAATCACTATATTTTTTTCTTATTGAGTTCAAAACACACACACACACACACACACACACACACACACACACACACACAAGTCACGTGAATGTGGCCTATGTTGCTCTTGGTGTTTGTGTACAGGTCTACACTTTTTTTATTTAGTAAGGGGTCATAAATAATGTTATTTTAATTAGTTAAATCATGATCAAGCTGTAACAATAAAAATAGAGCAAGCCAGTCTAAAGAGCGAATTCATTTTCTAGCGATGACCACAAAACACCACCCAGAATGGTTGGGTGAAGGCACTTCGTACTTAGCAATATCACTCATTTTTCCCTGAAAACCCAGATGTGATGCAGGGTAATGTGCGCAGCCTGACAGTATGGATCCTGTGGATAGGAACTGAATACTTCTCTACATAACTGTAACATACAAATTATATTAGGAGGGGGATCATAATAATGTACGTACAGCTGGAAGAGTCAAATAAGCTGACCCTGAAATGTATTCACAGTTTAGTTATTAACTCCAGATTTGGTGCAAAATCTCCACTAATCTGCAGTATTATTTACCAATAATGAAGAATAAGGCCAATCACAGTGAATGGAATATAAAGGAACCAATAAATGAGGATCAAAAAAGTCACATATAGGGGTCTATTCAATTGATGTCGGATCCTTTTTCGATGGAAAGGATCCCAACAGTTCAGCATTCAATTTGAAGTCAAATCCGACAGGTTTTGGCGGTTTCCGACAATGTAAATCCGACTTTTTTAAAGTCAGATTGACATTGTCGAAAATGGGACTAAAACCTGTGGATGTGCGGCTAATCCACCGATCCATGTGTTTTCCGACAAGTCAGAATTGCCGACAAATCGGAAAAACGGCAGCCCCATTGAAAAGGTCAAATCATGACCTAAAAAAGTCGGATTCTGCAGTCTTTCTGTATCGATGGCAGTTCCAACTAGAACTGAAAAGACCCCATAGTCTTAGAAAATGAGTATACAGCACCTCTAGCTGTAATTTTTCATGATGCTATTTGTGATTGTGACTTGTAATGTAAAATTTGACTTAAACATCAGCATTCCATTATTATGTTTCATCTACACTTCTGGTTTCTACAGACTTACAGTAGTACTGTACATAGCAGCATTTCCTAATTAGACTACAGTTTTTGTTTTCTCCACTTGTCACAAATACCATGAGTTGTCAGTGTGTACAAACAACCCGGTAATACACTGACATGCCAAATGGTGTATTTTTATAACACAATTAATTATGCAAAGGTAATATTTTTCCTGAAAAAATATGTTATTTTATGACAATTAGTAACATAACATAGTAACATAGTATTTGAGGTTGAATAGAGGCAAATTGCCCATTGTGTTCAACCTGTTTTAAGTTGTGATGATTCTACATACTTGCTGAATAATGTTTTATGACTAGTTATCTACTATAACTCATGTTACCCCCGGATTAACCACGTTGATATTTTAAGTATTATAACCTTGGATAGCTTTTTAATTCAGAAATTTATCCATTCCTTTTTTAAATCCAATTACAGAGTCCGCCATTACCACCTTCCCTGGCAGGGAATTCCACATCCTGATTGCCCTAACAGTCAAGAACCCTTTCCTCCGTTGCGTTCAGGACTTTCTTTCCTCCAGTCGCAGCGAGTGCCCACGTGTCCTAAACTGTGTTCTTTTAATAAATAATTCCCCTGATAACTCTTTGTAATGTCCCTTTACATATTTGAAGATATTAATAATATCTCCTCTTAGGCGCCTCTTTTCTAGTGTATAAATATTCAACCTAGTAAGTCTTTCCTTATAGTCCAGTCCTTCTAGGTCTTTAATCAATTTAGTAGCTCGCCTTTGAACACTTTCGAGTTCACTGATGTCTTTTTTATACAACGGTGCCCAAAACTGAACACAATATTCCAGGTGCGGACGTACCAATGCCTTATACATCGGCATGATTACATCCGAGTCCCTTGTCTCAATTCCCCTTTTTATGCACGATAGCACCTTACTTTCCTTCTTTACTGCGTTTTGACATTCTGTATGGTTATTAAGCCTATTATCAATGAATACCCCCAAATCTTTTTCCAACTCTGTTTCCCCTACACTTTTCCCATTTAATATGTAGGATGCAAGTTTGTTTTTAGTACCAAAATGTATAACCTTGCATTTGTCTGTATTGAACCTCATTTCCCATTTAGATGCCCAGAGCTCAAGTTTAGATAGATCATTCTGCAAGGACTTCACATCCAATTCTGAATTAATTACCTTACACAGTTTAGTACCATCTGCAAAGATTGACACTGTTCTTTCCCGGCCTATTTCTAGTTAATTGATAAATATGTTGAACAGTAGTGGTCCGAGTATGGACCCTTGTGGTATTCCGCTGACTACTGGGTACCAGGTTGAGGACTTCCTGTTGACCACTACTCGCTGTACCCTGCTATCCAACCAGCTGCTTATCCATGTGCAAATAGTTTTTCCTAGGCCAAGCTCCTTTAATTTGATCATCAGTCTCCTGTGAGGAACTGTATCAAAGGCTTTTGCAAAATCTAGAAAGACCACATCCACTGCTTTTCCTTGATCAAGATTATTGCTCACTTCCTTATAGAAGCTAATTAAGTTAGTCTGACATGACCTGTCCCTCACAAACCCATGCTGGTTCTTGCTAATAATCCTAGCGGACTGTAGATACTCCTTTATGCCGTCCCTTAGAATTCCTTCCAATATTTTCTCCACTAAAGATGTTAAACTAACTGGTCTGTAGTTTCCCGAAAGATTTTTGGATCCCTTTTTAAATAACGGCACTACATCAGCTATATGCTAATCCTTTGGTACCATGCCTGATCTAGTTGTGAACTAAGCTCCATAAGAACCCTCGGGTGAAGTCCATCAGGACCAGGTGATTTATTATTCTTAATTTTGCTTAGTCTCTCCCGGACTACTTCTTCGCTTAAACAAGTATCTAACCATGAATCATTACTGTCACAATTGTTATTTTTTCTACTCACACCATCAGTTCTTCACTTGTGAGTACTGATGAAAAGAATTTGTTCAGTATTTCTGCTTTTATTTTGTCATCATTTATCAATTATCCTAATTCATCTTTTAATGAACCTATATTCTCCTTTTTTAACCTTTTACCGTTTATGTATTTAAAAAACTTTTTAGGATTGGTTTTACTCTCTATAGCAATTTGCTTTTCATTTTCCATTTTAGCTGCTCTTATTGCTTTTTTGCATTTCTTATTACACTCCTTGTAATACTTGAAAGACTCCTCCTTTCCATTAGATTTAAATGCTTTAAAAGCCCACTTTTTTATCCATTTCTGCCTTAACCTTCTTGTTAAGCCACATCGGTTTGAGTTTAATACTCCTGCGTTTACTGCCCATGGGAATAAAGTTATGAATATTGCTATCCAGCAACCCTTTTAAAACATCCCACATTTCCGAAGTGTTCTTGTTATTAAACAGAACTTCCCACTCTATGTCGTTAAGTGTACATCTAAGCATACTGAAATTAGCCTTCCTAAAGTTAAAAGTTTTGGTGGAACCCCTGTAGCTATGTTTCCTGAAACTGATGTCAAATGTGATCATATAGTGATCACTGTTACCCAAAGTCTCCCCAACTTTAGTGTTTGTTATAATGTCCACATTATTAGTAATTACTAGATCCAGGGTAGTTTTACCCCTAGTTGGGTCCTCGACTAATTGAGACAAGTAGTGATCCCTAAACATATTTAAGAACCTTTTGACCCTCGCTTTAGCACATGAATTGTTACTCCAGTTTATATCCGGGTAATTAAAATCCCCAATCACAAGGATGTTCCCCAATCCCGCAGCCATTTTGATTTGCTGCAATAGTTGTTCTTTCTCATGTATGCTAAATTGTCTTGGAAAACCACAATATCACATTGACTTTTGGTACAGAATAACAACTTATGGTGCCCATACACTTGTGAGATAATCAGTGCTAACCTTCGATTTCAACCTCATCTGTGAGAGAAATTGAAGGATTGTATGCACATTATAGGTACCTTGAGACGCAATGCGCGGGCACGCTGCTCGAATGTCGTGTCTGAAGATATTATGTGCTGCACTTAATATCTCTCGCATCACAGTGCGATCGCATGTGGTTTTAAAACCATATGAGATATATCGCACTGCGATGTGCGATGGGCTCCCGCCAGGAGCAGGCAGAGGCCGCTTCCACTTGGTGGTGATGTGCCGATCACGTGATTACCATGCAATCTATTGCATGATCGCATGGTAATCACTTTGGCAGTTCAGGTGCAATTTCATCACACCTGAACTGCCGGTGCGATGCCCCGCGATGTTGCGTCGCGGGGCATCGCACAAGTGTATGGGCACCATTACATGAATAAAATGACTCCCAGAGATAGGGAGATAACTTCCCTTAAGCCGAAATGTTGGCTTAGAAGATAACTGTTATTGTCGTGCTTAGGTCTGTATGTGGATTCGGGTTTGAGTCTTTGACTAGAGTAGATTCTGGAATCAGTGTCCGGAAGCTTGCTGGCCTGATGTAGTTCCGGCTCATGGGATACGGTGAGGATACTGGCTAGTACCACGGAGTTGGTAGAAATTCAGGGCAGATGTGCAAAGTCTAACACTCAGGTGGTTTTCACTAGAGACACCTGCAAGAGATGTAGGGCTTAGCTGTGTCTGACCTGCAGGTAGAGGCCCTCTGACTGGGTCTCCCAGTACTGGTGCAAAAATATCACGGGTGAATGTAACAACAGGAACCGGGGTGGTATTGGATGTCGGATGGGACCCATTGATAGAAATGATATCCACAGGAGCTTTCACAGAATTATACAGCAAGACTGTGGACAACATTGTACTGGCAAGTTCTGTGTGCAGGGACCTTTCTTATATACTGTACCCCTGGGAGAGCAGGGATTGGGTGCAGGTGTCAAGTGTCAGCCAGCTGGTCTCCCATTGGTTGTTGAGCAGTCACTTGATTCAGACTGTCATGGCTGCATCCAGCAGCCAATACTGGAGGGAATGCTGCACATGGAAGTCAGCAAGTAAGTTGGAAGCTGCACTGAATCCCAGGAGATATGTCATGGAGCTGGAGTAAGAAACAGGGAAGCAAGTAAGTAGGCCTGTGGCTGCACATCTCGGTTGAGAATGAGAGATTTCAGGAGTGAAATATTGAAAGAGTTGGGTATCCAGAGGGTTGGTGGAGGATTGAGTCTGAATGCAAATGGATTGATGACCTTAATGATGGGAAAATATCTGATGAATCGAGGAGTGAACTTCAAGGAAGGCACTTGCAATGGAAGGTTGTGTGTAGACAGCCAGACCCTGTCTCCAATTGTTAGCTTAGGAACTGATTTTCTTTAATGCATGAGGAAAGGCATGGCATACAAAGAGGAGTGATATAAGTTGTTATGGGCAAACTTTGCCCAAGGCGGAAGTTTCACTCAGTCATCTGGGGAGGATGATATGTACTGTATAGATGTAGGTAAGTCTCCAGGTCTTTGTTCACGTGCTCAGTCTGGTATGGGGATGATATGTCATGGAGCAATGAACAGAGAGACCTCAAGAATTTGGCAACAAACAGAACTCCTCTATCCGAAATTGTCTCAGTTGGAAAACCATGGAGACAGAAAAATTCCGAAATTAATAACTGGGCCAGATGAGGAGCTGAAGGAAGACCGGTAAGAGGGACAATTTGGAGAAGTGATCTACAATCACCCAAATTGTATTGGTCCCTACAGAAGATGGCAGACCAGTCACAAAATCCATGGACAGATGGATGAGGTTTTCCACATCAAAAAATTATGCAACCCTCTTGACCATTTTAGGATTACTGTGGGTATGAACGCTCCCGATGCTTGTGGTATCCAATAAAAAAAAATGCACACAGGGATTTCAGCATTGATAACCTTGTGGTGCCTGAAAAAAAAATTCACCTGCTCTTGACGCTTCACCTGTGCCTGGCTGCTGCATCCTCCGACTGCTGGACCAACTCCTGTGCTCCCCTGCATGGAGAATAAAGCTGGCCAGAGAACGTAAGTATAGTAGATGAGGTCTATTTACCTACAATCAAAATCCCGATGGTCAAAATACCGACAAACATTGACCGACGGTCAAAATCCCGGCAAAATCAAAATCCCGACATGTTCAAAATATAGACATTTAAAATACCGACAAGGTCATAATACCGACATTTAAAATGTTGACAGGTGAAAAAGTCAACATAAGTTTTTCATGATTTTTTCATTGAAACTGACTTGTTCATTCTGTACCATCCCAGTGGACCTGGAGGGGGAATATAATAGCATGCCGAGCTCATCATAATGAGCGCAGCAAGCCATGCGAGGGGACGGGGTATGCTCATACGGTGCCCATGATGACCTATGTCAACATGCACACAAAAAAACAATGAAAAGCTATTGTCGGCTTTTTGACCTGCTGACATTTTAAATGTCGGTATTTTGATCTTGTTGGTATTTTAACTGTCAGTATTTTGATCTACTGTAGTCTGTATTTTGACTTTGTCGGGATTTTGACCGTCGGTCAATTGTTGTAAGGATTTTGACCGTCGGGATTTTGATTGTAGGTATTTCATACTGATTCCAAGTATAGTGTAGTGTAGTATGTGTGGAGAAGGGGATGTGAGGTACAGTAACAGCGTTAGTGTAGTGTGTGTGAGTTGTGGGATGCAGGGTAGTAGCAGTAGTTTAATGTAATTTGTGAGGGGAGGGGGGTGAAGGGTGAGAAGTAGTGTATAGTGTTGTGAGGGGTGTGGGGATAATACTGTCATGTGCCTGGCTGGTTAGAGATACTTTGCAATTGTAGCACATTTCTTGTCAGGGGATTGCACTGTTAAATTCAGTACAGAAGGTCAATGGAAGCACAAGTCAAACATGCTTTCAAGATGCAAATGATTGTGACTTAGACAAGGCTAAGGCATGGCTTTTCATATCTTATTTGTCTGTTGCAAGTTTCCAAAATGACAATTATGACAATGATGATGGCAACATTTTTGTACTGGGCATACTGTATCTGCTAGAAATAAGGATGCACATAGTTTAAGATATATTAATAGACTGCTCTTCCCTCAATAGGCCTTACAATTTGTCCTATCAGGCAATGCTCACGCGCAGGTCTCATCCATCTGGCCAATGTGTTTGGATCACATTGACTGTGAATGCCTCTGCCTGATTGACAGGCAGAGACATTTGCTGGGCAGCGTTGCGGGGTTGGGGTGCTTTAAATGGGGGCAGGGAGGTGCTCTTTTCGGGATGGCTGCATGATGTCACATGCAGATGCTCCAAAGGAAAAAATGGGGGCAGTGCTCCTGCCTTCATAGGAAGGCTGCGAAGCCAAGGGTCATCCACAGTTGCTGCTACCACAATTAAATTGTGGTGGTAGACACTGGGTGGGATGATCAGCATGCTCGGTAGCCTTACACTGCACTGGGTGGCCCAATCACGCAATAGAAATGATTTCAGATTGTGCTTTTCATCAGAATCTGCAATCCAACCTAACAGGTCCAATATTCTTAATTTATCAAAATAATGTTAAACATATCCTATTAAACATAAAAATGATCAGTAACACTGTCCATTAACATCTATTAATTAAGCAAAATATAAACAATTCAGCATATAAATCTCACAGTGACTTGTACACTAATGGCATAGTTCTAATTGACATGCAATGCCAATGTTCACAGGGGCTAATTCAGACCTGATCACTGCTGTGCGTTTTTGCAAGGCGGGCGATCAGGTCTTAATTGCACAGGCGCCGTAGTGTGCCAGCGCATGATTGACAGGCAGAGCACTCCCGTGACTCCATGTTGCTGACCATCATGCCTCATGATGACTCCTCTGATCTCTCAGTCAGTGATACATGAATTCTGAAAAATCAGTTGAATTGTCTATTACTCTAGACTCACTGGCTTAGGATGTGGAGGGGTAACAGGGGAAAACTCAATAATTAAACACCCATTGCCTCTCTCTAGTCACCTTCTTCTATCCTCTGTCAACCTCTTCCATCCCCTGTCACCCTCTGCCCTCACCTGTCACCCTCTGCCCTCACCTGTCACCCTCTGTCTCCCACTGCCACTCACTGCCTCCACGTTAACCTATGCCTCCCTCTGCCTCTCCCTAGTCACCCACTGACTCTCCCTCGTCACCCTCTGCCATCCACCCAGTCACCAACAACATCTCCCTAGTCACCCTCTGCCATCTTCCTGTCACAAACTGCCAGCCTCTGCCTACTTCTGCCACCCTATGCTTCCCCTGTCACCCTGTTCCTCCCTCTGCCCCTCCCTAGTCACCCATGGCCTCTCCCTAGTCACCCTCTGTCTCACTCTACCATCTCCCTGTCACTGTCTGGCTCTACCTAGTCAAGCTCTGCCTCTCCTAGTCACTCTCTGCACCTCCCTACCAGCCAGTGTCTCAACCTCTCTTCCACTGCCACTCTCTGCCTCTCCTTGTCTCCCACTGTCTCTTCCTGCCACCCTTTGACCCCCTTCCACCTCTGCCAATCATTGTCTTTTCCTGTCACCCACTGCCTCTACCTGTCATCCCCACTGTTACACTACATCACCCACTGCCTCTCCCTAGTGCCCCTCTGCCTCTCCCTAGTCACCCACTGCCTCTCCCAAATCACCCTCTTCCACCCTTTGTCTCACTTTGCCATCCCCTTTCACCCTCTACCACCCCCATCACCTACTGCCTCTCCCTAGTCACCCAATGCCTCGTCCGAGTGGTATTCAGTATGCCGGCTGTTGGGATCCCAGTATACTGGTGCTAGAATCCCGACAACTGGGAGGGAGAATAAATAGCGTGTCACGCGAACCACTCCATCATGTCTGCAAGGGGCTCATTTGAACTTGCCCAGCTGTCGGTATGCCAGAGGTTGTGATCCCAGCACCGCTATGCTGGCCGCCGTGATCCCGGCCGCCGGCATACCATACTACACCCGCCTCATCCTAGTCACCAACTATCTCATTCTACCATACCCCATCACCCTCTGCCCCATCACCCTTTGCCTCTCCCTAGTCATTATGTCACCCTCTGGCACCCTTTCACCCACTGCCTCCCTCTGCTTTCCCTACTGTTACTCTGTCACCCACTGCCTCTCCTTAGTCACCCTTTGCATCTCCCCAGTCACCACCTGCCACCAGACTTTTTACACCAGAGTTTTGACTCTAAAATGAAAACATTAATACAAGAATATATTTCTAATAAATACTTTGTATTTTTCATATATTTTATATAGTTAAAACTCTGGTGTATACATTAGTATGACAGGATAGGGTCTGCCTCACTTCACCGCATGTCACTGCCTCTCTGTCACCCACTGCCACCATCTGCTATATTCCCTGTTTCCCTCTGTCACCCACTGCCTTTGTTAGTCACCCTCTACCACCTTCTGTCTCACTCTGCCATCCATCTGTAACTCTCTGCCTCTCCTGTCACCAACTGCCTTCAGTGTCACCCACTGCCTCTACCTAGTCACCATCTGCCTCTACCTGCCTCTCTCTGCATCTTCCTTTAATCCACGGCCTCAACCTCTCTGCCACTGCCACCCTCTGCCTCAACTTGCCCCCTCTGCCTCTCCCTGTCATCCATTGCCTCCCCAGTCTCCCACTGCCTCTCCCTGCCACCCTTTGCCTCCCCGTCACCCTCTGCCACTCACTGACTCTCCCTGTCACCTGCTGCTTTCCCTTTCACCAACTGCCTCCCTGCTACACCCAAAGCCTTCATAGCAGTTATAAACTTAAAATGTCCATGAGTATATTAAAAAAATCATGCAGGGCAGGGATTCCAAAAGGAGCTCACCCTGCAATTGTGTAGTAAATGAAGTGATCTCATTATTGGTCATTTCTGTTTAGTTCCTCCACAAAGCTACTGTGCATGTAATAAATTTTATCGCCTGATGGGGTCCCAGAGCAAAATAGTTTGAGAACCCCTGATCTAGTTAATAAAATCATATGATTATTATAAATGTTTGCTGGGTCATCCCTTTATTTGCCAATTGCAGCCCATATTTCATGTTTGGGTAACAATTCATTTGACAATTTATGTCTTAAATACTGACACTGCCTTTTTCAGTCCTATATTGCTTGGCTCCCATTTATAGACATTATGGGGTAAATTTACTAAGATGGGAGTTCTATTTGAGATGGGATGTTGCCCATAGCAACCAATCAGATTCTACTTCTCATTTATCTAGCACCTTCTAGAACATGCATTCCCAACCACGGTCCTCAAGGCACACCAACAGTGCAGATTTTAGTGATATCCAGGCTTCAGCACAGATGGTTAAATCAAAATAACGGAGGTACTAATGAAGTCATCTGTGTTCAAGCCTGGATATCACTAAAACCAGGACTGTTAGTGTGCCTTGAGGACCGTGGTTGGGAAACACTGTTCTAGAATATAATACCTGAATATAATTTGTTGCTATGGGCAACATCCCATCTTAAATAGAACTCCCATATTAGTAAATTGACCCCAAAGGGACTAGTTTTACATAATGGAAGTGTCACATTGAAATTCTGATCTATAGAGTACCTTTATCAGTGGACATACTCTCTTGTCTTCAATTCTATGTCCATTGGGTTAAGCTGGGAAAGCCACTAGTTCTCCTTAGGACACACAGATTGGATACCTATTGGCACAGCACTTTAAATGAATGTTTACATAGCACATACATTAATTGCCACATATTTTGGAAATTTCTGAATATTATAAAAAAAAAAAGAGAAGTCTTGGGTGTACATTTGTAGGTTAATATTTCAACCCCGAAGAAGGTGCATATGATTTCTCAAACAGGTTGAAAAAGTAGGTATACTGAAGAATTTTTTAGCAATTCAAAATATTGAGATAAAATTTGAAATATTAACCTGTTGAACATTTCTCAAATGTCGTGATCCAACAGTTCATCCTTCTTCATTATCAGGCATAAAATTATGTTTTGGTGTATTAAAAAACAAACAAACAAACCAACATGGGCCCTCATTCCGAGTTGATCGCTCGCTAGCTGCTTTTAGTAGCAGTGCAAACGCTAGGGCGCCGCCCTCTGGGAGTGTATCTTAGCTTAGCAGAAGTGCGAACGAAAGATCAGCTGAACTGCACAGGAAAAATGTCATGCCGTTTCTGAGTAGCTCCAGACCTACTCCTATCTTGCGATGACTGCAGTCTGTTTAGTTCCTGGTTTGATGTCACAAACATGCCCTGCGTTCAGCCAGCCACTCCGCCATTTCTCCAGCCACTCCTGCATTTTTCCCTGGCACGCCTGCGTTTTTTAGCACACTCCCTGAAAATGCAGAGTTGCCGCCCAGAAACACCCACTTCCTGTCAATCATACTACGTACACTCGAGCGACTAAAAAACTTTGCTCGAGTCTCTGTAAAACTGCAAACTTTTGTGTGAAAGTACTTAGCGCATGTGCGCTGCGTACCATGCGCATGCGCATAAATGCAATTTTTTCACCTGAACGCTGCCCTGCGAAGAACGACAGCGAGCGATCAACTCAGAATGAGGGCCATGATTTTCCAAAGTTTCTATTTACATTTCATAATATTTATTCTTCAGATAAAGTTAAAAATTCTTCATATATTGTTTTATTTTTGTAGTAGCTCCCAAAACTTCCTTGTTCCTCAAACTGTATACCAATGGGTTTAACATTGGAACCACAGCCACATATATTATTGAGAGCAGTTTGTCATCTGATCTAGAGTGGTCATTTTCTGGTTTCATGTACAAGAAGATGATTGGTCCATAGAATAAAATAACAGTTGTGAGATGGGATGTGCAACTGGAGAAAACTTTTAGACGTCCTTGTGAGGATCGGATCTTCAATATTGTTGAAATTATATATACATAGGAGATTACAATGAGTAGATAAGGCAAAATTCCAATAAATATACTTTCTACTGATGTCAGAATGTCTCTGTTTGTAGAATCACTAGCCGAGAGCATACTCAATGTCTTTAGGTCACAGAAAAAATGGTCAATTTCATTTGATTGGCAGAAAGATAATGATGATGCAACCATTGCATGTACCACGGAGTTCCCGATTCCAATAAGCCAGGAGAAAGCAGACATTACAATAAGCACTTTTTTCCTCATGATCATTGAATACTGCAAGGGCTTACAGATTGCCACATAGCGGTCATAGGCCATGCATGTCAGGATAAATATTTCAGCCTGTCCACATAATAAAAAAAAATATAACTGACTAATACAGCCATAAAATGAGATTTTGTGGTCTTGGGTTATAAGGATGGACAGTAGCTTTGGGAGAGTAACTGAGACATATGTGATATCTGCAATGGAGAGATTACACAGGAAGAAATACATAGGAGTGTGCAACTGGGGCACAAGACAAACAAGTGTGATAATAATCAGATTTCCAATGGCTGTCATAAGATACATAAAAAGAATCCCAGCAAAAATGAGCACATATCCAGTGCTAGAACTGGGGAATGCTATAATATGGAATTCCTTTACTGTACTGATTGTACAATTATTCATCTTTCGTTTCTAGAGAAAGATGTTTTACTTTTGGTTATTGATACAGTAAAGTAACTTGCCTTTTCATTTACAAAGAGTACACATCCAATCATACAGGGGCTCATACAGACTTAACCAGTCAGACTTACAGTAATTTTTACCACATTGCATGTAAACTACCTATGTGCAGGGTAGTATGTATCCATGTGGCCAAACCACAACTAGCTGTAAAAGATGTCTGAAAACAGCCCATTTCCACTTCCACTCTGCATAGCTCACCATTTTGTCACTATGTCAGCTCTGAACCTTGCCTACGTACAACAAACGCCCCATTAATACCCATTTATGCCACTTCCTACAGAAATTGTGCTTGTGGTTCATATTTTATTGAATGTACCCCATATTCCTTGCTAGCTCCATTCCTACTGTAAGTTCAAAAAATATATAAATCCTCAAAACTCAATGGTGTATATATACATGGGGCAAGGTGTGTGGTGCACATGGGCCCCTTGGTCAAAAGGGGCCCACACTGCACACACTGTACCCATGTTAATTAATAATTACCTATCCATAGTCTGCATCAGCAGTGGCAGCGCAGCACCACCAGGAAAATGGCACTGAGCATGCACAACAGACTTTGGCACAATGCCAGATTCTATTTGCTTGTGACATTATCTTGATAGGAAAAGAACCAGAGGTAGACTGCACTCCGGACCCCTCCTCACTTAATATGCCCATGTAATTACTTGTTTCCTATTAAATTGGAAATTAATCATGTAATCATTTCATATTTAAATATGTTCTAATGCAAGCCAAACACATTATCCCTCTTTCAGGAGTAAATTTACTAAGATGGGAGTTCTATTTAAGATCTGATGTTGTCCATAGCAACCAATCAGATTCTACTTCTCATTTTTTTAGCCCCTTCTAGAAGATAATACCTGGAATCTGATTGGTTGCTATGGGCAACATCCCATTGTAAATAGAAATCCCATCTTAGTAAATTTACCCCTTAGTTCTGAAAATATATTGGTTCACATCATATACTCATAGTTATTTGTACATACTGTAATGTAACTGATTGTTTGTTAGGAGGTTTAAGGGTATCACCAAATGTGTATTGGTCCTTGTTCAGATGAATAAGTGGGATCTGGTGTGCTTGTATGGTACATGTTTGCTCTAGTACAGCTATGTATAGAGTTACAGTGCGCACTGCTTACCCAGATCAATAAATTAGACAGTGCTTGCAAGTAAAAGCCTAACTGGACCAAATATCTATCTAGGTAAGTTCAGCTGTAGGAACTGTGAGTAGTGTATCCAGTGGTGCCGAGAGAGGGGGGAGAGGGTACAAATTACCTGGGCCCAGGTCTGATAGAGGGGCCCAGTGGGGGCCCAGTTCCATGTCTCCTTTGATTAGGCTATGCCCCCTGAAAAGTACCTGGGCCCAGTCAGGCTCTCTACGGCCCTGGCTGGGAGGCATGCCATTCTCCTGTGAGTGGGTGCTTCTGATGTGCTAGACACCCCCCCCCCCCCCCAAAGAGGAGTGGCCATGCACTCAGCATGCTGTGGTCAGATCCCCTCCAGTGGGGGCAGTTGTTGTACCGGGGCCCAGAATTTCTCTTGGCAGCCCTGAGTGTATCCAACAGGAACACTAAGGTGTCACAATCAACATGTTTCATTTTGTGTAACCAAAACTTTTTTACGAATGTTGGAGTGACCGGACTCCCTTCCATTTATCCTCTGTCAGTTATGCACTGTTGTTTCCATGGAAGCTATCAATCTGTTGAACGCTCCTGTGTATCCTGGACTTGGCTACCAACTTAGAGCTCCACTTGACCTCTTCCACTTCCTATTAAGTTGATGGTTTGAACCAATACATTTGAATTTATTGTATTAATTGTATATTCATTAGAATAACTTTAATGATTTATTTCTATGTCATGTTTTATGTTAATGATTTTATTAAATTACATTTTTCTTGATTAATTTTCTTATATGTCATAACACAAAGTAATCTATTCTAATATATCCACATTACTTATTTTTCCATAGCTCACTGATAAATTATACTTTTTTGGAAATCAGAACACATTTTTTCCAGCAATACATTGATAAACATATAATACAATTAATAAATTGAATAATTATATGCAGAATAATCATCCTACCATGCACTGTATTCTATGACTATTGGCTAAATATTACTAATTGTTACACAAACACCATAAAATTGATGTTCGTGATTTCTCAGCAGTACAGAATTTCTCTGACTTTAAAAAGAGTCTATCGAGACGTGTAGAATAGACTTGTTGAGATTAGCCTCCACAAAGAATAGGATTATCTTTTTCAACATAAATGTTTAATAATCATTGAGAGACCTTAGATTTCTTCTAGTGCAATTCATGAATTGTGAGCTCAATTTTGTTTTCACAAAGTCAAGGCTGTGTAAGCTAGCAATTCCAAATTACTATAAAGACCCAACGGAGATGAGATTTATGCTACGTTGCCAAGATTCTTCAGTATATACGCTAAAAATATGTTGACATAGCTGGTTCAGATATGCGGTTAGAATAGGAAAAAACCTTTACCAGAAGAAATTACAGTGAAGATAGGTGTAGGTGCTACAGTACTGAAGGTACAATAATGTAAGACATGACTGTACTTTGCAATAGTGACTTTGCAATAATCATTTAAAGTTGCTTTCATTTCAGTATAGCTTTGAAGAAAGACTATGACATACTCTAGGTATATGCATGTACCAGATGCAAAAAAGGCAAAATAAAAGAGCTATTGAGCTCAAGAAGAACTAAATAAGCTTATAAGAGAACATTAGGGTGGAAATTTACTAAGCATCGATTTTGGGTAAGATTACAAATCTCCGTAACAAAAAGCGCACATTTACTAACAAGCATTTTCACTTGTGTCTTTGTCTTTCAATGGTGTATGTTGTCGCTTTGTGGCATGTGCAATTTGTGTCGATTTTGTGGATTCCATATGGGAAGTTGCTTCATAAGTCACATTTAAATGCGCTATAATGCACAGTAAAGTCCACTGAAGATGCATGCCAGCACAAAGCTAATCACGACTCAATTTGCACGTCACATCCCAAATCCCACAACAAATTGCACCTTCATTTGCACCTCAAATCGCCGTAATGCATCAAATTACCTTAACACATTCCGATTGGTAAGAAAACGCACATGCTACAGTGATATCACCCTGTTGTTAGAAATATGCCCATAAACCGCATGAAAAATGTGCATTGGTGGTGTTTGTGGTGTAGTGTGGTTTAGGTGGTTGCATCTCCCCTCCACCTCTCCTTGTTGGAGAGGAGGGTTTTAGAGATATTTTGCGATTGTTGCCTGGGAGTGTAAGTCCTGTTGGTTTTTTGTGTTGTCTTGGTCATTTTTAAAGTGTGTCTTGTTTTTGTCCTGTGTCATTTTAAGTTTTGTCTTGTCATTATTTGTGAGTATCTGTGGTGTGTCGGTGTGTTTTGTGTTTGTCAGAGGTGGTGGTGGTGGTGGTGGAGTGGTTTATTATTTTCTTTGATTTATCAGTGTTAAGTGTTTTTTGTATTAATGAAAGAGGAGACTGGGAGCAGGAAGCCTAAGGAGATGGGGTTGAATATGGAGGAGGTGTCTGTGCAGTAGCCAATGGCAGACACAGAATGAGAGGAAGAGGAGGAGGATGATAAGGTGTCTGTGACAGTCAACAAGACAGAGTGGGCGCAATCTGTGCTTTACATATGAGAAGAATGTGGTCAAGAGAGTCATGCGCCACTATGACTACCTATATGGCCACTACTCCTCCAGAACCAGTAGCTGGAAGAAGTCTACTTTGTGGCAAAAGATCATGGTGGAGGTCAACTGCTCTGGCACACTGAAGTGCACTGTGCAGGTGGCCAAAAAGTACTTCAACAACATAAAATGTTGAGCGACGCACAAGATGGCCACAGAATCCAGGTTAAATAGGCAGAGTGCCGCTGACTTCCCCTTACAGCAGGAATGGCTGAAGTATGAAGATCCACTGCAGGTCATAATTCCCCCAGAAGTGGATTAGGCGCTCCATATGCAGAACACGGGTGCTCCACAAGAACAGGGTGAGTAATATGCTAATACTAACTTTTCTCATGTTAGTTTAACGTGCTCTGTGTGTTTGCAAATTTGGCTTGGTGGGTTTTGTGTTGGCCTGAAAATGGCAAATAGTCTAATTTTGAAATATATGTGTCCACCCATATACTCTTGCCTTAGGTGGTCTCAGCTCAATGTGCATGCAGTCTGTAGCACACAGGATATTTGGCACGTATGAGATGATATAACAAACTAACCTGACTTCATGCCACTGCGACCCCTGGTTAGGGAAGTAGATATAGGTTCTGGAGAGGGTTTTGAGTATGGCAAGGACCTGGTCCATGTAGCATGAGAAGATGGTTTGGGACATCACTACCGCCCTCCCTGTCACTGACTGAACGTTCCTAGCAGCAAAGAAGTCCAGAATAGCCAGGAGTCTGTATAGACCTGATATGGCTCATGGCCGTGCAGTGTCTGGCTCAAGCTGAGTTTTAGCAAGGTTATACAGGTACATTAACTTTATCATCATAGAGTGTATTGAGGTTCACCTGCCTACAGAAGTATCTAGGTCTCTGTAGGCTCTGTGGCAACCCTTCCTGCTGGTTCATCTGTTCTGTTCCTTGCACATGGGCCCTTTCAATCAGCTGGAGTAGCCCACATGAAATCACTGCCAGCATCCACTTTGAGAGCAGAAATGAGTGCTGTGGGTGACTTGTTTTTTTTTTTATCATTCTGATTGGTTTACCCATAATTAAAATGGTTTCACCAGGTTTTTATTAACACATCTTTCTCTCTTAGATTTCAACCAGATGCACTAATGTGTCTCTGTTCAAACTTTGTACATTAGAACTTAGGGTCTAACAAAAAATGGTTTATTCCTATTTTTACCATTATAGTAACTATTGGGAAGAAACTTGTTTTAATTTACTGGACCTCTCATGCTGCTCCCTCTTTATCAAACCTAAAACGAACATTACTGCAATTAACATACTTTGATCAAAGATCAACTCTACCTGATATTGTTAAAAGAGTAGAAATGTTTTACAATAAGTGGTGGTTTATATTTAGATACCTTAGATGACTCAACACAGTCTCACATTTATCAGTTGTTTAAATCTACGGAATGTTTTTTTTTCTGTACACAACTACTTTCAGAATCCTCATCCAGTGCTAACCCTTAGGCTATATTTACTGCTTATAGACTGTGTATTATTTACTGGATACTACCACAGCAGTTATCCCTTTTCCAGAACACCTGCCTTCATCCATTCTCCCTCTTGTTTGTCCCTATTGTCACCCCCCCACCTTTTGTTTTCTCTTGGTATTGTATATTCCACATGGTCAGTATAACCATTGAATTGATATATGCTCTTATCTCTATGAGGCCTGATGTTTGCTTCTTTAATGTTTTCATTGCTGTGTTTGATTTTTTTGTTGATACTATATTTAATACAAATACTTTGTGACTCAAAGAAAGAACCTTTCTGCATCTCCATTATGGACTACTCACTTCTGTACCCCAAGCCTTGCTGGGCGTTCATTGAAATAAATATGAAAACAGTTTTATAACTGTTTTATAACTTTCTGGTGTTTGGAATATTGTTTTTCTCAACCTTTTGAACAAATACTTGTACTTGTAGTTGTATATAGAGATGTGCGCTGGCCCAAATCTCAAGTTTTTGGGTCTTGTTTTGGATCTATATCTCCTTTGTATTTTGGATCTGTATTTGTTTTGCCTCTAACTTCCTTGCGAGTTTTGGATCTGTATTTGTTTTGAATCTGTATTGTTTTTTATATCATAAAACAGCTAAAATCACAGAATTTAGGCATGTTTTTGTTCCTACAGTATTACTAACCTCAATAACATTCATTTCAACTCATTTCCAGTCAATTTTGACCACCTCACAGCTCACAATATTGTTTTCATCCAGTTTAGGCCAAAAGGTTTCACCGAGGTAGCTGGATGACTAAGCTAAGTGACAGCAGTGGGCAACACAAACATGTGGCACTTAAACTTTCAACGCATCTAGAAAACAGAATGGCACTGCAGTGGCAGACAGGATGACAATTTAGTAAACTATACAAATGTTTGTCATCTACACAAGAAAACAGCAATGCTCCAAGCAGCACATAATGCAAAGAAAAGAGGTGCAAGATGGAATTGTCCTTGGGCCTTCCCACCCATCCTTATGTTGTATATATTAAACAGGATATGCACAGTTTAACAAATCAATCATTTCAGCGACAGGGACTGTCACTTGTTGGCTGAAATGATTGGTTTGTTTGGGCCCCCACAAAAGAGTTTTTAGAAGGAATACTTCCAATCAGTAATGACTCTGAGGATGTTGATGATGAGGGTGTTAATTACATTATAATCTTGTACAAAAAATTGTATGTGTTTGCCACAAATGACGTAACGTGATGGAGGTGCCTAGATGGCTAACGCTCCTACCTCTACTAACTTTGGCCTCATAAATAGAGCAGATGCTTTTACAAACATTGCCAGGACTGGGGTAATAATAATCCCACACCCAAGAGGGGATTTTTTTATGGTCCTCTTCCTAAGCATCGCAATGGTTTTCTTTTTATCACGGTCAACAACTGCAGCCACTGGTGGCTGACTTACACAAATTACATCATCAAATTCCTCAGTGTCAGATAGTAGTAGTACACACATATCCCCTATATCCTGTTCCACTTCCACACATGAATCCACAATTTCTATTCAGTCCTCCTCATCATCACCATCTTTACTTGTACTGCTCCCCATATGTGCAGATGGTGCAGAAATGGTGGAAGGAGGTAAAAGAGGCTTCACTGTGAGGACAGTGTGAGAATTGTCAGACTCACACAAAGCTGACATGGACACCCCTAAATGTTCCTCAAGAATGTCTGATTCTAAATGCACAGTTTGTCTTACTGCCTCTGCAGCTAACTTTTCTTTTGATGTTTTTTCTTTACCACTGTAAAATTAAATGATTTTACATGCCCTGACTTAAGTCCTCTATGCCCCTGGGCATAGGACTTTGTGGATGACGTTGACAGACTTGTATTGTCATGACTGGTGGCAACACAAGCACCACTAGTATGTGCTTCCTGCTCTCCTTTCAATTGTTCGTCTTCCATATCTATCCACAAACACAAAGGAAGTGGGGTACAGCACAAACCACAATTTGAACAAAAAATGTTCCACTTTCAGTGTCACATAATACTTGTATTAGTCAGAAATAGTAATCAAACACTGCAGTTTAATTTCACCAACAGTGTTGCAAAATATGTGTATGAGTCAGAAATAGTAATCGAACACTGCATTTAACCTTCACCAACAGTGTCACACAATACGTGTATGAGTAGGAAATAAAATATATTAGTGTGGTACCACCTTCACCCCCAGCAATATGTGTCTATGTCAGAATTAGTATTTGAACACTGTGGTTGACCTTCACCAACAGTGTTGCACAACATGTGTATGATATAGGCTTAGTGGGGTTGGACACCGCACTGGATTTCTGTATGTGGAGGGTTTTGCATATGCTTCGCAGAGACCAGCAATATGCAACAAATAAATGATCCCTATTTTGGGTATCTATTGTGTATATGTATATGTTGGTGGTGCTCCCAGGGTAAGTAATACAAGTCATAGTTTTGGAAGGAAAAAGAAAGACTCTGTGTTGAGACACACTTTGGAAATATAAAATATGTTAAAACTTAACGTTTATTAAAGTTAATCATAAGAAAAAGGGATCGACATAGACTTTAGTATAAAAACAAACACCTATAGGATACATAAATTATGTAAATATTAGGGTTAAAATACCCTCTATTGACACTAATCAGATTCCATAGTGGACAGTGTCAATTTGAGATTTATGCCTATGGTGAAAAATATTTAAAAACAGAGATATATATGATATCTAAGTATATCAGGAGTACATTTACTACTGTAATAAAATTAAATGAGTATCGTGTAAATTCCTTGATAATTGCTCCCTTGGCACTGAGGGTAATCAGCTGAGCAAAGTTGAATTTTTAGGTATTTGAATATGTGTCATTAGATTTCTTCCCAGCAAACAGCAGAAGTGGTGAAGGAAACATTGGCTTTAACTCTATATCTACATCATCTTGTTAGGAATAGAAATCTAATGACACATATTCAAATACCTAAAAATTAAACTTTGCTCAGCTGATTACCCACAGCACCAAGGGAGCAATTATCAAGGAGTTTACACAATACTCCTTTAATTTTATTACAGTAGTAAATGTACTCCTGATACACTTAGATATCATATATATCTCTGTTTTGAAATATTTTTCACCATAGGCATAAATCTCAAATTGACACTGTCTACTATGGAATCTGATTAGTGTCAATAGAGGGTATTTTAACCCTAATATTTACATAATTTATGTATCCTACAGGTGTTTGCTTTTATACTAAAGTCTATGTCGATCCCTTTTTCTTATGATTAACTTTAATAAACATTAAGTTTTAACATATTTCATATTTCCAAAGTGTGCCCCAACACAGAGTCTTTCTTTTTCTTTCCAAAACTACAATACGTGTATGAGTAGGAAATAAAATATATTACTGTGCTGTCTGACTGGCAGTGTCACAGTCCTTATGAAAATAAAATAAAAATTGTATAGTACACCGAGTTGCAGCAACAACAACAAAAAAAAAAAATATGTACAGGTATATATATTTTTAGGCTTTTTGTTTTTAGTTTTTATTGTTTTAATTTTACACTGCGGTGGAGCCCCTGGATGGATGGGCAGATCACCCCTTCAGATATAGTAGACAGAGCACCCCTGGAATGATACAACAGACAGAGCACCCCTGGACTGATACAGCAGACACAGCACCCTGGACTGATACAGCAGACAGGGCACTCTTGGACTAATACAGCAGACAAAACACCCCTGGACTGATACATCAGACAGGGCACCCCTGGACTTTTATAGCAGACAGGGCACCCCTAGACTGATACAGCAGACAGGGCACCCCTGGACTAATACAGCAGACAGAACACCCCTGGACTGATATGACAGACAGGGCACCCCTGGATTTATACAGCAGACAGGGCACTCCTGGAGTGAAACAGCAGACAGAGCACCCTTAGACTGATACAGCAGACACAGCACCACCCCACAGAGCCGGATTAAGACCATGGGGGGCCCGGGGTACTTAAGACAGTAGGGCCCCTATTCAAGAGAGGTGTGTGTGTGTGTGTGTGTGTGTGTGTACCCTCCTCCTGCAGCTCCCTCTCCTCCTACTCTATACATTGTCCCGTCCTGTGGCTCCACCTGCCCCTGACACATTATTATGCCCCTGTATGTGAGCACATAGTGTCCCTGTGAGAGCAGCAGCAGCGAGTACCCCAGCCAAGGCTCCCTCCTCTGTGCTGTCCCTGAGCGGTCTCTGTCACTGGGCTGCCTGGCTCTTCCTCCTCTACAAAGCCTCTACGCTGTACCTGAGGTGGCAGGAGCTGCCCTGGGTTTTCTCTGCTTTCCCGTCCAGAGCGCAACTGGCTCATGAGGTAACTCAGCTCCCGTCCCCGGCAACCGCACACACAGCTGAGTGACGGCTCAGCTCTCCAATCATGTATGAGTGAAGCAGCCTGCCGCTCAGCCATTGGGGGCAGCCTACTTCACTCATACATTATTGGACAGCTGAGCCGTTGCTCAGCTGTCCTGTCTATACGGCCGCCGCTGCAGTGTGGACGGGAGCACAGTACCACAGATCGGATCGGAAGAGAGATTCGATCTGTGGTGTGGCAGGGGGCCATTTTGGAAAGGGGGCCCCGGGGGTATGTATCCCTGGGACCCCCCCTTAATCCGGCTCTGCCGCCCCATGCCAGACAATACAGTACTGAGATGGACAAGTCTGTCCAGTATACTATACACAGCCGGAGTGAAGATAGCGCCGATCACCGGGGACCTTTATAGAATACAAAACCCATGAGAATATGACAACAGGCTGATGAAATTCAACCTCAATTTTGATCTGACTAAGGTGGAAAACCCAAAGCCGGACTCGGATCCCGCCTCGGATTCCAAAGTTCGGCTGAGTCCAGTTCTCCGAGAACCAGACCCGCTCATCCCTAGTTGTATAGTAATTGAACACTGCGTTTGACCTTCACCAACAGTTTTGCACAATACAGTGCCTTGCTACAGTATTCACCCCCTTGGCTTTTGACCTATTTTATTACATTATAACCTGTAATTTATTTTTATTTTTTTATCCAAATTTTATGTGATGGATATGCACAAAATAGTCTAAGTTGGTGAAGTGAAATGAGAAAAATGTCTATAATTTTTTTTTATAAATAAAAATGTGAAAATTGGCATGTGCATATGTTTTAACCCCCTTTGCTATGAAGTCCCTCAAAAGTTCTGGTGCAACCAATTACCTTCAGAAGTCACATAATTAGTGAAATGAAGTCAACCTGTGTAGAATCTAAGTGTAACATGACCTGTCAGTATAAATACACCTTTTCTGAAAGGCCCCAGAGGCTGCAACACCACTAAGCAAGAGGCATCACACCATGGAGACCAAGGAGCTCTCCAAACAAAGTTGTTGAGAAGTACAAGTCAGGGTTGGATTATAAAAAAATAACCAAATCTTTGATGTTCCCCTGGAGCACAATAAAATCCATCATCTTCAAATGTAAAAAACATGGTACCACAACAAGCCAAGAGAGGGCTGGCCCCCAAAACTCACAGACCGGGTAAGGAGGGCATTAATCAGAGAGACAGCATGGAAACCAAAGGTAACCCTGAAGGAGCTGCAGAGTTCCACTGCAGAGACTGGTATATCTGCGCATGTGTCCACAATAAGCCGTATACTCCATAGAGCTGGGCTTTATGGAAGAGTGGCCAGAAAAAAAACCATTACTTAGTGTTAAAAGTAAAAAGGCACATTTTGAGTTTGCCAAAAGGCATGTGGATGACTCCCCAAATATATGGAAAAGGTGCTCTGGTCAGATGAGACTAAAATTTTACTTTTCAGCCACCAAGGAAAATGCTATGTCTGGCGCAAACCCAACACATCCCATCACCCCAAGAACACCATCTCCACAGTGAAACATGGTGGTGACAGCATCATGCTGTGGTAATGTGTTTTGCAGCAGTAGGGACTGGTAAACTGTTTTGAGTTGAGGGAAAGATGGATGGTGCTAAATACAGGGATACTCTTGAGCAGAACCTGTTTCAGTCTGCCTGTGATTTGAGACTGGGACGGATGTTCACCTTCCAGCAGGACAATGACCCAAAGCTTACTGCAAAAGCAACACTCGAGTGGTTTAAGAATAAACATTTAAATGTTTTGGAATGGCCTAGTCAAAGTCCAGATCTCAATCTAATTGAGAATCTGTGGTCAGACTTGAAGATTGCTGTTCACAAGCGGAAACCATCCAACATGAAGGAACTGGAGCAGTTTTGCTTTGAGGAAAACAGTGGCGCACAATATGTGTACTGTATGAGTAGGAAATAAAATATATTACTGTGGTACCACCTTCACCCACAGCGTCACACAATATGTGTGTACATCCAAAATAGTAATAAAACACTGCATTTGACATTCACCAACAGTGTCGTACAATATGTGTATGAGTACAAAATAATAATATATTGCAATCCAATAGGTCTAAACCAGCGCCCCAATTCAAAGATGCAGCAACAGATGCCAAGGTGTTCCCCACCACCTTGAAAATTCCACAACAAAATACACAATGTTGGCAGCTATGCGCACCCTCTTAGATAAGGGAGGAATTCTAGGTATGTGAACGCACTCAAAACTAATGGAACGTGCTATAGCAAATGGGGCAAAATTTACATATGTAAATGGATGCACTCTAAAGTCCAGAAAGTTCCTGTTACTTTACTTTACAGGTTGCAATTCTTCAGAAACACCAATTGGAAGTCTATTCACCGTCCAAATCCATTCTTGTTAATAAAAAAGACTTCTTCTCTCTCCTGAAAGGGCATTTACTCCGTATTGACCCAAAAATTTATAAAGAGAGGAAGTATATATAGTGAAGTACAATTTTAATATTTCAAAAGACAAATTATATAAAAAAATGGTGACAATGCACAGAAATCCACCAAAAGTCAGGCTGAGAAGCGTACCAGATTCAAAGGTGTGTCATTTCGTGCCCACCCAAATAAGTATATTCGTATCACACGGATACCTCCTCGATCAGTTCACCTAATGCGTTTCTGCTCCACTAGGAGCCTTTATCAAGGTGTGTCCTTGATAACCTTGATAAAGGGTCCTAGTGGAGCAGAAACGCATTAGGTGAACTGATCGGGGAGATTGTGGCAGACCAGGTTATTGAATTGGATACTGCAGGTCCAGGGACGAACACGGCACTAAAAGAACCTGGGAGGTATCCGTGTGATAGGAATATGCTTATTCGGGTGGGCACGAAATGACACCCCTTTGAATCTGGTACATTTCTCAACCTGATTTATGGTGGATTTCTGTGCATTGTCACCATTTTTTAATATCATTTGTCTTTTGAAATATTAAAATTGTACTTCACTATATATACTTTCTCTCTTTTTAAATTTTTGGGTCAATACGGAGTAAATGCCCTTTCAGGAGAGAGAAGAAGTCTTTTTTATTAACAAGAATGGATTTGGACGGTGAATAGACTTCCAATCGGTGTTTCTGAAGAATTGGAACATGTAAAGTAAAGTAACAGGAACTTTCTGGACTTTAGAGTGCATCCATTTTACATATGTAAATTTCACCTCATTTACTATAGCACGTTAGATTAGTTTTGAGTGCATTCACATACGTAGAATTCCTCCCTTATCTAAGAGGGTGCGCATAGCTGCCAACATTGTGTATTTTGTTGAATACTATATTGCAGTCTGACCAACAGTGTCACAGTGAAATATGAAAATAAAATAAAAATTGTATAGTACACTGGGGTGCAGCACAAATATTTTTTTATAATTATATTTTTAGGCTTTTTGTTTTTAGCTTTTTATTTTAATTTTACACTGCTACGGAGCCCCTGGATGGATGGGCAGATCACCCCTTAAGATATAGTAGACAGCACACCCCTGGCCTGATACAACAGACAGAGCACCCCTGGATTGATACAACATATAGAGCACCCCTAGACTAATACAGTAGACAGAACACCCCTTGACTGATACAGCAGACAGGGCATCCCTGGACTGATACAGCAGAAAGAGCACCCTTGGAATAATAACAGCAGACAGAGCACCTGCCCCATGCAAGACAACACAGTACTGAGATGGACAAGTTCATCCAGTACACTATCCACAGCTGGAGTGAAGATGGCGCCGATGACCAGGGAGCTCTATAGAATCCAAAACCTGTGATAATCCAACAGCGGGATGATGACATTCGGCCTCAATTTGGGATCCGAGTATGGTGGGAAACCCCAAACCGGACTCGTATACCGCCTAGAATTCCAAAGTTCGGCTGAGTCTGGTTCTCAGAGAACCGGACCCGCTCATCTCTATTAGTATACTATGTACTTTTTGATATTTGTAAAAAATAAAAATATTTTTTTTAAATTGTTTTCACCTGTTGTTTTTCTGGGAGTGGAGCATTGAGGTGCAATTTTTGTGTGATTTTGGTAGGGCTTAAAAAAATGATGGGACTTAAAAAAAATGTTTTTCACATGTCAAGATGCTCAAAAAAAACCCCAGTGTTTTTATCTTGTTCATTTAGGTGCAAGTTTATGCAATTTTTGTGTGAATTTGTGCACATTAGCACAGACGAGTTTTAGTAAATGTGCAATTTCAACTGATACCAAAGTTACTTAGACAATGGTGGTCATTCCGAGTTGATCGCAGCCAGCAACTTTTAGCTGCTGCTGCGATCAATAGTCCACGCCTATTGGGAGTGTATTTTAGCTTAGCAGGGCTGCGATCGCTTGTGCAGACCTGCTAAGCTAAAAAAAATTCAAGCAGAAGTAGACCAGCCCTGGACATACTTACCCTGTGCGATGGATCCAGCGATGATGGGCCCGGCTTTGACGTCACACCTTCGCCCTCCGTTGTCCTGGACACACCTGCATTTTACTCACCACTCCCCGAAAACGGTCTCCAACGGTCCGCATCCGCCCATCCACGCCTCCTTCCTGTCAATCTTCTTAGAGATCGCTGCTGCGACTGCTTCCGTCGGTAGCTGCAACGTAACCTGACAACCCCTGTCGCCGGGCAACATCACGCACTGCGCATGCCACGCATGCGCATTCCACACCCGTTTGCACCACAGCAAAAAAACCTGCATGCGAACGGGTCGGAATGACCCCCATTGTTTGTTCTGATTGTGATTTGTCATCATTTGAAGTGCAAAGTCGCATTTGCGACATGCGACTTTCATGCAAATGATTCTTTTGTAAATCTGCGATTTGGAAAATCATGGCTTTTTCAGCAAAAACGGGCAAATCAACCAAAGTCAACCTTTAGTAAGTTTCACCCTAGAAGTGGATGGTACAGAATGTGGTAATTTAGAGAAAGAAGGCAATCCTTGAGCTATCTGCAAACCATAATTAATATCTCATGTTTTTTGCATCATTGCTTAGCACATGCAGCTTTGGGCGAATAGGTATAACTAGATGGCAACAAGATGTCCAATCATACAGTAGGTATAGTTTAGCAAGAGTATGTAAAGGCCATGTCAATGAACTTATGAGTTATGCAGAGTTATGTGCAGTATATGTGGAGATATGCCTATTTTCAAGGATGGGTTGATGCAAGTGGACAGTAGTAATGATAACAGCTATGAAACTCAGGGCCTAATTCAAGGTTGATTGCAAAACAACATTTTCCTCTAATGAGCAAAACCATGTGCACTGCAGGTGGGGCAGATATAACATGAGCAGAGAGAGATATGGGCCCTACACACTCGGCGACCCGCCTCTGAGCTGCCCGACGGCCGATACGGCCGACAGGCAACCCGGTGGCGGGGAGGAGGTGATGGGGGGAGTAAAGTTTCTTCACTCCCTCCATCACCCGGCTCCATAGCAGTGCATGCTAATATGAACCAGATTGTCCATCTTGGCTTGAATGCATAAGCGACTCAGCACAAATGATGAACGAGTGCGGGGCTGCGCATCAATCATCATTGAGAACGTTCATATCGTTCACTTATATCTAAGTGTGTAGGGCCCATTAGATTTGGGTGGGGTGTGTTCAAACTGAAATTTTAATTGCAGTGTGAAAATAAAGCAGCCAGTATTTACCCTGCACAGAAACAATATATCCCACCCAAATCTAACTCCCTCTGCACATGTTATATCTGCCCCACCTGCAGTGCACATGGTTCTGCACATTAGAGGAAAATGTTGTTTTGCAATCAACCTTGAATTAGGCCCTAAGTGTATGCATGGCAGGCAGTCTAAGTGAAAAAATGTGTACAGAACAATTTAGCATACTGGCCATTAGGGGAGTAGGTGTGCCCAACGTGCATCCATTTTATGCATCTGTGCATCTGCTCTAGATTGACTACTGTAGAAGCCAAATGAGATTAATGGAATTAGACTACTCAGTAGTGGCATCAGAGGCGGAACTACAGCCAGTGCAACCAGTGCGTTGCACTGGGGCCCACCTCTGTCCAGGGGCCCAAAGCATGTAATGAGTCAAACTGACTCATTACATGCCGCTGTGTGCTGCTGGCAACCGCTGCCCGCAGCACACAGCCGCCCGCAGGACACAGGAATCGGAGAGGAGCGCAGCGCAGCAGTCACGGGCACGGGGGTAAGGAGAAGGAGGGAGGTGGAGAAGGGAGCCGCAGCAGCGCTTTGTTACTGGTTGAGGCGCTGCTGCTGCTGTCCCTCTGCTTCACTATAGGCTGTCTTCCGAGAACAGCCTATAGTGAAGCAGAGGGACAGCAGCAGCAGTGCCTCCACCAATAACACAGCTCTGCTGCGGCTCCCTCCTCCACCTCCCCCCTCCTCCTTCTCTCCTGACCGGGAATCGTGATCTGCCAGAAGCTGCACCAAGGAGCCTGAGCCAGTGGAGAGGGTAAGTATAATTCTTTCTTTCTGTCTTTCTTTCTTTCTTTCTTTCTTTCTTTCTTTCTTTCTTTCTTTCTTTCTTTCTTTCTTTCTTTCTGTCTGTCTGTCTGTCTTTCCATGTGCAAAAAGGGGGACTGTCTGCCGCAATGTGTAAAAAGGGGGAATCTGCCTGCCGCAATGTGTAAAAAGGGGGAATCTTTGCCGCAATGTGTAAAAAGGGGGAATCTGCCTGACGCAAAGTGTAAAAAGGGGGAATCTGCCTGCCGCAATGTGTAAAAAGGGGGAATCTGCCTGACGTAATGTGTAAAAAGGGGGAATCTGTCTGCCGTGATGTCTAAAAAGGGGACGCTGTCTGCCGTTATATGTAAAAAGTGTACGCTGTCTGCCGCTATGTGTAACAAAGGGCACGCTGTCTGCCGATATGTGTATAAAGGGGACGCTGTCTGCCGTTATGTGTAAAAAGTGCACGCTGTCTGCTACTATGTGTAAAAAGGGCACGCTGTCTGCCATTATGTGTAAAAAGGGGATGCTGTCTGCCATTATGTGTAAAAAGGGGACGCTGTCTGCCGTTATGTGTAAAAAGTGCACGCTGTCTGCCGCTATGTGTAAAAAGGGCATGCTGTCTGCCGTTATGTGTAAAAAGGGGATGCTGTCTGCTGTTATGTGTAAAAAGGGGGATGCTGTCTGCCGTTATGTGTAAAAAGGGGATGCTGTCTGCCATTATGTGTAAAAGGGGGACGCTGTCTGCCGTAATGTGTAAAAAGGGGACGCTGTCTGCTGTAATGTGTAAAAAGAGGAATATGTCCGCCGTAAGGTGTAAAAGGGTCTCTACCTGGTGTAGTGGTGCTACTGTGCGGCGTAGTTTGAATAATGGAGACTACTGTGCACCGTTTTATGAATTGGTATTATTTTGTGGCCACACCCCTTCCCCACGAAGCCACGCCACTATGTATTTTTGCGCGCACCTATGGCGCGCACTTCCCCTGTTTTGCATGCAGGGGTGGGGCTCCGATGACGTTTCTTGCACAAAGTGCTAAAATGTCTAGTTACGGCACTGTTGCTAGGTATCCATTTATCTGGCCCTGAGCAGGTCCCCCTCACCAGATCCTCTCCAGGGGTGAGGGGGTGGACTTGGATGGGATGGGGGGGGAAAGCATTTTGTCGCACCTGGGCCCACCGCTCGCTAGTTCCGCCACTGAGTGGCATTGCATAATTGTGACTCCAGTGAGTAGTGGGCAGGCTTAATAAAAGACTACATTGGCATAGTCTATTAAATATGTAAACCTTTGTTAGTGTATTGTGAATGGAACACTGGCCCTCATTCCGAGTTGTTCGCAGCGGATCATCGCATCGCAAACGGCAAGAAAACCTCAAACTGCGCAAGCGCAAAAGCGGAAATACGCATGCGCAAAGATAGCAATACGACACTTGTGCAGAATTACTATAAGAAAAACTACTCGTAATACACAAACGAAAACGGGGAGTGACGGAGGCGTGCCAGAGGCACGGCTTCGCAATCCTACGAAATGGGCGTGAAAGTGTGCGGCTAGTGTGGGAGTATGCATCCAGCAGTAGGCGTGTTTTTGGCAAAAATGCGTATCCTATGTTAAAAGTACATAACAAATGTTCGCTATCTTGACGCAGGCGAAGAGTGAGTCTGCAGCTACTCAGCACTTGCAAAGTACTGTTACAAGTGTGTGTCTGCTCTAATTAGCAATTAATTAGCAACTGAATTCACCTGTTGAGCATTTACTCGCAAAAAACTGCTCTTACAAAATAATACAAACAGCAATTATATGGCCACTTCATATTTGTATTGTTAGCACAAACAAATCTGTGACTAAACAAACTCATAAACTACATCAGCTAAATCTTCTCAACATAGACATATTCCTTTGTACATACCAAATAACATGAGCACCATAAGGCAGCCTACATTTAATGTGACTTAATCTGTTTTTTTTTTTTTTTTTTTTGGGGGGGGGATGTGTTTATATCTAATACTATGGCATGTTGCCCCTAATAACCCAAGTTTATTTTTTATTTGTTTTTATATGGTAAATTAAGTGTTGTGCAAAGCATACAGATTTAAAATTACACTATGCAATGTTTGTCTTAATATTCTGATTGTTCCCTTGTTCCACAAATGTCAAAATGCCATGTTCAAGTTTACAGGGCACAGTTTTCATGAGTGCATAACCTTTAATAAAACACACAAACAATTGTAAAGTAATTTTTTTTTTACTTAAAAAACAAATCAAAATCAACAACACAACATGGCTACAAATGAGCATCACATACAGAGATGGACATAGCAGCAAGCAGATGGCATTGGGCAAATGCACATAGCAGAACCCAGTACTATGGTAACCCCTTCTTCTGACAAAATATGATGTTTTCAATTAAGTAAGTGAACCCCCAGCCAGACTAAACTTTTAAGGGAACTGAGGTAGATTCCGGAAAAACACACAAACACAAACATACACAGCACGCTAGGAAGAGGAAGATGGCTCAGGTGTAGGCACAAATAACTCACAGGCTACAATTTAAAGAAAACCTTTCACTTTGAGGGAGTTCTACATTCTGGCCACACAAGCCAAAATAAAAAAATACATCGAGGCAACATGTAAAACATGGGTGCTGCCCATCTGGAGAGACATCACTTTCTCTTTTTTCCCCCCGCCTGATGATGTTCTTCTTGGCTTGGTCTGCGGAGCGACCTTCGAGTGCCCTGCCCAGGGGGATGTTCTTCCTGGGCAGGGTGAGGGGAGGGAGCCGATGTGGCTGGCTCTCTGCCACTGTGGGCAAGGGAGACAGCGATGTCCTGGAGCCCTTGCCGAATGGAATTGGCAAGTTCATGGAAGGAGGAGGCGAGTTGATCTTGTCCCTGCCTGATCTCTGCCAGACCTTGGCAGAGTTGAGCTACACCTTGCTCCACACTGGTTCTGTGCTCAGTGAGCCGGACAGGTATCTGGCTTACCTCCCGGAGCATCCTGTCCTGAAAAGCAGTCTCTCACCATACCTGGCTATTTCAGTCAGGATTTCCGGGATAGCAGAGGGTTGGGTGGGGGAGCCAGTTGTAATCTGGATGGGTGGGATTTGTGGTCCCACACTGCCAAACACACTAGGTCCCTCCACCTCAGCCTCAGCCACATAACCCTCCTGTGACTCTACCTGCTCACCCCCCTGTGCTGTGTTATGTGCAAAGCAAATAGAAGAATGAGTGGAAAAATAGTAGATAAAAACAATATGAGACTTTTGTATCCAAAAAATGTAAAAAATAAAAAATATGTGTGTAAACTTACCTGGCAAGTCATGTGCATGGAGTATTTCAGGCAGGTCCGTGTCCATATAAGACACCCCAACCCCCTCCTCGTAGCTCACACAGTCCATCGCTATCTCCTCCAGATCTGTGTATTCCACAGTGGCAGCTGGTCCTCCCCAAGTTGCCCTCGAGGCATTCCACTCAGCAGACCTCTTGCCCTTCAGGCGGGATTTGAAGTCGGCCCAACTACATATGTGGGGGAAAATAGGGGCAAGGTAGTGTTAAATTTAGAAAACATGCTTTAATATATAGTACACATGCTATGCATTTGGTTGCTACAGGCAACATCACATCTAAGTTACTTTTTAATAACACTTGGCACAGAAAATGGACTGGCAAGATACACTTACCGTCTTCGAACTTCCTGCGAGGTGCGAACTATTGAGCCGACTTCATTAATAGAATTAGTGATGTCCCTCCAAATTCTGTCTTTGGTTGCAGCACCCATGTTTTTGGGTCCTCGATGTATTTTTTGCATGGCCTGTGTGTCCAAAATCCGTAACTACCTCTTAGTGAAGGCGGCCTGTCTTTTCTTTTTTTTGGCAGTAGCCTGTGAGCTATCATCCTGACCTTCATCACCATCTTCCTCTTCACTAGCTGCTTGTGTAGTTTGTGTTTGAGCTGCTAGTCCAGAATCACCCTCAGTTTCCCCACTAGCTATGTCTGGCAGGGGATTCACTCCTAACTCCTGGGTAGCAGAAGAAGAAGTTTGTATAGTACTGGGTCCTGCTATTTCAGAGTCAGCATTGGCAAACTCAAGCAACTGCCTCCGCAGTGCAAAGCTTCTGTGTGCTAAAGCTGCCATCTGCTTCTGCACCTCGTCCATCTCTGCTGCCGTCTGCTCACGAGTAGCCATGTTGCTGGTAGCATGTGTGTATGCACGAGTGTTCACCTATTTATAGCTGCTTGCGTTTTCCGGTGCGGAATTCCGCGCAGGTGTATATTATGCTAATTGGTCCAGTAATTGCTGCACTGGCTATATGAACGCCCTGCATGCAGCCTGTGCGTGGGTGTATGCGGAAAATTACTGAAGCAAGGTGGACATTTCTGAGTGAGCACATTTCTGAGTGAGTTTTGAGAGTATTTTATATTGTTTCAGGACATTTTTATTATGTAATATTCTCCTTTTCATGTATGTTGTGTAAGATTGTTGTATCCAATGGTTATTTAAAAAAAAAATGTTTTTATTTTATATATATGTGAAGACTAATATGTTTATGATTATAAGCCATATTGGAATGATATGTGTGTGTGTGTGTCCGCGGGTGCGAAGCACCGCCCATGAGAACTAAACAAACTGTCCTGCACATCAATGTACACATATCAATAAAGTTTATTACAGATGACACCATACATTTCCAACCAATCACATGCAACCACAAACTATAAATATAAGCCCATATATGGAAAACGCATTGCCATGATGCGCGCAGCTGCATTCACGCGCCGCGAGCAGCGCGTCCTGGTGGCAGTGATGGACCGCCGCGTAGGCCGCGCAGGGCCCTTTGTCCCAAATAGGGTAAAGCGCAAGGCCTACGCGGAAGTACGCCGCTTATTGAGGACCTGCGTCCGCAGCAGGCGGACCATCATACAGCTGGAGAGACGGTGGAGCGACCTCCGCAGACGTACGCCGGACCTGTTGGCGGAGCTTCGCCATCAAATCCGTAACCTACATAGGCGCAGTAAGTAAAATATTACAGTACATAACAGATTTTTGCCATAAACTTTGCTTACTTTCACTAAGTGAGAGTGTGAAAATTAGCACACTTACAATAAACTATTGTAGAATACACATGACAGTGTGTGTGGGTAGGGCAAGCAGTACTGACTGTGTATCAAGGTGCTTCTGCAAAAGTGAATGCTGTTGTGCATAATTGCTATACAGGCTGACAACTGAACCCAATAGCTTGCTCAGTGGGTTTATTCTTATAATCTGGGTGGTTTTTTGAACTGGTGATGTTGGCTATATCAAACAATCAGATTCTATATATTATCTGATAGAAGCATCTTAACAAAGTTTACGTATAATCTGATTGGTTGCTATGGGCAACATCACCAGTGTAAACATTTTACAAACTTATTAATGTTACCCCTGTCTATTTAACATAGGACAGAACAGAGTAATAGGAATATGCTGAGGTTAAAAATGTATATGCTAAAAAATAAATATTACATATGTCATTCTAGGGCGAACACAACGGCAAGCTGCTGCTGCTGCTGGGAGCCCACACCAGTCCCCTTCTCAGGCCCCCTCCCCTTCTCCAGCCCACTCCCCCTCTCCAGCCCACTCCCCCTCTCCAGCCCACTCCCCCTCTCCAGCCACCTCACCCTCTCCAGCCACCTCACCCTTTCCGGCCCACACCCCCTCTCCAGCCACCTCACCCTCTCCAGCCCACTCCCCCTCTCCATCCACTTCACCCTCTCCGGCCCACACCCCCTCTCCAGCCACCTCACCCTCTCCAGCCCACTCCCCCTCTCCAGCCACCTCACTCTCTCTGGCCCACACCCCCTCTCCAGCCACCTCACCCTCTCCAGCCCACTCCCCCTCTCCAGCCACCTCACTCTCTCTGGCCCACACCCCCTCTCCAGCCACCTCACCCTCTCCAGCCCACTCCCCCTCTCCAGCCACCTCACCCTCTCCAGCCCACACCCCCTCTCTTTCCCAATCCCCCTCTCCGGCCCAATCCCACTCTCTTTCCCAATCCCCCTCTCCAGCCCAATCCCACTTTCTTTCCCAATCCCCCTCTCCAGCCCAATCCCACTCTCTTTCCCAATTCCCCTCTCTGCCCCCCTCCCCCTCTGTGTCCCAAAAAACCACTCCACCACCCTCACCCTATAATTCACAAACCCCCATTGTAAGGACCTCCCCCTTCCATACGCTTACACAATTAGACCCTCCTTCCCCTATCCTGCCTCCTTCCCCCATCCAGCACCCATCCCCCATCCAGCCAACCTCACCCATCCAGCCTCCATCCCCCAGCCAGCCACCTTCGCCACCATGTGAATGGGCAGCAGAGGCCCCGGAGCCACTTGAGGGAGGTGGGCAAGTGGCAGAGGAGAGTAAGTTCACACACATTCCTTAATTTTAATTTTGGTTCAAAAACGACACATTCAAATAAATGCAGTATTGTACTGTGGCCAATCTTTTGTCAAGGTTAAATGCTTGTCTTCTTCATCATGGTATGGATGATGCATTTACATTTGTGTAACGAACATTATATGTAAAGTGTCTACATCTGCAATGTTGAGGATGGCCACTCTGGGTCGCCAATCACTATGTCGACAGGTTTGGCTGCACAACAGGGTTTGTATGTGAGACATTATATGCAAAACATTTAGACCTGAGCGGTACTTTTTGTATGGTTTTACTTTTACAATTGTGCATGGGTATTGCAAGATTTACAAATTAAAGTCGCAGGAGTCACTTTGTTAGGCAGGCTAAGGACACAGTGATTTGTGTTGTGAAAGTTACACTCCTACTATTTAGGATTTATACATTTATAAAGCTGTTTGACCTTATGTTGTAAGGCAGGCTTTCATGGAGTGTGGGCATGCTACGATATGTGGTCCTTCTGAAGATGTTGATATGCAGTGTGATGATGCAGGGCCAACCCCAAAAAAGATAAATTGGCTTCACTCCAGATGTGAATGAATGCCAACATGGTGTTACATTTACTAAGATGGTAGTTCTCTTTAAGATGGGATGTTACCCATAGCAACCAATAAGATTATACTTGTAATTTTTTAAACCCCTTCTACAAGATAATATGTCGAATTTGTTTGCTTGCTATGGTCAATGTCCCATCTTAAATAGAACTCCCATATTAGTAAATGTACCCCATGGTGTGGTACACTTTAAAAAAAACAAAAAAAAACATTGCTGAGCAGGCTTGTGTGTTCTTCTGCTACTGATTTATTCTTAAAACAGCCATGATGTAGTCACTTTGCCATTAAAGCAGGCCTGTCCAAACTGCGGCCCACACATGCTACACATGCTGAGAAACTACACATCCCAGTATGCCCTGACACAGCTTTTGCATTCTCTGACCCCAAAACTGTGTCAAGGCATGCTGGTATATGTAGTTTCACAACAGCTGGACGGCCTCAGTTTGGACATGCCTGCATTAAAGTGTGCTTTGTGCCTTGCTTGTATAATAGGTAATGTGAGTAAGTTAGTAATTTTTATGTTGCCTCTTAATTTCAGATGTTGCAGTTGGAGATCCCACAACTTTTGTGGGCATTCTGGCCACCATGAGGCAAAATCTTGTAGCCTTGCTGGCTAATGTGGACCAGCTGGAAAAATTTGTACATTTTTAATGTAAAGAATTTAATATTTTCTGTTTAAAAAAATAAATAAAAAACAAACAAAAAACAATAAAATCTATATATATTTCAAGTTAAGCAGGTGTTGTGTTTATTAATGCAATAAAGGAACAGCAGATTGGCTAGCAGAAATTGATTACCTTAAACATTTCACACATCTAACGTAAGATTTAAAACAAAAACACAAATACAGTTAGGAGGTTATTGTCTAAATAAACATGTAAACACCTTCATTCACAAACTAAACCTCTATACAAAAAAACAAAAACAAAAAAAATTAGAGCAGGCACATTTAAAACATCTATATTTATAATTTAAACATTTAAATGTTGATGGCCAATTATGCCTACAAAGTGTTCTTCAGGTATTTTTTTAAGACTTAATTGGTCATGAACATTATCATTCATTACACTAATTGGATTCGTAATTGAGGAGGGCTTGTGGACTTTAAACTGAAAGGAGTAATTTCACTTAATAGAAAAAAAACACATTGGGGGTAATTCCAAGTTGATCGCAGCAGGATTTTTGTTAGCAATTGGGCAAAACCATGTGCACTGCAGGGGAGGCAGATATAACATGTGTAGAGAGAGTTAGATTTGGGTGGGGTGTGTTCAATCTGCAATCTAATTTGCAGTGTAAAAATAAAGCAGCCAGTATTTACCCTGCACAAAAATAAAATAACCCACCCAAATCTAACTCTTTCTGCACATGTTATATCTGCCTCCCCTGCAGTGCACATGGTTTTGCCCAATTGCTGACTAAATTCCTGCTGCGTGAAAAAGAGAGAGAAAGGGTTCGAAATGCCCTAAAGTGGTGCACACGAAGTTTAATTAAAATTGAGGGGCACTCAGATACTTTTGAGATACATTCAAGGTCTAACCAGATTTCTGTTACCATTTTTATGATACATTAAAAACATAGCTCACAGCTTTGGGAGATTAAGTTTATTACTGCTATTACTGAAACACAGCAAACTATTAGAGTATTATTATCATTCTATTATAGCACATACTATGAAAACTGGAGTCCTGTTTTCACAATAGTCTCGTCTTATGAATCCTGGGAGGGATTAGAAAATTTTGAGACACTTTTTGAAGGAGTTCCTCTATGGCTAGCAGAAACACAGCTATATAGGAATTACATACTCCTGATACACTCTTCATTAATCTATGGGGGTAATTCCAAGTTGATCGCAGCAGGATTTTTGATAGCAACTGGGCAAAACCATATGCACTGCAGGGGAGGCAGATATAACATGTGCAAAGAGAGTTAGATTTGGGTGTGGTGTGTTCAATCTGCAATCTAATTTGCAGTGTAAAAATAAAGCAGCCAGTATTTACCCTGCACAGAAATAAAATAACCCACCCAAATCTAACTCTCTCTGCACATGTTAAATCTGCCTCCCCTGCAGTGCACATGGTTTTGCCCAATTGCTAACAAAAATCCTGCTGCGATCAACTTGGAATTACCCCCAATAACCTTATAAATGAGATAAAAGTCATTTGGGTGACATCTGGTGCGCAGCTTTCTTAATTTTAATCACTATTTCTTTCTTATTTACACTACTTTACTTTTCCTTTTAATATTCGCTGGTTTTACCATATATTACATTAAAAGTTATATTTTAATTAAACTTTGTGTGCACCACTTTAGGGCATTTCGAACCCTTTCTCTCTCTTTTTCATGCAGATTTACTTTGCCTGTGGTAGCACCCCCTAAATGGTTATGAATAACGCAGATGTGTTTTGAATAATACAAATTGGGGTTACTCTCGGAATAAGAATTAAACCTGTGCGACCAGTACTACAATTATAAATTCCTGCTGCGATCAACTTGGAATTACCCCCATTGTTGTGCGTTTTTCCGCAAAAGTGTACACTTTTAAGAAAAATGTGTAAATCTACGAAAACTTGGTTTCGCACTGCTGCGTTGTCATTTGGCGTACGCCCACCTTGTGTAATACTGCAGACGAATTAGCAAAAACCCGTTGGAGGTGGATATTCGCTATTTTGCAACATGTTCGCAATTTTGCACATACCTTGTGCGAACGAAAAAAATAGCGAACAACTCGGAATGAGGGCCACTATCGCTTTTGTACTGAAATCATTCTTTTGGTAATCAGCACCAAATATATCCATCATTATTTCACAGATACAACTATGTAAACACTGTCAAGACTTAAGAAGATAGGGGCTATTTTGAATTTGAAGGGGTCTGTGTGCAAAGGCGTGGAGAGAGATAAAGTGGAGAGAGATAAAGAATAGAGATGAGCGCCTGAAATTTTTCGGGTTTTGTGTTTTGGTTTTGGGTTCGGTTCCGCGGCCGTGTTTTGGGTTCGAACGCGTTTTGGCAAAACCTCACCGAATTTTTTTTGTCGGATTCGGGTGTGTTTTGGATTCGGGTGTTTTTTTCAAAAAACACTAAAAAACAGCTTAAATCATAGAATTTGGGGGTCATTTTGATCCCAAAGTATTATTAACCTCAAAAACCATAATTTACACTCATTTTCAGTCTATTCTGAATACCTCACACCTCACAATATTATTTTTAGTCCTAAAATTTGCACCGAGGTCGCTGTGTGAGTAAGATAAGCGACCCTAGTGGCCGACACAAACACCGGGCCCATCTAGGAGTGGCACTGCAGTGTCACGCAGGATGTCTCTTCCAAAAAACCCTCCCCAAACAGCACATGACGCAAAGAAAAAAAGAGGCGCAATGAGGTAGCTGTGTGAGTAAGATTAGCGACCCTAGTGGCCGACACAAACACCGGGCCCATCTAGGAGTGGCACTGCAGTGTCACGCAGGATGGCCCTTCCAAAAAACCCTCCCCAAACAGCACATGACGCAAAGAAAAAAAGAGGCGCAATGAGGTAGCTGTGTGAGTAAGATTAGCGACCCTAGTGGCCGACACAAACACCGGGCCCATCTAGGAGTGGCACTGCAGTGTCACGCAGGATGTCCCTTCCAAAAAACCCTCCCCAAACAGCACATGACGCAAAGAAAAAAAGAGGCGCAATGAGGTAGCTGACTGTGTGAGTAAGATTAGCGACCCTAGTGGCCGACACAAACACCGGGCCCATCTAGGAGTGGCACTGCAGTGTCACGCAGGATGTCCCTTCCAAAAAACCCTCCCCAATCAGCACATGATGCAAAGAAAAAGAAAAGAAAAAAGAGGTGCAAGATGGAATTGTCCTTGGGCCCTCCCACCCACCCTTATGTTGTATAAACAAAACAGGACATGCACACTTTAACCAACCCATCATTTCAGTGACAGGGTCTGCCACACGACTGTGACTGATATGACGGGTTGGTTTGGACCCCCCCCAAAAAAGAAGCAATTAATCTCTCCTTGCACAAACTGGCTCTACAGAGGCAAGATGTCCACCTCATCTTCACCCTCCGATATATCACCGTGTACATCCCCCTCCTCACAGATTATCAATTCGTCCCCACTGGAATCCACCATCTCAGCTCCCTGTGTACTTTGTGGAGGCAATTGCTGCTGGTCAATGTCTCCGCGGAGGAATTGATTATAATTCATTTTAATGAACATCATCTTCTCCACATTTTCTGGATGTAACCTCGTACGCCGATTGCTGACAAGGTGAGCGGCGGCACTAAACACTCTTTCGGAGTACACACTTGTGGGAGGGCAACTTAGGTAGAATAAAGCCAGTTTGTGCAAGGGCCTCCAAATTGCCTCTTTTTCCTGCCAGTATAAGTACGGACTGTGTGACGTGCCTACTTGGATGCGGTCACTCATATAATCCTCCACCATTCTATCAATGTTGAGAGAATCATATGCAGTGACAGTAGACGACATGTCCGTAATCGTTGTCAGGTCCTTCAGTCCGGACCAGATGTCAGCATCAGCAGTCGCTCCAGACTGCCCTGCATCACCGCCAGCGGGTGGGCTCGGAATTCTGAGCCTTTTCCTCGCACCCCCAGTTGCGGGAGAATGTGAAGGAGGAGATGTTGACAGGTCGCGTTCCGCTTGACTTGACAATTTTGTCACCAGCAGGTCTTTCAACCCCAGCAGACCTGTGTCTGCCGGAAAGAGAGATCCAAGGTAGGCTTTAAATCTAGGATCGAGCACGGTGGCCAAAATGTAGTGCTCTGATTTCAACAGATTGACCACCCGTGAATCCTTGTTAAGCGAATTAAGGGCTGCATCCACAAGTCCCACATGCCTAGCGGAATCGCTCCCTTTTAGCTCCTTCTTCAATGCCTCCAGCTTCTTCTGCAAAAGCCTGATGAGGGGAATGACCTGACTCAGGCTGGCAGTGTCTGAACTGACTTCACGTGTGGCAAGTTCAAAGGGCATCAGAACCTTGCACAACGTTGAAATCATTCTCCACTGCACTTGAGACAGGTGCATTCCACCTACTATATCGTGCTCAATTGTATAGGCTTGAATGGCCTTTTGCTGCTCCTCCAACCTCTGAAGCATATAGAGGGTTGAATTCCACCTCGTTACCACTTCTTGCTTCAGATGATGGCAGGGCAGGTTCAGTAGTTTTTGGTGGTGCTCCAGTTTTCTGTACGTGGTGCCTGTACGCCGAAAGTGTCCCGCAATTCTTCTGGCCACCGACAGCATCTCTTGCACGCCCCTGTCGTTTTTTAAAAAATTCTGCACCACCAAATTCAAGGTATGTGCAAAACATGGGACGTGCTGGAATTGGCCCAGATTTAATGCACACACAATATTGCTGGCGTTGTCCGATGCCACAAATCCACAGGAGAGTCCAATTGGGGTAAGCCATTCCGCGATGATCTTCCTCAGTTGCCGTAAGAGGTTTTCAGCTGTGTGCGTATTCTGGAAAGCGGTGATACAAAGCGTAGCCTGCCTAGGAAAGAGTTGGCGTTTGCGAGATGCTGCTACTGGTGCCGCCGCTGCTGTTCTTGCGGCGGGAGTCCATACATCTACCCAGTGGGCTGTCACAGTCATATAGTCCTGACCCTGCCCTGCTCCACTTGTCCACATGTCCGTGGTTAAGTGGACATTGGGTACAGCTGCATTTTTTAGGACACTGGTGACTCTTTTTCTGAGGTCTGTGTACATTTTCGGTATCGCCTGCCTAGAGAAATGGAACCTAGATGGTATTTGGTACCGGGGACACAGTACCTCCAACAAGTCTCTAGTTGGCTCTGCAGTAATGATGGATACCGGAACCACGTTTCTCACCACCCAGGATGCCAAGGCCTCAGTTATCCGCTTTGCAGTAGGATGACTGCTGTGATATTTCATCTTCCTCGCAAAGGACTGTTGAACAGTCAATTGCTTACTGGAAGTAGTACAAGTGGGCTTACGACTTCCCCTCTGGGATGACCATCGACTCCCAGCGGCAACAACAGCAGCGCCAGCAGCAGTAGGCGTTACACGCAAGGATGCATCGGAGGAATCCCAGGCAGGAGAGGACTCATCAGAATTGCCAGTGACATGGCCTGCAGGACTATTGGCATTCCTGGGGAAGGAGGAAATTGACACTGAGGGAGTTGGTGGGGTGGTTTGCGTGAGCTTGGTTACAAGAGGAAGGGATTTACTGGTCAGTGGACTGCTTCCGCTGTCACCCAAAGTTTTTGAACTTGTCACTGACTTATTATGAATGCGCTGCAGGTGACGTATAAGGGAGGATGTTCCGAGGTGGTTAACGTCCTTACCCCTACTTATTACAGCTTGACAAAGGGAACACACGGCTTGACACTTGTTGTCCGCATTTCTGGTGAAATACCTCCACACCGAAGAGCTGATTTTTTTGGTATTTTCACCTGGCATGTCAACGGCCATATTCCTCCCACGGACAACAGGTGTCTCCCCGGGTGCCTGACTTAAACAAACCACCTCACCATCAGAATCCTCCTGGTCAATTTCCTCCCCAGCGCCAGCAACACCCATATCCTCCTCATCCTGGTGTACTTCAACACTGACATCTTCAATCTGACTATCAGGAACTGGACTGCGGGTGCTCCTTCCAGCACTTGCAGGGGGCGTGCAAATGGTGGAAGGCGCATGCTCTTCACGTCCAGTGTTGGGAAGGTCAGGCATCGCAACCGACACAATTGGACTCTCCTTGTGGATTTGGGATTTCGAAGAATGCACAGTTCTTTGCTGTGCTGCTTTTGCCAGCTTGAGTCTTTTCATTTTTCTAGCGAGAGGCTGAGTGCTTCCATCCTCATGTGAAGCTGAACCACTAGCCATGAACATAGGCCAGGGCCTCAGCCGTTCCTTGCCACTCCGTGTGGTAAATGGCATATTGGCAAGTTTACGCTTCTCCTCCGACAATTTTATTTTAGGTTTTGGAGTCCTTTTTTTACTGATATTTGGTGTTTTGGATTTGACATGCTCTGTACTATGACATTGGGCATCGGCCTTGGCAGACGACGTTGCTGGCATTTCATCGTCTCGGCCATGACTAGTGGCAGCAGCTTCAGCACGAGGTGGAAGTGGATCTTGATCTTTCCCTAATTTTGGAACCTCAACATTTTTGTTCTCCATATTTTAATAGGCACAACTAAAAGGCACCTCAGGTAAACAATGGAGATGGATGGATTGGATACTAGTATACAATTATGGACGGGCTGCCGAGTGACGACACAGAGGTAGCCACAGCCGTGAACTACCGCACTGTACTGTGTCTGCTGCTAATATATAGACTGGTTGATAAAGAGATAGTATACTCGTAACTAGTATGTATGTATAAAGAAAGAAAAAAAAACCACGGTTAGGTGGTATATACAATTATGGACGGGCTGCCGAGTGCCGACACAGAGGTAGCCACAGCCGTGAACTACCGCACTGTACTGTGTCTGCTGCTAATATATAGACTGGTTGATAAAGAGATAGTATACTCGTAACTAGTATGTATGTATAAAGAAAGAAAAAAAAACCACGGTTAGGTGGTATATACAATTATGGACGGGCTGCCGAGTGCCGACACAGAGGTAGCCACAGCCGTGAACTACCGCACTGTACTGTGTCTGCTGCTAATATATAGACTGGTTGATAAAGAGATAGTATACTCGTAACTAGTATGTATGTATAAAGAAAGAAAAAAAAACCACGGTTAGGTGGTATATACAATTATGGACGGGCTGCCGAGTGCCGACACAGAGGTAGCCACAGCCGTGAACTACCGCACTGTACTGTGTCTGCTGCTAATATATAGACTGGTTGATAAAGAGATAGTATACTCGTAACTAGTATGTATGTATAAAGAAAGAAAAAAAAACCACGGTTAGGTGGTATATACAATTATGGACGGGCTGCCGAGTGCCGACACAGAGGTAGCCACAGCCGTGAACTACCGCACTGTACTGTGTCTGCTGCTAATATATAGACTGGTTGATAAAGAGATAGTATACTCGTAACTAGTATGTATGTATAAAGAAAGAAAAAAAAACCACGGTTAGGTGGTATATACAATTATGGACGGGCTGCCGAGTGCCGACACAGAGGTAGCCACAGCCGTGAACTACCGCACTGTACTGTGTCTGCTGCTAATATATAGACTGGTTGATAAAGAGATAGTATACTCGTAACTAGTATGTATGTATAAAGAAAGAAAAAAAAACCACGGTTAGGTGGTATATACAATTATGGACGGGCTACCGAGTGCCGACACAGAGGTAGCCACAGCCGTGAACTACCGCACTGTACTGTGTCTGCTGCTAATATATAGACTGGTTGATAAAGAGATAGTATACTCGTAACTAGTATGTATGTATAAAGAAAGAAAAAAAAACCACGGTTAGGTGGTATATACAATTATGGACGGGCTGCCGAGTGCCGACACAGAGGTAGCCACAGCCGTGAACTACCGCACTGTACTGTGTCTGCTGCTAATATAGACTGGTTGATAAAGAGATAGTATACTCGTAACTAGTATGTATGTATAAAGAAAGAAAAAAAAACCACGGTTAGGTGGTATATACAATTATGGACGGGCTGCCGAGTGCCGACACAGAGGTAGCCACAGCCGTGAACTACCGCACTGTACTGTGTCTGCTGCTAATATATAGACTGGTTGATAAAGAGATAGTATACTCGTAACTAGTATGTATGTATAAAGAAAGAAAAAAAAACCACGGTTAGGTGGTATATACAATTATGGACGGGCTGCCGAGTGCCGACACAGAGGTAGCCACAGCCGTGAACTACCGCACTGTACTGTGTCTGCTGCTAATATATAGACTGGTTGATAAAGAGATAGTATACTCGTAACTAGTATGTATGTATAAAGAAAGAAAAAAAAACCACGGTTAGGTGGTATATACAATTATGGACGGGCTACCGAGTGCCGACACAGAGGTAGCCACAGCCGTGAACTACCGCACTGTACTGTGTCTGCTGCTAATATATAGACTGGTTGATAAAGAGATAGTATACTCGTAACTAGTATGTATGTATAAAGAAAGAAAAAAAAACCACGGTTAGGTGGTATATACAATTATGGACGGGCTGCCGAGTGCCGACACAGAGGTAGCCACAGCCGTGAACTACCGCACTGTACTGTGTCTGCTGCTAATATAGACTGGTTGATAAAGAGATAGTATACTCGTAACTAGTATGTATGTATAAAGAAAGAAAAAAAAACCACGGTTAGGTGGTATATACAATTATGGACGGGCTGCCGAGTGCCAACACAGAGGTAGCCACAGCCGTGAACTACCGCACTGTACTGTGTCTGCTGCTAATATATAGACTGGTTGATAAAGAGATAGTATACTCGTAACTAGTATGTATGTATAAAGAAAGAAAAAAAAACCACGGTTAGGTGGTATATACAATTATGGACGGGCTGCCGAGTGCCAACACAGAGGTAGCCACAGCCGTGAACTACCGCACTGTACTGTGTCTGCTGCTAATATATAGACTGGTTGATAAAGAGATAGTATACTCGTAACTAGTATGTATGTATAAAGAATGAAAAAAAAACCACGGTTAGGTGGTATATACAATTATGGACGGGCTGCCGAGTGCCGACACAGAGGTAGCCACAGCCGTGAACTACCGCACTGTACTGTGTCTGCTGCTAATATATAGACTGGTTGATAAAGAGATAGTATACTCGTAACTAGTATGTATGTATAAAGAAAGAAAAAAAAACCACGGTTAGGTGGTATATACAATTATGGACGGGCTGCCGAGTGCCGACACAGAGGTAGCCACAGCCGTGAACTACCACACTGTACTGTGTCTGCTGCTAATATAGACTGGTTGATAAAGAGATAGTATACTCGTAACTAGTATGTATGTATAAAGAAAGAAAAAAAAACCACGGTTAGGTGGTATATACAATTATGGACGGGCTGCCGAGTGCCGACACAGAGGTAGCCACAGCCGTGAACTACCGCACTGTACTGTGTCTGCTGCTAATATAGACTGGTTGATAAAGAGATAGTATACTACTAATATTATATATACTGGTGGTCAGGTCACTGGTCACTAGTCACACTGGCAGTGGCACTCCTGCAGCAAAAGTGTGCACTGTTTAATTTTAATATAATATTATGTACTCCTGGCTCCTGCTATAACCTATAACTGGCACTGCAGTAGTGTTCCCCAGTCTCCCCCACAATTATAAGCTGTGTGAGCTGAGCAGTCAGACAGATATATAATATATATAGATGATGCAGCACACTGGCCTGAGCCTGAGCAGTGCACACAGATATGGTATGTGACTGACTGAGTCACTGTGTGTATCGCTTTTTTCAGGCAGAGAACGGATATATTAAATAAACTGCACTGTGTGTCTGGTGGTCACTCACTATATAATATATTATGTACTCCTGGCTCCTGCTATAACCTATAACTGGCACTGCAGTAGTGCTCCCCAGTCTCCCCCACAATTATAAGCTGTGTGAGCTGAGCAGTCAGACAGATATATATAATATTATATATAGATAATAGATGATGCAGCACACTGGCCTTAGCCTGAGCAGTGCACACAGATATGGTATGTGACTGAGTCACTGTGTGCTGTGTATCGCTTTTTTCAGGCAGAGAACGGATTATAAATAAAACTGGTGGTCACTATCAGCAAAACTCTGCACTGTACTGAGTACTCCTAATGCTCCCCAAAATTAGTAAATCAAGTGTCTCTCTAATCTATTCTAAACGGAGAGGACGCCAGCCACGTCCTCTCCCTATCAATCTCAATGCACGTGTGAAAATGGCGGCGACGCGCGGCTCCTTATATAGAATCCGAGTCTCGCGATAGAATCCGAGCCTCGCGAGAATCCGACAGCGTCATGATGACGTTCGGGCGCGCTCGGGTTAACCGAGCAAGGCGGGAAGATCCGAGTCGCTCGGACCCGTGAAAAAAAACTAGAGATGAGCGCCTGAAATTTTTCGGGTTTTGTGTTTTGGTTTTGGGTTCGGTTCCGCGGCCGTGTTTTGGGTTCGAACGCGTTTTGGCAAAACCTCACCGAATTATTTTTGTCGGATTCGGGTGTGTTTTGGATTCGGGTGTTTTTTTCCAAAAACACTAAAAAACAGCTTAAATCATAGAATTTGGGGGTCATTTTGATCCCAAAGTATTATTAACCTCAAAAACCATAATTTACACTCATTTTCAGTCTATTCTGAATACCTCACACCTCACAATATTATTTTTAGTCCTAAAATTTGCACCGAGGTCGCTGTGTGAGTAAGATAAGCGACCCTAGTGGCCGACACAAACACCGGGCCCATCTAGGAGTGGCACTGCAGTGTCACGCAGGATGTCCCTTCCAAAAAACCCTCCCCAAACAGCACATGACGCAAAGAAAAAAAGAGGCGCAATGAGGTAGCTGTGTGAGTAAGATTAGCGACCCTAGTGGCCGACACAAACACCGGGCCCATCTAGGAGTGGCACTGCAGTGTCACGCAGGATGGCCCTTCCAAAAAACCCTCCCCAAACAGCACATGACGCAAAGAAAAAAAGAGGCGCAATGAGGTAGCTGACTGTGTGAGTAAGATTAGCGACCCTAGTGGCCGACACAAACACCGGGCACATCTAGGAGTGGCACTGCAGTGTCACGCAGGATGTCCCTTCCAAAAAACCCTCCCCAAACAGCACATGACGCAAAGAAAAAAAGAGGCGCAATGAGGTAGCTGTGTGAGTAAGATTAGCGACCCTAGTGGCCGACACAAACACCGGGCCCATCTAGGAGTGGCACTGCAGTGTCACGCAGGATGTCCCTTCCAAAAAACCCTCCCCAATCAGCACATGATGCAAAGAAAAAGAAAAGAAAAAAGAGGTGCAAGATGGAATTATCCTTGGGCCCTCCCACCCACCCTTATGTTGTATAAACAAAACAGGACATGCACACTTTAACCAACCCATCATTTCAGTGACAGGGTCTGCCACACGACTGTGACTGATATGACGGGTTGGTTTGGACCCCCCCCAAAAAAGAAGCAATTAATCTCTCCTTGCACAAACTGGCTCTACAGAGGCAAGATGTCCACCTCATCTTCACCCTCCGATATATCACCGTGTACATCCCCCTCCTCACAGATTATCAATTCGTCCCCACTGGAATCCACCATCTCAGCTCCCTGTGTACTTTGTGGAGGCAATTGCTGCTGGTCAATGTCTCCGCGGAGGAATTGATTATAATTCATTTTAATCACCATCATCTTCCCACATTTTCTGGATGTAACCTCGTACGCCGATTGCTGACAAGGTGAGCGGCGGCACTAAACACTCTTTCGGAGTACACACTTGTGGGAGGGCAACTTAGGTAGAATAAAGCCAGTTTGTGCAAGGGCCTCCAAATTGCCTCTTTTTCCTGCCAGTATAAGTACGGACTGTGTGACGTGCCTACTTGGATGCGGTCACTCATATAATCCTCCACCATTCTATCAATGTTGAGAGAATCATATGCAGTGACAGTAGACGACATGTCCGTAATCGTTGTCAGGTCCTTCAGTCCGGACCAGATGTCAGCATCAGCAGTCGCTCCAGACTGCCCTGCATCACCGCCAGCGGGTGGGCTCGGAATTCTGAGCCTTTTCCTCGCACCCCCAGTTGCGGGAGAATGTGAAGGAGGAGATGTTGACAGGTCGCGTTCCGCTTGACTTGACAATTTTGTCACCAGCAGGTCTTTCAACCCCAGCAGACCTGTGTCTGCCGGAAAGAGAGATCCAAGGTAGGCTTTAAATCTAGGATCGAGCACGGTGGCCAAAATGTAGTGCTCTGATTTCAACAGATTGACCACCCGTGAATCCTTGTTAAGCGAATTAAGGGCTGCATCCACAAGTCCCACATGCCTAGCGGAATCGCTCCGTGTTAGCTCCTCCTTCAATGCCTCCAGCTTTTTCTGCAAAAGCCTGATGAGGGGAATGACCTGACTCAGGCTGGCAGTGTCTGAACTGACTTCACGTGTGGCAAGTTCAAAGGGCATCAGAACCTTGCACAACGTTGAAATCATTCTCCACTGCACTTGAGACAGGTGCATTCCACCTACTATATCGTGCTCAATTGTATAGGCTTGAATGGCCTTTTGCTGCTCCTCCAACCTCTGAAGCATATAGAGGGTTGAATTCCACCTCGTTACCACTTCTTGCTTCAGATGATGGCAGGGCAGGTTCAGTAGTTTTTGGTGGTGCTCCAGTTTTCTGTACGTGGTGCCTGTACGCCGAAAGTGTCCCGCAATTCTTCTGGCCACCGACAGCATCTCTTGCACGCCCCTGTCGTTTTTAAAAAAATTCTGCACCACCAAATTCAAGGTATGTGCAAAACATGGGACGTGCTGGAATTGGCCCAGATTTAATGCACACACAATATTGCTGGCGTTGTCCGATGCCACAAATCCACAGGAGAGTCCAATTGGGGTAAGCCATTCCGCGATGATCTTCCTCAGTTGCCGTAAGAGGTTTTCAGCTGTGTGCGTATTCTGGAAAGCGGTGATACAAAGCGTAGCCTGCCTAGGAAAGAGTTGGCGTTTGCGAGATGCTGCTACTGGTGCCGCCGCTGCTGTTCTTGCGGCGGGAGTCCATACATCTACCCAGTGGGCTGTCACAGTCATATAGTCCTGACCCTGCCCTGCTCCACTTGTCCACATGTCCGTGGTTAAGTGGACATTGGGTACAGCTGCATTTTTTAGGACACTGGTGACTCTTTTTCTGAGGTCTGTGTACATTTTCGGTATCGCCTGCCTAGAGAAATGGAACCTAGATGGTATTTGGTACCGGGGACACAGTACCTCCAACAAGTCTCTAGTTGGCTCTGCAGTAATGATGGATACCGGAACCACGTTTCTCACCACCCAGGATGCCAAGGCCTCAGTTATCCGCTTTGCAGTAGGATGACTGCTGTGATATTTCATCTTCCTCGCAAAGGACTGTTGAACAGTCAATTGCTTACTGGAAGTAGTACAAGTGGGCTTACGACTTCCCCTCTGGGATGACCATCGACTCCCAGCGGCAACAACAGCAGCGCCAGCAGCAGTAGGCGTTACACGCAAGGATGCATCGGAGGAATCCCAGGCAGGAGAGGACTCGTCAGACTTGCCAGTGACATGGCCTGCAGGACTATTGGCATTCCTGGGGAAGGAGGAAATTGACACTGAGGGAGTTGGTGGGGTGGTTTGCGTGAGCTTGGTTACAAGAGGAAGGGATTTACTGGTCAGTGGACTGCTTCCGCTGTCACCCAAAGTTTTTGAACTTGTCACTGACTTATTATGAATGCGCTGCAGGTGACGTATAAGGGAGGATGTTCCGAGGTGGTTAACGTCCTTACCCCTACTTATTACAGCTTGACAAAGGGAACACACGGCTTGACACCTGTTGTCCGCATTTCTGGTGAAATACCTCCACACCGAAGAGCTGATTTTTTTGGTATTTTCACCTGGCATGTCAACGGCCATATTCCTCCCACGGACAACAGGTGTCTCCCCGGGTGCCTGACTTAAACAAACTACCTCACCATCAGAATCCTTCTGGTCAATTTCCTCCCCAGCGCCAGCAACACCCATATCCTCCTCATCCTGGTGTACTTCAACACTGACATCTTCAATCTGACTATCAGGAACTGGACTGCGGGTGCTCCTTCCAGCACTTGCAGGGGGCATGCAAATAGTGGAAGGCGCATGCTCTTCACGTCCAGTGTTGGGAAGGTCAGGCATCGCAAACGACACAATTGGACTCTCCTTGTGGATTTGGGATTTCAAAGAACGCACAGTTCTTTGCGGTGCTTTTGCCAGCTTGAGTCTTTTCTGTTTTCTAGCGAGAGGCTGAGTGCTTCCATCCTCATGTGAAGCTGAACCACTAGCCATGAACATAGGCCAGGGCCTCAGCCGTTCCTTGCCACTCCGTGTGGTAAATGGCATATTGGCAAGTTTACGCTTCTCCTCCGACAATTTTATTTTAGGTTTTGGAGTCCTTTTTTTTCTGATATTTGGTGTTTTGGATTTGACATGCTCTGTACTATGACATTGGGCATCGGCCTTGGCAGACGACGTTGCTGGCATTTCATCGTCTCGGCCATGACTAGTGGCAGCAGCTTCAGCACGAGGTGGAAGTGGATCTTGATCTTTCCCTAATTTTGGAACCTCAACTTTTTTGTTCTCCATATTTTATAGGCAGAACTAAAAGGCACCTCAGGTAAACAATGGAGATGGATGGATTGGATACTAGTATACAATTATGGACGGACTGCCACGGTTAGGTGGTATAAAAAAACCACGGTTAGGTGGTATATATTGTAATACAATTATGGATGGACGGACTGCCTGCCGAGTGCCGACACAGAGGTAGCCACAGCCGTGAACTACCGCACTGTACACTGGTTGATAAAGAGATAGTAGTATACTCGTAACAACTAGTATGACTGACTATGACGGTATAAAGAATGAAAAAAAAACCACGGTTAGGTGGTATATATTATAATACAATTATGGATGGACGGACTGCCTGCCGACTGCCGACACAGAGGTAGCCACAGCCGTGAACTACCGCACTGTACACTGGTTGATAAAGAGATAGTAGTATACTCGTAACAACTAGTATGACACTATGACGGTATAAAGAATGAAAAAAAAACCACGGTTAGGTGGTATATATTATAATAATACAATTATGGATGGACGGACTGCCTGCCGAGTTCCGACACAGAGGTAGCCACAGCCGTGAACTACCGCACTGTACACTGGTTGATAAAGAGATAGTAGTATACTCGTAACAACTAGTATGACTGACTATGACGGTATAAAGAATGAAAAAAAAACCACGGTTAGGTGGTATATATTGTAATACAATTATGGATGGACGGACTGCCTGCCGAGTTCCGACACAGAGGTAGCCACAGCCGTGAACTACCGCACTGTACACTGGTTGATAAAGAGATAGTAGTATACTCGTAACAACTAGTATGACTGACTATGACGGTATAAAGAATGAAAAAAAAACCACGGTTAGGTGGTATATATTGTAATACAATTATGGATGGACGGACTGCCTGCCGAGTTCCGACACAGAGGTAGCCACAGCCGTGAACTACCGCACTGTACACTGGTTGATAAAGAGATAGTAGTATACTCGTAACAACTAGTATGACTGACTATGACGGTATAAAGAATGAAAAAAAAACCACGGTTAGGTGGTATATATTATAATACAATTATGGATGGACGGACTGCCTGCCGACTGCCGACACAGAGGTAGCCACAGCCGTGAACTACCGCACTGTACACTGGTTGATAAAGAGATAGTAGTATACTCGTAACAACTAGTATGACACTATGACGGTATAAAGAATGAAAAAAAAACCACGGTTAGGTGGTATATATTATAATACAATTATGGATGGACGGACTGCCTGCCGAGTGCCGACACAGAGGTAGCCACAGCCGTGAACTACCGCACTGTACACTGGTTGATAAAGAGATAGTAGTATACTCGTAACAACTAGTATGACTGACTATGACGGTATAAAGAATGAAAAAAAAACCACGGTTAGGTGGTATATATTATAATACAATTATGGATGGACGGACTGCCTGCCGACTGCCGACACAGAGGTAGCCACAGCCGTGAACTACCGCACTGTACACTGGTTGATAAAGAGATAGTAGTATACTCGTAACAACTAGTATGACACTATGACGGTATAAAGAATGAAAAAAAAACCACGGTTAGGTGGTATATATTATAATACAATTATGGATGGACGGACTGCCTGCCGACTGCCGACACAGAGGTAGCCACAGCCGTGAACTACCGCACTGTACACTGGTTGATAAAGAGATAGTAGTATACTCGTAACAACTAGTATGACACTATGACGGTATAAAGAATGAAAAAAAAACCACGGTTAGGTGGTATATATTATAATAATACAATTATGGATGGACGGACTGCCTGCCGACTGCCGACACAGAGGTAGCCACAGCCGTGAACTACCGCACTGTACACTGGTTGATAAAGAGATAGTAGTATACTCGTAACAACTAGTATGACTATGACGACGGTATAAAGAAAGAAAAAAAAATACCACGGTTAGGTGGTATATAATTATACAATTATGGATGGACGGACTGCCTGCCGAGTGCCGACTGCCGACACAGAGGTAGCCACAGCCGTGAACTACCGCACTGTACTGTGTCTGCTGCTAATATAGACTGGTTGATAAAGAGATAGTATACAACAATATACTACTATACTGGTGGTCAGGCACTGGTCACCACTAGTCACACTGGCAGTGGCACTCCTGCAGCAAAAGTGTGCACTGTTTAATTTTAAATTAATATAATATTATGTACTCCTGGCTCCTGCTATAACAACCTGCAGTGCTCCCCAGTCTCCCCCACAATTATTATAAGCTTTTATACATTGATGTGCAGCACACTGGGCTGAGCTGAGTGCACACAGACTGAGTCACACTGTGTGACTGCTGTGTATCGTTTTTTTCAGGCAGAGAACGGATATAGCAGAGAACGGATATATTAAATAAAAGTTAACTTAACAACAACTGCACTGGTCACTGTGGTAAACTCTGTCTGCACAATCTCTCTCTCTCTCTCTCTCTCTTCTAATCTATTCTAATGGAGAGGACGCCAGCCACGTCCTCTCCCTATCAATCTCAATGCACGTGTGAAAATGGCGGCGACGCGCGGCTCCTTATATAGAATCCGAGTCTCGCGAGAATCCGACAGCGTCATGATGACGTTCGGGCGCGCTCGGGTTAACCGAGCAAGGCGGGAAGATCCGAGTCGCTCGGACCCGTGAAAAAAAAAGTGAAGTTCGTGCGGGTTCGGATTCAAAGAAACCGAACCCGCTCATCTCTAAAAAAAACATGAAGTTCTGGCGGGTTCGGATTCAGAGAAACCGAACCCGCTCATCTCTAATAAAGAACCAACAAATCATCTTCTGACATTTTTAAACAGCCTGTAACATGGCAGTAAAAAGCTGACTGAACAGCACTTTATTTCTCTCCAAGTGCTGAATGTAATACCCTGCTAGCTGCCAGAAGTGTGGGAGTTTGTGCAAGTCTACCCGCATTTTTAAAGTGACAATCATTTCGAAGGCAAAACCAACCTGGTTTTGCCTCGTAAATGATTTCTGCTTTAAAAATACGAACAAACTCGCACAAAGGGAGTGATTAAGATCTGATCGCTGCTGTGCGTTTTCGCACAGCAGGCAATGAGCAATAGACTGCACATGCATATGCACCACAATGCGCACGCGCATCGGCAAACAACAACAGGCATCGCCGGACAGCGAAAGACTGGTGCGAAAATTACAATCTCACAGCTATTTGCATGCTGATTGACAGGAAGAGGCCGTTTGTGGATGGTAACTGACTGTTTTCTGTTAGTGTCAGGGAAAACGCAGGCGTTCACAAGTGTTTTCAGGGAGAGTGTGTGACGTCAGCTCCTGACCCAATCAGTCTGTTCTCATCGCACTGTAGGAGTAAGTCCTGGGCCGTGCAGGGACGGCACACAGTGGAAAAATCATTCAATGGTGAGTGAGGTGTGAACGGATTTGCAGCTGTCCGCTGACTAAGGTTTTTTTTGCAGCTCGGCGTACACATGCGATCACACATTTGCACGGCAAATATACACTCCCCCTGGGCGGCAACTATCTGAATGCAGCACAACAATTTTAGCAGCCCAGAGATCAGGTCTGAATCACCCCCAAAATCCAGCTCACAGGGTATTACATTTACCCCTAAGGCTTAGTACATAGAGCCTAATTCAGATCTGACCATAGTTGTGCTAAATTTAGCACATCTACTATCCGTTTCTCAGACATGCGGGGGGACATCCAGCACAGGGCTAGTCCACTCTGCATGTCTGGCTCTGCCCTCTCCCTTCCCCGTATGGGTGCAAAAGCATCACACAGTGGCGATGCTTTTGCACCAGGTGAGTAGCTCATACCTGCACAGCTCCGGCACACTGCAGGGAGCTACCTTCCACAACCCAGGTCAAAGCAGCTGCCTGTGACATCACTCAGCCTCTGCGGGCCACCCCCCGCAATGGTACGGACAAACCTCTGTTGTCCGGACCGTGCCCCACCAACAGCGTTCTAACACCATTGACACGCCCCCTTTCCACCCCGTGACTGCCTCTGCCTGATTGATCTCAGCCCTGAGATGGTTTTAGCATCTTACTGGGCTCCTGGGGTGCACCCACTGCACATGCAGTCTCCACAAAGAAATTCAGACTGCGATCACTGCCACTGCAGCGATCCAGTCTGAATTACCCCCATAGACTCCTTAGTTACATGCACTGGCGTTTCTAGCAAGGGGTCAAAATGTGCAAATCATCTCCTGCTCCTGCACATGTGCAGTAGTGAAAGTAGTCTCCAGAACATGTTTTCAGGGAGCTGCGCATACGCAGTAGTCTCCGGCACAATGTCAGAGCCTACAGCTCCATGAAGAAGAGGAGGCCCACCCAGAGTCTGCACACGGGCCCCCTCTCTGTTAAATTGCCCCTGATTACACATCTCAAATTTGTCTGACAATCTTTGTTTGCATCTTATATTGGTATGAGTATATGCCTTTCTCTATAGTGCCAACCTCTCCAGGTAAAACTGTACATCGCCATTGGGCACACCCGTCTCTTCTTATTTCCTTTACAAATGTAATACTTAGTGAAGCAGCAGGTACCCTGCAATGGGGGCTGCTGCCCTTGTATAATGATTTTGTGAGATCAGTATTGTCACATTGACAAGTTTGGGCTGTCTGGACATTTTTGTATACAAGATCACCAAGCACTCATTACCTTATGAATATATTGGTATATCTTAAAAGTAATTAGATATAGAATTGTGGTTACATTTGAAGCCAAAATACCTTAGGTCTGCAAAGGTGAATTAAGGCTTTACATTAAAGGTTTACTAGGTTCATTAATTCATTATATTAGTCTCATTCTGTACTTGATAAAAAAATGTCAAAGAAATATGCATAGCATGCAATACTGCATACAGTACTATGCCTAAATCTGCACCTATAAATAAATATGTGGATCGGGGCATTTTCCAAGGGCAGGGACAGACAAAGCAAATGAAAGAAAGACAACAGACATTAAGGGGCAAATTTACTTATCCTTCTAAAACAGAAAGTTGGTGATTATGCCCAAAGCATCCAATCAGATGCTGTCTATCATTTTCTAAAAGGCAATAGAAAAATGCTTGAGAGCGTCTGATTGGTTGTTATGGGTAACATCACCTAGTCTCTGTTTTAGAAGCTTTAGTAAAATTACCCCTTAGTTGTGGATAGGTAATATAAAGATAGAGACAAGACAAGGGGTCGATTTATCTACATCTGCATCTGAGGATGCGGATGTGAGGTGATAAAATCGACCCAATGTGCAATGCGATAATTGATTACATCACAGGGATGTCTCAGTTATTACATGCAGGGACAGAACTTGCGAGAATGTTCTGTCCCTCTGATGCCACCCTGCAACCAAATCAGGGTATTTTTCACAAAAAATATCCTGATTATGTGTTCCGCATGTGGCACCGCCCAACATCACCAATGCTACCACCTCTGCCGACACCCACCTATCCATTACGATGACACCCCCCCGTGTGCACACCATGACCCTAGTGGCAGAGAAAGCTGTGCAGAAGTACAGGATCCACAGAGAGCCATGTGATTACGCCAGCTGAAGCTGGCGTGTTTACCATAGAGCTTAGGGCCTAATTCTGAGTTGATCGCAGCAGCAATTTTGTCAGCAGTTGGGAAAAACAATGTGCACTGCAGGGGGGGGGGGGCAGATATAACATGTGCAGAGAGAAATAGATTTGGGTGGGGTGTATTAAAACTGAAATCTAAATTGCAGTGTAAAAATAAAGCAGCCAGTATTTACCCTGCACATAAACAAAATGGGATCCGGATTGAAAGTCAACAGTAACTAGGTCGACAATGTCTAGGTCGACCACTATTGGTCGACAGTAACTAGGTCGACAGGGTGTCTAGGTCGACAGGGTCTTTTGGGCGACATGTTCTAGGTCAACAGGTCAAAATGTCGACATGAGTTTTTCACAATTTTTTTTCTTTTTTTGAACCTTTTCATACTTAACGATCCACGTGGACTACGATTGGAACGGTAATCTGTGCCGAGCGAAGCGGTAGCGGAGCAAAGGCACCATGCCCGAAGCATGGTGGGCGAAGCGAGCCATGCGAGGGGACGCGGTGCACTAATTGGGGTTCCCGGTCACTCTACTAAGAAAACAACACCAAAATAACATTAAAAACTAATGTCGACCTTTTGACCTGTCGACCTAGAACATGTCGACATAAAGACCCTGTCGACCTAGACACCCTGTCGACATAGTTACTGTCGACCAATAGTGGTCAACCTAGACATTGTCGACATAGTTACTGTCGACTTTCAATACCACACCCAACAAAATAACCCACCCAAATCTTACTCTCTCTGCAAATGTTATATCTGTCCCCCCTGCAGTGCACATGGTTTTTCCCAATTGCTAACAAAGTTGCTGCTGCGATCAACTCAGAATTAACCCCTTACTGCTGTATTTTCTAACAATTTATCTTGAGCAAATTCGTCCAGGTCGCATTTCCCAATATAAGTATGAGTAAAGAGGTCTGGGTTACTAAAACAAAAAGTGAACTAAAGGGTTTGCTGCTCCAAAAGCCCTTTAATACATTCAGGTGATGCTAAAATAATGTGAAAAGAGTGTGAAACACCCTTTTTCATATTATTTTAGTAAATTATTTTTTAATATACATGCCCATAAGTGTAGGGTGAAGTACAGACATAAGACAAGGCAATGCCAGGAAGACTACAGACAAGTGTGCTGTGCATTTTATATTAATCACTTGCAGGAGCTTCTTGCTTGACTTTTGCATTCTGTGACTGGGATGTAATGAAGTTCAAGTTCGGGGCCCTGCAGGATGCCAGCCAAACTCAGACTTTTTTTTTAAAGGGGCAATCATGTACAAGGCTAAACCATGCCTTTTACATGTATGCCCCTTTAAAAAAAATGTGCCCCTTTAAAAAAAATGTGCGATTTCAGACGGCTTCCAGCACAGCCGCCGAACTCAGACTTCATTTGTTTTCTGCAACAGACAGAACATGAAAGCCTTCAGGGATAAGAGGCAGCTTTATTTTGTATCCATAATACCCTGCACTCCAAGTGGGTACACAATCTTTTAGGAAAACAATGAAAAACAGTCAAATCATAAAGGAATAAAGGGGTCTATTTACTATGCCTTGAATGGAGATAAAGTGGACGGAGATAAAGTACCAGCCAATCAGCTCCTAACTAGTGATGTGCACCGGACATTTTTCGGGTTTTGTGTTTTGGTTTTGGATTCGGTTCCGCGGCCGTGTTTTGGATTCGGACGCGTTTTGGCAAAACCTCCCTGAAAATATTTTGTCGGATTCGGGTGTGTTTTGGATTCGGGTGTTTTTTACAATAAACCCTCAAAAACAGCTTAAATCATAGAATTTGGGGGTCATTTTGATCCCATAGTATTATTAACCTCAATAACCATAATTTACACTCATTTTCAGTCTATTCTGAACACCTCACAATATTATTTTTAGTCCTAAAATTTGCACCGAGGTCGCTGGATGGCTAAGCTAAGCGACCCAAGTGGCCGACACAAACACCTGGCCCATCTAGGAGTGGCACTGCAGTGTCAGACAGGATGGCACTTCAAAAAAATAGTCCCCAAACAGCACATGATGCAAAGAAAAAAAGAGGCGCACCAAGGTCGCTGTGTGACTAAGCTAAGCGACACAAGTGGCCGATACAAACACGTGGTCCATCTAGGAGTGGCACTGCAGTGTCAGGCAGGATGGCACTTCAAAAAAATAGTCCCCAAACAGCACATGATGCAAAGAAAAAAAGAGGCGCACCAAGGTCGCTGTGTGACTAAGCTAAGCGATACAAGTGGCCGACACAAAAACCTGGCCCATCTAGGAGTGGCACTGCAGTGTCAGGCAGGATTGCACTTCAAAAAAATAGTCCCCAAACAGCACATGATGCAAAGAAAAAAAGAGGCGCACCAAGGTCGCTGTGTGACTAAGCTAAGCGACACAAGTGGCCGACACAATCACCTGGCCCATCTAGGAGTGGCACTGCAGTGTCAGGCAGGATGGCACTTCAAAAAAATTGTCCCCAAACAGCACATGATGCAAAGAAAAAAAGAGGCGCACCAAGGTCGCTGTGTGACTAAGCTAAGCGACACAAGTGGCCGACACAAACACCTGGCCCATCTAGGAGTGGCACTGCATTTTTTAATGTGTGAAATTATATGCCAGTATCAATAGCAATGGCCTACTACTATATATACTGCGCACGACTGAAATGCACCACAGGTATGGATGGATAGTATACTTGACGACACAGAGGTAGGTACAGCAGTGGCCTACTGTACCGTAATGCTATATATTATATACTGGTGGTCAGCAAACTGTGCAAAACTGAAATGCACCACAGGTATGGATGGATAGTAAACTTGACGACACAGAGGTAGGTACAGCAGTGGCCTACTGTACCGTAATGCTATATATTATATACTGGTGGTCAGCAAACTGTGCAAAACTAAAATGCACCACAGGTATGGATGGATAGTATACTTGACGACACAGAGGTAGGTACAGCAGTGGCCTTCTGTACCGTACTCCTATATATTATATACTGGTGGTCAGCAAAATTATGCACTGTACTCCTACTATATACTACAATGCAGCACAGATATGGAGAGTTTTTCAGGCAGACAACGTATACTGGTGGTCACTGGTCAGCAAAACTCGGCACTGTACTCCTACTATATAATACTGCTGGTCCCCAGTCCCCACAATAAAGCAGTGTGAGCACAGATATATGCAGAACACTGAGCACAGATATGGAGTGTTTTTCAGGCAGACAACGTATACTGGTGGTCACTGTCAGCAAAACTCTGCACTTTACTCCTATATAATATACTGGTGGTCCCCAGTCCCCACAATAAAGCAGTGTGAGCACAGATATATGCAGCACACTGAGCACAGATATGGAGTGTTTTTCAGGCAGACAACGTATACTGGTGGTCACTGTCAGCAAAACTCTGCACTGTACTCCTCCTATATAATACAGCTGCTCCCCAGTCCCCACAATAAAGCAGTGTGAGCACAGATATATGCAGCACACTGAGCACAGATAAAGAGCGTTTTTTTCAGGCAGAGAACGGATAAAACTGGTGGTTACTGATCAGCAAAACTCTGCACTGTACTCCTCCTATATTATACAGCTGCTCCCCAGTCCCCACAATTAAGATATAAGCAAGCACAAATATTTGCATCAACAATTAATAAACGGAGAGGACGCCAGCCACGTCCTCTCCCTAACATTTCCAATGCACGAATGAAAATGGCGGCGACGCGCGGCTGCTTATATAGAATCCGAATCTCGCGAGAATCCGACAGCGGGATGATGACGTTCGGGCGCGCTCGGGTTAACCGAGCCATACGGGAGAATCCGAGTATGCCTCGGACCCGTGTAAAATGGGTGAAGTTCGGGGGGGTTCGGTTTCCGAGGAACCGAACCCGCTCATCACTACTCCAAACTGTCATTTTTCAAACACAGCTTGTGACATGGCAGTTAGGAGCTAACTAGCTGGTATTGTATCTTTGTCCCCTTTATCTCCATCCAAGGCTTAGTGAATAGACCCCTCAATTACTAACCTCTCCGCAATTACATGTTAGCGCTGCTGATGCTGGAGAAATCACTCAGAAACTGGCACAGCGGACATTTTTCTGGTGATTTACAGTACAGAATACTTTAACATGAACACATTTTTTTTTCAAATGAGGACACTCTCCTGTAAAGTAATAATTATCTTCAACACGAACGGGACAAATGCTTTTACAGTATACAGTATTACAGTATGTCACATGTACTTGCAGTAATAATGAAGAAATTCATTTTCATATTCAAATACATACAGTAACATAGAAACATAGAATTTGACGGCAGATAAGAACCACTTGGCCCATCTAGTCTGCCCTTACAGTATTCAAATCTAAGTTTAAGCAAGCAATCATATATTGCTGATATGGCATCTGATGTCTCAAAAAACATAGAAAACATAATTCTTTTGATATAATGCCACAGCTTATGTATCATTCTGCTTCACTGTAGTGCTAGCTGCTAAGGTTATCGCTGGACCATGGCCAGATTAGGCAGATTGTAGCATGCGGTAAACATATATCAAATAACATGGAAGCAGGTTTAATAACGCTTTACCGCTATGCTGTCAGTTGGATGAGGCTCAAACATGACTCTTGCAGAACATTATTCATTTACTCTGATATTCAAGAACAGAAGATGTCTAGACAATGGGAACATGATATGCGTGGTACATAGATATAAGACCTTACAGTACTTTTAAAGTATTAAAGGAAATCAAGCATTGCAAGCTTTGCAAAATGACATGTAGAAGACACATAATATTTAAAGTAGTGATTTTAAAACAGGTTTTCATATTATGAAATTCAACATAGGGATGCCAATGTATTTTACACGTTGTGTATTTGGGGAACTTTTATTGAACTCTCTTCAGACAATGTTGAGATGCAGCAGTTTAAAATATAAAGGGGATTATTCTGCATCTCCTAATCTTGTGGGGTTGGCCAATTACAACTGCCCTAACCACCTTATGGCTATTGCTTTCTGAATGCCAATATATTTCCTCATTTGTTATTTCAATCATTGCTAATTTTTTTTTAATTGTATTAATATCCAGAGATCAGTCTCAATGTTTTTTCTTTCAACGCGTTATTACTAATTGCATCTATGTTAATTTATCCTGACATTCAATAGATAGATAGATAGATAGATAGATAGATAGATAGAGTTGTACCTTTTAGTGGTCTGTGTTAAAATAACTATAATAAGTAGGGATCAGAACGCTAACTCAGGGATTTAAATTGAAACCTGATTTACATTGGAGCTGTTAATACGAAATATGTTAAGAAGACACAGCTCACAAAATCTCTAAGGATGACTTAATAACAGACATGAATAGCATCTGTATTGTTTACAATAAACTATTCTCTGTCCAAGAATTTCTTCATCTCTTGCCCTGAGATTAGGGTACAGTAGCTGAATGCTTTTACTCCTTGCACCGGTGTGGTAGCTAATTAAATGTTTGTAGTGATATATCGTATTCCACTAATACATTTTTATATATAGTTACGCAATGTTCATGTTTCCTAGTAGGTACAGTACAATTTGAAAAAGAGAATTTGAAACACAGAAACATAGAATTTGACAGTATACTGTATAAGAAACACTTGGCCCATCTAGTCTGCTCCTTATTTTATCCTATAGGTAACCTCAACCATATTTGATCCTTATGTCTTTGTAAGGATATTCAAATGTGTATCCCAAGCATGTTTAAATTGCTCTACTGTCTAAGCTTCTATCACCTCTGATGTGTGGCTTTTCCACTTATTTAATACCCTTTCTATGAAGGGTGTGCCTTGTCACCTGCATTATCTTACTACCTGCTAAACTTATATTTCTGTCATGTGATAATGCATAAAATGCTATTATTATTCCTTTAGAGTGGTATGGAAAATAAGAGCCCAATTGAAGAGGTGTTTAAGAGCATAAATGTTACAGAGGGCATGTAAAGTGCAGGGACAGATGAATGGGAGCATAAGGGTAAGGGAAGGGAAAAACATACAGTAAATGTTATAGAAAGCAAGCATAAGTGCAGGGGAAGATGAGAGCATAAGTGCAGGGGACGGTCTGAGCACAAGTACGAGGGAAGGTCAGAGCCCAAGTGCAGGGGAAAGTGAGAACATAAGTGCTGGTAAAGGTGATGGCATAAGTGCTGGTAAAGGTGATGGCATAAGTGCACGGGACGGTCTGAGCACAAGTACGAGGGAAGGTCAGGGCCCAAGTGCATGGGAAAGTGAGAACATACTGTAAGTGCTGGTAAAGGTGAGAGTATAAGTGCTGGTAAAGGTAATTGCATAAGTGCAGGGAAAGGTGAGAGCACAAGTATTGGGGAAGATGAAAGCACAAGTGCAGGGGAAGGTGGGCGCATAAGTGTAGGGGAAGGTGAGAGTACATGTGCAGGGGAAGGTGAAAGTACATGTGCAGGGGAAGGTGAGAGTACACGTGCAGGGGAAGGTGAGAGTACACGTGCAGGGGAAGGTGAGAGTACATGTGCAGGGGAAGGTGAGAGTACACGTGCAGGGGAAGGTGAGAGTACATGTGCAGGGGAAGGTGAGAGTATAAGTGCAGGAGAAGGTGAGAGTATGAGTGCAGGGGAAGGAGAGATTACAAGAGCATGTGAAGGTAAGAGCACGAGTGCAGGGGTAGGTGAGAGCACAAGTGCAAAGGAAGGTGATAGCACAAGTGTAGGGGAAGGTGAGAGCGGGAGTGCAGGGGAAGGTGATAGCACAAGTGCAAGGGAAGGTGATAGCACAAGTGTAGGGGAAGGTGAGAGCGGGAGTGCAGGGGAAGGTGAGAGCACGAGTGCAGGGAAAGGTGAGAGTACAAGTGCAGGGAAGGCGAGAGCTGGAGTGCAGGGGAAGGTGAGAGCACGAGTGCAGGGAAAGGTGAGAGCGGGAGTGCAGGGGAAGGTGAGAGCACGAGTGCAGGGAAAGGTGAGAGCGGGAGTGCAGGGGAAGGTGAGAGCACGAGTGCAGGGAAAGGTGAGAGTGGGAGTGCAGGGAAAGGTGAGAGTACAAGTGCAGGGAAAGGTGAGAGTACAAGTGCAGGGGAAGGTGAGAGCACGAGTGCAGGGAAAGGTGAGAGCGGGAGTGCAGGGAAAGGTGAGAGCGGGAGTGCAGGGAAAGGTGAGAGCGGGAGTGCAGGGGAAGGTGAGAGCGGGAGTGCAGGGGAAGGTGAGAGCACGAGTGCAGGGAAAGGTGAGAGCGGGAGTGCAGGGGAAGGTGAGAGCACGAGTGCAGGGAAAGGTGATAGCACAAGTGCAGGGGAAGGTGAGAGCGGGAGTGCAGGGAAAGGTGAGAGCACGAGTGCAGGGAAAGGTGATAGCACAAGTGCAGGGGAAGGTGAGAGCACGAGTGCAGGGAAAGGTGAGAGTACAAGTGCAGGGAAGGCGAGAGCGGGAGTGCAGGGGAAGGTGAGAGCACGAGTGCAGGGAAAGGTGAGAGCGGGAGTGCAGGGGAAGGTGAGAGCACAAGTGCAGGGGAAGGTGAGAGCACGAGTGCAGGGAAAGGTGATAGCACAAGTGCAGGGAAGGCGAGAGCGGGAGTGCAGGGGAAGTCAAGAGCGGGAGTGCAGGGGAAGATGAAAATACAAGTGCAGGGGAAGGCGAGAGCGGGAGTGCAGGGGAAGATGAAAATACAAGTGCAGGAGAAGGCGAGAGCGGGAGTGCAGGGGAAGATGAAAATACAAGTGCAGGAGAAGGCGAGAGCGGGAGTGCAGGGGAAGGTGAGAGCACGAGTGCAGGGAAAGGTGAGAGTACAAGTGCAGGGAAGGCGAGAGCGGGAGTGCAAGGGAAGGCGAGAGCGGGAGTGCAGGGAAGGCGAGAGCGGGAGTGCAGGGGAAGATGAAAATACAAGTGCAGGAGAAGGCGAGAGCGGGAGTGCAGGGGAAGATGAAAATACAAGTGCAGGAGAAGGCGAGAGCGGGAGTGCAGGGGAAGGTGAGAGCACGAGTGCAGGGAAAGGTGAGAGTACAAGTGCAGAGAAGGCGAGAGTGGGAGTGCAGGGGAAGGTGAGAGCATGAGTGCAGGGAAAGGTGAGAGTACAAGTGCAGGGAAGGCGAGAGCGGGAGTGCAGGGGAAGGCGAGAGCGGGAGTGCAGGGAAGGCGAGAGCGGGAGTGCAGGGGAAGATGAAAATACAAGTGCAGGAGAAGGCGAGAGCACAACATAATATCCTGATAATACCTGGTGCTGTGCTATTTGTGCCATCTGAGGTGGATAACACATGTAAGAATATAAATAACTGTTATCACACCAGACTGCTGTATTTCATTGGAGACAGAAGGAACACTCATTTGTCAGACTTATGAACATTGTGTAATGGTACAATCACCATCGAGGTTTACTCTTATGTTTGAACACAGTGGAATTTGTATACTACACACAGATTTGAATAAGGACATGATATTATTTATTATCATCATTTTCATGCTGGACTATTCTAGTTTTTTCTGCACTCTTATAATGTAGTCACAATTGAGTAACAGCCCCAGAGTGCATGGTATGCTCCTGTATGATAATCCTTTTGCAGCTAGGTCTTCTTTACATCTATTATACAGGTACATACTGAGCCCTGTCATACTCTATTTCTAAATGTAGAAAACAACTACAGCACATGCTGAGGAAGGGGAGAGTACGTGTCAGTGGATATAAGAGCACAAGTGCTGTCAGTGATTGTAATGTAAATGCAGTGATATAAAAAAGCATATGTGTAAAGCAAGCATGATAGCACAAGATCAGAGGAACATCAGGACTCAGGTGAATGGAGAATGAAAGATTAGTTGCCAAGTAAGAAAAAATGTAGGGGGTTATTCAGGTTTGTTAGCAAACCAAAAAAAGCACACTACTGGGCAAAACCATGTTGCACTGCAGGTGGGGCAGGTGTAACATGTGCAGAGAGATTTCGATTTGGGTGGGTTATATTGTTTTTTGCAAGGTAAATACTGGCTGCTTTATATTTACACTGCAATTTAGATTTCAGTTTGAACACACCCCACCCAAATCTATTTCTCTCTGCACATGTTACACCTGCATTTAATGGAAGAATATGAAAGTACAGGGGAAGGAGAAAATGAAAGTAAATGTAGAGTAAGTATACTAAATGTAAGACCTGTTCTAAAGCAGCACAGTAACAGAAAATGATAAACACCAAAGTCTAGTTTTATAAATGAGACCTATGATGTGTAATGAGTCTGCAATCATCCTATTATTATTTTTTTAATAAGATAATCTGTCAGGTCTGTGACCATTAGAGCCTAAGAAATGCGTTACTGAGGAGGCGTTTGTCAGTCTCTTACCTGAGAGCTCTGCATTTCTGTAGACGCCTAAAGGAGTCACCAGAGCAATTTTTAAAGGTTCCTGTGTCTCCAGGGAGATAATCTCAATGCAATTACTATGGAAGGATCATTATTTTAAAATATATATTTAGCTACCTGCTGTGTCAATTGTATTGATGTCATATGAATGACATCATTTATAGATATCTCACTCAAAGATACATCCCTACAGACTAACAAAATCTCATGTCATTGAAAATAAATGCAAATCTTGATTAAATATGGATATTGTCAGTGCTTAAAGTGGTCCTACAGAGGTGGTGGAACTCACCCCCCACGGCGCCCATGCAACAAAGGTATTGTGTGCGCCACAAAAAATGGGCGTGGTCTCAAAAATAAAGGGGCGTGGTCACAGAAAAGTAATAATGCCCACAGTAGTAGCACCCCGTAATACATATAATGCCCATCACAGTAGCGCTTCTTATACAATGCCCACAGTAGTAGTGCTATTTATGCAATGTCCACTGTACTGCTAGGGCCCACAGTGGTAGTGCCCCTTATATAGACCCCAGAGTAGTGGTGCCCCTTATGCAATTCCCACAATAGTAGTGCCCCTTATGTCGCCAGGAGTGATGCCCCTTATGAAGTGCCCCCTTTACAATGCCCTCATTAGAAGGGTCCCCAGTAGTAATGCCCTTAATGGTAATGCCCCTGTGTAGTATTGCCCTCAGTAATAATGTTGCCTGTACTAATGCCCCCAGTCGTTTAGCCCCCTGTAGTGTAGCCCTAGTAGTTATGCCCCCAGTGGTAATGCTCCTGCAGTTATGACCCCAGTAGTTTACCCCCCCTTTAGTTTAGCCTCCCAGTGGTAATGCCCCCAGTACTTTAGCCCCAGTAGTTTGCCTGCTTGTAGTTTAGCCGCCAGCAATAATGCCTCCCTGTAGTAGAGCCCCTGTAGTTATGCCCCGCTTGTAGTTTAGCCCCAGTAGTAATGCCCCCAGTAGTTTAGCCCCTGTAGTTATGCCCCCAAGTAGTAATGCCCCTGTAGTTATGCCCCCAGTAGTAATGCCCCTGTAGTTATGCCCCCAGTAGTAATGCCCTCCTGTAGTTATGCCCCCAGTAGTAATGCCCTCCTGTAGTTATGCCCCCAGTAGTAATGCCCTCCTGTAGTTATGCCCCCAGTAGTAATGCCCTGCTGTAGTTTGCCCCCAGTAGTTAGCCCCTTGTAGCTTGCCCCCAATAGTTTGCCCCCTTGTAGTTGGCCCCCAGTAATAATGTCCCCCAGTAGATGCCCCCAAGTAGTAATGCCCTCCTGTAGTTTGCCCCACAGTAGTTAGCCCCTTTGTAGTTTGCCCCCAGAAGCTTGCCCCCTTGTAGTTTGCCCCAGTAGATTGCCCCCTTGTAGCTTGCCCCCTTGTAGTTTGCCCCCAATAATAATGTCCCCCAGTAGATGCCCCCCAGTAGTAATGCCCCCTGTAGATGCCCCCCAGTAGTTTGCCCCCAGTAGATGCCCCCTGTAGATGTGCCGCTACACTTAGGAAGAAAACAATTACAATACTTACCGAGCTCCGCTCCCACTTGCAGTCCGCTGCAGTCCTCTCTCGCCGCCCACTCCTCGGCACTATGGGAGAGACGTCATGACGTCTCTCCCATAGCGCACAGTTACAGCGCTGGAAGCCGGAGATCAGTACTGAGCTCCTGTCTCCGGCTGCCGCCAGGCGCCCGCTGGTACCGCAATCTCAGCGGGCACCCTGCAGCGCTGCACACAGCGGGTTAGGTGAGCCGGAGGAGGCGGAACTGCGTTCAGTCTCCAAGTGGAACTGACGTAATGCAGTTCCGCCCCGTTCTGGCTCACTTTAACCCCTGGATATTGTCCATATTAATGAACCAGTACTCTTCTTATTGTAATATCCTTCTCATGAAATAATAGATTGTCTTAAAAAACATATATTTCAGTGTGTTCTCTTGCCCACTGAGATTTACATTTTTCATAATTTGAGAGATTTGTTTTCTTTTTTTGTCATAACATGATTGATCAAGACCAGTGATTTGTAAAGAAGGGGTTTAGGCACTGTTTTATGCACATACATTTTACTTCACAATTGTTTGTGTGGCCAATTGTGCCATGATGCATTGCTTCCTTTATATTGTACTTGAGCTTCTGTAAAGCATACCTCATGGCCCCTGAATGCCATTGCATGGTCATGGCCAAACTCTATATTTCCAGCATCTCTTTATGCATGAAAGAAAAGCTTAGAGTGTTCTCTTCCATTGGCACTGAGGGTGTGATTCCCAGGTGGATACAGTTGAAGTACAGTAGTGTCTGTAACTTTTTGTCACATCCATTACTGCTTCTTTTTGCTAATTCTGTGGTCGATGGGTATCCTATTGAGACCAGGGGCATAGCCAGAACTTTGTGGGCCCCATAGCAACATTTTGAAGGGGCCCTCATCCCTTTGCTGCTAGAGAGACACTTCTCTGCAGCAGTTGTTAATTTTATGCCCTATAATAGTGCCCTAGTTCATTATCTGAACCATAGTAGAGCCTTATTTAATGTTATGCCCCATAGTAGTGCCCTAGTTTCTTTTATTAATCGTATTAGAGCTTAAGTTCACCCTATGTCACATTTCAGAGCTGCCAGTACACATTATGCTGCACAGTACCCCCAATTCACATTATGATATATAGTGCCCCCTGTTCATATTGTGCCTCATTGCAGTGCGCCAGTTCATATTATAAAACATTAAAATGCCCTCCAGTTCATTTTATACCACACTATAATGAGCAGGACCAGGGGCATATCTAAATATATTGCAGGCCCCAAGGAAAAGGTTTGAAAGGGCCCCTGTGTACCACCCAATGGCGAAAAAAATCTATATAACACATGTAACTGTGACAGGAAAGGTGGGCCCCTCTCAGCTCTGGGCCCCATAGCAGCTGCACTGCCTGCACCTATAATAGCTACGCCATTGATTGAGATGCCCACCAGCTGTGACACAAACCCACAATGTGCATGCTAAGATGCACTATTGGCACACCATTGGTAGCACCATTGGATATTGCACCTGTCGGTGAAAGGAGCAGAATGTTGACAGTGTCAGCACAATTGCATTTTTAGTCACAGTGACTGACACCAACATTCCTGCAATTTCAGTCTGTGACCCCCGGTGTTGAACCAGCTTTTCCTTCTTCCATCTCTGACTCCACCCTGGAGTGTCATTTATGCTCATGTGCTAGGCATTATTTACCACTACTGTGAGGGCCAGACTGATTGACTGATTGGCATTATTTTACAGTAGGCTTATACAGAGACATAAGGTGGGGCCATGACACTCTGAGCAGGCTCGTGTCATGCAAACCCCAATCCATGCACACACACATCATGTTGTGGCACATTGAATGGAATTAAAAAACAGTGGCAGGGTACATCTCATAATAAACTAGAATCTTGCTAATCACTATTACAAACCTTTGTAGGGAGTCCTGAAGGAACAACACAGTTTTTCTCTAACGTCCTAGTGGATGCTGGGGACTCCGTAAGGACCATGGGGAATAGACGGGCTCCGCAGGAGACTGGGCACTCTAAGAAAGATTTAGTACTACTGGTGTGCACTGGCTCCTCCCTCTGTGCCCCTCCTCCAGACCTCAGTTAGAATCTGTGCCCAGACAGAGCTGGGTGCATTTTAGTGAGCTCTACTGAGCTTGCTAATAAGAAAGTATTTTAGTTAGGTTTTTTATTTTCAGAGAGCTTCTCCTGGCAACAGACTCTCTGCTACGTGGGACTGAGGGGAGAGAAGCAAACCTACTAACTGCGGCTAGGTTGCGCTTCTTAGGCTACTGGACACCATTAGCTCCAGAGGGATCAAACAAAGGACCTGACCTTGTCGTCCGTTCCCCGAGCCGCGCCGCCGTCCCCCTCGCAGAGCCAGAAGTCAGAAGCCGGCGGGTTGAAGCAAGAAGACGTCAAAATCGGCGGCAGAAGACTCCTGTCTTCATATGAGGTAGCGCACAGCACTGCAGCTGTGCGCCATTGCGCCCACACTAACCCACACACTCCGGTCACTGTAGGGTGCAGGGCGCAGGGGGGGGCGCCCTGGGGAGCAATTGATTACCTCCTGGCAAAAAGCAGCATATATACAGTTGGACACTGTTATATGCATGAGCCCCCGCCATTAATTTTACACAAAATCGCGGGAGAAGCCCGCCACTGAGGGGGCGGGGCCTTCTTTCTCAGCACTCACCAGCGCCATTTTCTCTCCACAGCTCCGCTGAGAGGAAGCTCCCCAGGCTCTCCCCTGCAGAAGCACGATAGAGAGGGTGAAAAAGAGAGGGGGGGCACATAAATTTGGCGTAAAAACAATATATACAGCAGCTACTGGGTTAACACTAAGTTACTGTGTGATTCCTGGGTCATATAGCGCTGGGGTGTGTGCTGGCATACTCTCTCTCTGTCTCTCCAAAGGGCCTTGTGGGGGAACTGTCTTCAAATAGAGCATCCCCTGTGTGTGTGGTGTGTCGGTACGTGTGTGTCGACATGTCTGAGGTAAAAGGCTCCCCTAAGGAGGAAATGGAGCAAATACGTGTGTGAGAGGGTGTCTCCGTCGACAACGCCGACACCTGTTTGGATATGTGTAAGTGCTGAGGTGAATTTATTGCACAAAAGATTAGAGAACAGACAGGAAATCTACCCATGTCAGTCCCTATGTCACAGAGACCTTCAGAGTCTCACAATGCTCACTATCCAAAATAATAAACACTGATCCAGTGTCGACTACGATAATGCAAAGTTACAGCCAAAATGGCTGAACGGTATTCAATATATGATTATTGTAATAAAAGATGATTTGCATATCACTGATGACTCATTTGTCCCTGACACAAGGGTACACATGTTAAGGGGAAGAAAGCTGAGGTAAATTTCCCTCCTCTCATGAGGAAAAAGAGCGGGAATCTCCAGACAAGAGACTGCAGCTTCCCACAAAAAATTCTCAGGCAGTATCCTTTCCCCACTAGGGCCAGGATGTGATGGGAATCTTCCCCTAGGGTGTCACGTTTGCACAGAAGGTAGCACTAGCTATTCTTAGGGATCCTGCAGATAACGTGCACATTCTAGTACACTACTCAGACCGGCGATTGTGTCGGCATGGGTTTATAGCGCTGTGGCAGCGTGGACAGGTACCTTATCAGCAGAGATGGAGACCCTAGTATGCATATAGATATATATATATATATATATATATGTATTTATAGAGATATATATATATTAAAGATGCTGTCTTAAGAGATAGGTATATATATATATATATATATATATATATAAAACATGCCCAAAAATACATGAGTATACTGGGCCCTAGAGTCAAAGCTATGTCGATTTCTGCTTGATGTGTCCTGTAGAATGTGCAATGGACAGATGATGCCGACTTAAGAGGCATATGGAAGGCTGAGGATTGTGTGGAGAAGGGTTCTCGGACCTGGTCTCCACAGCTATAGCTGGTAATTCTGATATTTTGCCTTATATTCCTGCACAGCCTAGGAAAGCACGACATTATCAAATGCAGCCTTTCGAATAAAGATACAAGAAAGTCCGAGGTGCGTCCTTTCTTGCCAGAGGCGGGGGCAGAGGAAAGAAGCTGCACAACACAGCTAGTTCCCAGGAACAGAAGTCCTCCCCGGCCTCTACAAAGATCCACCGCATGTCGCTGGGGCTCCACAGGCGGAGCTAGGCCCGGAGGGGGCACGCCTTCGTAAGTTCAGCCACAGGTGGGTTCACTCCCTGTTAGATCCCTGGGCAATAGATATTGTGTCTTAGGGATACAAGCTGGACTTTGAGAAGATGCCCCCTCACCGACGGCCCTGCCGGCTTCCCCCCACGAGAGGGAAACAGTGTTAACTGCAATTCACAAATTGTATCTTCAACAGGTGGTGGCCAAGGTTCTCCCTCCTTCAACAAGGAGGGGGTTATTATTATTCGACCATGTTGCAGTCCCGAAACCAGGCGGTTAGGTCGGACCCATATTGAATTTAAAATCCCTGAACATATACCTGAAAAGGTTCAAGTTCAAGATGGAATCGCTAAGAGCGGTTATTGCAAGCCTGAAAGGGGGAGATTTTATGGTGACTCGGGACATAAAGGATGCATACCTTCATGTCCCCATTTATCCACCTCATCAGGCGTACCTCAGAATTGCGGTACGGGATTGTCATTACCAATTTCAGACGTTGCCGTTTGGTCTCTCCACGGCCTTGAGAATATTCACCAAGGTAATGGCGGAAATGATGGTGCTCCTGCGGAAGCAAGGTGTCACTATTATCACATACTTGGACGATCTCCTCATAAAAGCGAGATCAAGAGAGCAGTTGCTGAACAGCGTATCACTTTTTCTGGAAGTGTAACGGCAACACGGCTGGATTCTATATATTCCAAAGTCGCAGTTGGTTCTTACAGCTCATCTGCCTCTCCTAGACACAGACCAGAAAAGGGTTTATCTCCCGATAGAGAGAGCTCAGGAGCTCGTGACACTGGTCAGGAATCTATTAAAACCAAAACAGGTGTCAGTGCATCACTGCACTCGAGTCCTGGGAAGGAGGGTGGCATCATACGAGGCCATTCCCTTCGGCAGGTTCCATACGAGGACCTTCCAATGGAACTTACTGGACAAGTGGGCCGGATCACATCTTCAGATGCATCGGTTAATCACCCTATCCCACAGAGCCAGGGTGTCTCTCCTGTGGTGGCTGCAGAGTGCTCACCTTCTCGAAGGTCGCAGATTCAGCATTCAGGACTGGGTCCTGGTGACCACGGATGCAAGCCTCCGAGGGTGGGGGGCAGTCACACAGGGAAGAAATTTCCAAGGGCTGTGGTCAAGGCAGGGAACTTGCCTTCACATCAATATCCTGGAACTAAGGGCCATATACAACGCCCTAAGTCAAGCGGAGACCCTGCTTCGCGACCAACCGGTTCTGATTCAGTCAGACAATATCACCGCAGTGGCTCATGTAAACCGCCTAGGAGGCACAAGGAGCAGGGTGGCGATGGTAGAAGCCACCAGAATTCTTCGCTGGGCAGAGAATCACGTAAGCGCACTGTCAGCAGTGTTCATTCCGGGAGTGGACAACTGGGAAGCAGACTTCCTCAGTAGGCACGACCTCCACCCGGGAGAGTGGAGACTTCATCAAGAAGTCTTCGCGCAGCTTGTAGGTCGGTGGGAACTGCTACAGGTGGACATGATGGCATCCCGCCTCAACAAAAAGCTACAGAGGTATTGCGCCAGGTCAAGAGACTCTCATGCGATAGCTGTAGACGCACTGGTGACACCGTGGATGTTCCAGTCGGTTTATGTGGTTCCTCCTTTTCCTCTCTTACCCAAGGTGCTGAGAATCATAAGGAAAAGAGGAGTGAGAACAATACTCATTGTTCCGATTTGGCCAAGAAGGACTTGGTATCCAGAGCTGCAAGAAATGCTCACAGAGGACCCATGGCCTCTGCCTTTAGGGCAGGATCTGTTGCAGCAGGGACCTTGTATGTTCCAAGACTTACCGCGGCTGCGTTTGACGGCATGGCGGTTGGATGCCGGATCCTAGTAGAAAAGAGGGATTCCGGATGAGGTTATTCCTACGCTGATAAGGGCTAGGAAGGACGTGACGGCTAAACATTATCACCGTATACGGCGAAAATATGTTGCTGGGTGTGAGGCCAGGAATGCCTCTACAGAGGAAGTCCAGCTGGGCCGTTTCCTTCACTTCCTACAGTCGGGAGTGACTTTGGGCCTAGAATTGGGGTCCATCAGGGTCCAGATTTCGTCCCGATCCATTTTCTTTCATACAAAAACTAGCTTCTCTACCTGAAGTTCAGACGTTTGTAAAGGAAGTGCTGCATATTCAGCCCCTTTTTTGTGCCACCGGCGGCACCTTGGGATCTTAACGTGGTGTTGAGTTTCCTAAAATCTCACTGGTTTGAGCCGCTTAAGACCGTGGAGTTAAAATATCTCACGTGGAAAGTGGTCAAAAATTAGCGGCTTTGTCATGTAAAAGCCCCTATCTGGTTTTCCATATGGACAGGGTAGAATTACGGGCTCGTCCGCAATTTCTGCCAAAAGGTGGTGCCATCTTTTCATGTGAACCAACCTATTGTGGTGCCTGCGGCTACTCGTGACTTGGAGGATTCCAAGTTACTAGATGTAGTCAGGGCTTTGAAGATTTATGTAGCCAGGTCGGCTGGAGTCAGGAAACCTGACTTGCTGTTTATCCTGTATGCATCCAACAAGCTGGGTGCTCCTGCTTCAAAGCAAACTATTGCTCGCAGGATCTGTAGCACGATTCAGCAGGCTCATTCTGTGGCTGGATTGCCGCATCCAAAATTAGTGAAAGCCCATTCCACAAGGAAAGTGGGCTCTTCTTGGGCGGCTGCCCGAGGGGTCTCGGCATTACAGCTTTGCCGAGCAGCTACTTGGTCGTGTTCAAACACATTTGCTAAGTTCTACAAGTTTGATACCCTGGCTGAGGAGGACCTTGTGTTTGCCCATTCGGTGCTGCAGAGTTATCAGCACTCTCCCGCCCGTTTGGAAGCTTTGGTATAATCCCCATGGTCCTTACGGAGTCCCCAGCATCCACTAGGACGTTAGAGAAAATAAGATTTTACTCACCGGTAAATGTATTTCTCGTAGTCCGTAGTGAATGCTGGGCGCCTGTCCCGAGTGCGGACTTTCTGCAATACGTGTATATAGTTATTGCTTAATAAAGGGTTACGTTATGTTGGCATCCATTGTTGATGCTCTGTTGTTGTTCATACTGTTGACTGGGTAAGTTATCACAAGTTATACGGTGTGATTGGTGTGGCTGGTATGAGTCTTACCCTGGATTCCAAAATCCTTTCCTTGTAATGTCAGCTCTTCCATGCACAGTTTCCTTAACTGAGGTCTAGAGGAGGGGCATAGAGGGAGGAGCCAGTGCACACCAGTAGTACTAAATCTTTCTTAGAGTGCCCAGTCTCCTGCGGAGCCCGTCTGTTCCCCATGGTCCTTACGGAGTCCCCAGCATCCACTACGGACTACGAGAAATAGATTTACCGGTGAGTAAAATCTTATTTTCTCCAACCATCTCCCCGTTGGTGCTGCTACATAAAAAAAGTTAAGCAGCTGTTGCGATGCTGGCAGGGCTGGCAACAGAAATGATGAGGCCTGATACACCCATGTTTTGGGGGCCTTCTCCTCCCTAGGTCCCCAGCAGATACAGGCCAGTGCTTGCGAGTTTTTTTTTTTATCTATATGTAGTTTCTGTTACAATTCTTGGACTTACTATGGAAGGATAACAAAAGAAAAGTATTCCAGGAATCAAAGAGAAGAAATGGAGGAGTGTCTTGAAGATGGAACTTGATAAAAGTGAGATAATTTACTTTAATTTAATATCCAAGTGGTCAGGAACAACTTCATGGAAGTGAGACAATTTATTGTAGTTTAATATCCAATTGGTCTGATGCAAATTGATTGATGTAAAATAATTCACTGTAGTTTAACATCCAGTTGGTGAAGAAGGCAGACTTAGTTATGGTGAGGTAATTCATCCATGAGATGAGATTTAGTTGCGGTGATGTGGTGACGGTATTTGTAATCCAAACGATATGATGCAGCTTAATTGCAGTAAGGAAATTCACGCAGACATGCAGCTTGGTCATGGTGAGGTTATCACAGTCGATGTGTCCCTCACGATTCCGAGCATGAACAAATGGTAATTGCCAGGGAGTGACTTTTTAGATGGTAATACCGCAGTTAGAAAGAACAGCGTCTGGCATGCAATAATACTGGAGATAGAGGCAAGGTCATAAGGTCCTCAATACGATTCCACCAGATACATAGCAGGATTCTCTAGACAAGGCACCAACCAGCAACTTCACACTAGGTGTAAATATAACCAGCACTTTGGAGCTGATCAGATGAGCTTATAAATGAGTGTACACCAATCAAACAGTCTCAAGCAGGAGGAGTTTTTGATTGAAACAGCTAGAAGCAGTTGTAATGCTGCACGAATTTCCTGACAGCCGGAATGATTCTGAATAACACCTGTGGCAGTCTGGCATCATAGTCTACCGGCAACCAGAGATGCAATAGCCCTGGCATCCTGATTGCCAAGAAACCAGTATCCAAGCTAGCATCTCCTGGAAACCACAGGGAGCGAGCCGTGGTGGCTCGTGGCAGTTTCTCTGCAGTGGGGAACCTCTGAAGAAATTATTCCTCTCTGGGCAGATGCTGACTTCTTTCAGTATTCACTATTCCTGTAAGAGCTCACATGGTCTGGAAGACACCTGTTTGTGAAGAATATAACCAATGTCAGCATCATATAGCAGAGGTTCTATCGGTTAGTACATGGTGCAGGCAAAATGTGAACTACCTTGAAAAATTGTATATTAATAAACTATGGCCCTCATTCCGAGTTGTTCGCTCGGTATTTTTCATCGCATCGCAGTGAAAATCCGCTTAGTACGCATGCGCAATGTTCGCACTGCGACTGCGCCAAGTAACTTTACTATGATGAAAGTATTTTTACTCACGGCTTTTTCTTCGCTCCGGCGATCGTAATGTGATTGACAGGAAATGGGTGTTACTGGGCGGAAACACGGCGTTTCAGGGGTGTGTGGCTGAAAACGCTACCGTTTCCGGAAAAAACGCAGGAGTGGCCGGGGAAACGGTGGGAGTGCCTGGGCGAACGCTGGGTGTGTTTGTGACGTCAACCAGGAACGACAAGCACTGAAATGATCGCACAGGCAGAGTAAGTCTGGAGCTACTCTGAAACTGCTAAGTAGTTAGTAATCGCAATATTGCGAATACATCGGTCGCAATTTTAAGAAGCTAAGATTCACTCCCAGTAGGCGGCGGCTTAGCGTGTGTAACTCTGCTAAAATCGCCTTGCGACCGATCAACTCGGAATGAGGGCCTATATTTGCTAATTTAAGTAATGTTTCTTTAGAATTTGTGATTTAATAAAGATTACTGTCCACAACCCTTTTCCTTCTAATCCTGCCAGTTGTGGATAATCTCTAGCCACTCTTCAGTCTCATCTTCCCTTGTGCATCTCCTGCTTCATTCACCATGTCTCTGCAGCCCCAGATCCGCAGTGACTCTCCAGCTCCCCAATATCTCTCCTGCCCCCTTCTGACTCTCTGGTCTCTCTCATTCCCCCATGTTTCTGCATCTCCAGCACCCTTGTGTAACTTCAGCTCCAGTCCATCAGTTTCTCTTCAGCCCCCTTTATGTCTCACCAGCTCCCTTCAGACTCTCCAGTCTCTCCAGACCCTTGTGGTTATCAAGTCCCTTGTATCTCTCCAGCCCACTTCTGACTCTCCAGCCCTTTGTGTCTTTCCATTCCCTTTCTAACTGTAAAACCCCTCGTGTGTCTCCAGTCCCCTTTTGACATCTAATCTTGCCAATTGTGGATAATCTCCAGCCACTCTTTAATGTCATCTCTCCTTGTGTCTCTCTAGTCCTTCCTGTGTCTCCCCTGCCTCAATCCCCATGTGTCTGCAGCCCTAGTCCTCCAGTATCTCTACAGCATCTCAGTGTCTCTCCAGGTTCATTCTCCTGTGGTTCTGAAACTCCAGCCCCCTTTGTGTCTCTCCAGATGCAGCCATCCCTTTTCTGTCTTTCCAGCTCCCAATTGTATCTTTAGCCTCATTTGCCTATGTTTCTGCAACTTCAACCCCCTGTATCTTTCCAGCTCCAGCCCAACAGTGTCTCTCCAGCACTATTGTGTCTCTTTAGCCCCCTTCTGTCTCTCCAGCCTCTTGTTTCTCTTCAACACCCTTCTGACTCTCCAATATATCAAGCTTTTTGTTTCTTTCCTTTCGTCTTTGACTATCCAGTCCGTTATGTCTCTCCAGTCCCTTTCTGTCTTTCCAGACCCTTGTTTTTCTCCAGAAACCCTCTGTCTTTCCATCCCTCTACTGTCTTTTCAGCCCCCCCCCCCCCCCTTCCCCCATGTCTCTCCAGCTCCAGGCCCTGCATCCTCCAGCTTCAACCCCAGTCACTTACCGTCTTGTGTGACTCCTTTGCCTTTCTGCACAGTGGTGCAGTGTGATATCATGATGACATGCATGCTGCACATCAATAAACTAAAAAAAAAATGAAGGTTTTATCTGTGTGGATAGAAGGCCCAAAGTGGCTCCTTCAAGACTTGCTGCAATCTGGAACTCTCACACTTCACCCTATCTTTCCTCACTAGGTCTCTGGGTTTATAAGGCTGCCAACATCTACTCATTGGGGCAGATTCATTTGAGTTTTTTGCTGCTGTTAGTAATGGGCTCCTGACGGAGCATGACTGATGCAGCCACGAATTACTTATCACACTTGTTATGCCTAAAAGCACTGGGTTTAGCCACGTAAAACTGCTGAACTCATCTAAAGTATTGCAAATATAAAAATTTTAGAGCAAATGACTTAGCCTGCGCTGTAAGAATGTAGTCCTTATCAATCTCCTCACACTTCCGTTTCCATAACACTCGGTTTCACCATAGGGTAAATGCAACGAAGGTGACAATAGTTAAGTTTGTTTTAATACAATGTGAGCAAATAAACAAAATTTAAAACATGACAATTTTCACAGTATGAGTCAATTATAACACCAATCTACTCCTGGTGATAAGTGAGTGCAGAGAAATTACCGGAAATAAATGGAACCGTGGCCAAACAGTTCCAAACAGTGCATGGATAATTTGATGGAAACTGGTAACAGTCCAATCAGAGAACCACCCTGGTTGCCGGCTTCAGACTCCACGTTCCTTATACACCTGTAGGCTCCCGACGCATTTCCACCCCTGTCTGGGGTCTTTTTCAAGGTATCCTAGTGAATAACTGACTCCCAAACATACATGCATATTTAAATGTGCTCTGTCCAATCACAAGCCAAGGAGCACAGGTGGACCCTATACATAAATCTCCTAAAAAGTCTTTTGGTCCCCTGCTGTGCCCCTCCCTATTGGCTGTGTCCATGTACACGTTCTCATCGCTATGGTAACCCGGGCCGGGCTCACCTCTCGTCACGTCACTTCCGGTGACGTGTTTCCCGTTCATCGTAAGGTGCCTTGTCCTCCTAGTGCATGTCTTGCAAGCTCATCCCCTTCTCCTCGCGTGTGTATACTTCCAGGTATCCTAGGCAACCCGGTGCACTCCCTTTGAATCTCTGTCGCGTCACTTCCTGTGATGCGTACCTCGGTTGCCTTGGTAACCTGGCGCTGCTATCGATACTTTCTCTGCTCGGGGTAAGCTGCAGTGAGCCAGCAGGTTACTAACCGACAGAGCAGGGACACAAACATGTGGCAGTTTATAGCACAGCTATGAAACATTGCCACACAGCAGTGCAGAAATGAAAAGTGTTGCAAGATGGAATTGTCCTTTGGCTCTCCCACACACCCTTATATGGGATAATAAAAAGGACATGCACAGTTTAACAAACCAAGCACTTCAGTCGCAGGGCCGGACACTTTTATGGCTTTTATTTGGTTTGTTTGGGCCTCCACAAAACAATTTTTTGTAAGGACTACCTCCAATTACTAATGAGAAGGTTGATGATGAGGGTGTTTATTATATTATAATCTTGTCAAATAAATTTAATGAACTCTCCACAACTGATGGAACATTGATGAGGTGCCTACATGGCTAACATCCCTACCTCTGCTAACTTTGGCCTAACAAATGGAGCCAATGGATTCACAAACATTGTCAGGATTTGGGTAAAAATAAATGCACACCAAAGAGGTGGCTTTTTGGTTTTATGCCCTGGTATCACAATAGATTTATATTTATCATGGGCAAGAACTGCAGCCACTGGTGGCTGACATACACAAACAATGGACCTTATTCAGCTTCAGAAGCAGATTCTTCTAAAAAGCATAATCTGCTACTGCTGATGATCGCAAGCTAGTCCAGCACAGGGCAAGGCCATCCAGCATTCAAAGTGCCAACCAGCACTGCAATCGCAATTCAATTGCAATCCTATCACAGAACAGTGAAACTAAGGAAGCCCCCTGCATACGCAGGCAGGCTGTGTATGCAGGAGCTCCGCCACCATCTTATGCTCCGTAGCGGCTTGACATCCCATCCCCTGAAAATGGTCCAGAAATGCCTGCGTTTTCCAGACCACTCCCCCAAAAGGCAGCATCAATACCCTGCTGACAGCCACTGCTGTCAATCACAGTGCAATCATATCCATCCAGGATATCAAGGTACACGCACACACAATGCAGCTGCTGCACATGCGCAGAAGTCCTAAAATCAATCATTTGTGATTTTCAGACTTCAGTGATCCAACCTAAATAAGGCCCAACATCATCAACATCCTCAGTTTCAGATATTAATAGTACACATATATCCCCCTCATCCTGTTCCACTTTCACACATGTATCCTCAGTTTCTATTATGCCATCATCACAAGCTTTACTTTTACTGCTCCAAACATGTGCAGATGATGCAGAAATTGTGGAAGGAGGTGAAATAGGCTTTTCTATATGGACAATGTGAGAAATGCCAGACTCACACATAGCTAATGTGGACACCCCTAAATGCTCCTCAGGAATGTGTGACTGTTCTGAATGCATAATTTGTTCTACTGCCTTAGTGGTTTTCATTTTTTGACACCTCTTCTAGACTCATGCTTGGCCACAGGTGACTTGATTAGTACCTCAGTCAATTTAATTTAACCATCTGTACTGAACCATAGATATTTTTAAAACTGGACCATTATGGTGCCTTGAGGACTAAGTATAGGAACCTTTGCTATAGTCTCATATTAGTATGGAACAAAAATAGGCCTCTAAATGTTAGAATAGTAGTATAACATAGATCAATCCTTCTCCTTCTAGGTAATCCAATTTGCTGTATTCAAATTGAAAAATCTGGAGTTAGAATGTGGAGAAGGTAAGAAATGTTATGGTATTGTCATAACGTAACTAAAACCTTCTCAAGGGAACATAAACATCTTAACTTTGTTGAGTCAATGTTGAATACAAACTTAGCAGCAGTCCAGAGTGTGATGTATAGAAAAACCATGCTTAAAAAAAATTCATCTCACACCAGGCTCTAGTCCTTTCATTTGAACTGAACTTTCCAGTTCTCAAACACCATATAAAACTCTATGCCTTGAGTTGGATTAAAATATTGTTGTATACCATGCAATATTCCATGTTTAGAGGTTGATTGAATACTTAATAAATTGTGGAAAATGCATCTCTCAATCAACGCGTTTCACTGCTTAACATTTTCATAAGGGGAGTTAGCAAGACTAAACACACAAATCTGTAGTGTTTACATAGCTAATTGAGATTGCATGAAACTGTTCAGTCACATATAAAGTGCTGCAGGGGCATAAGTTCATCCCAGTCGCCCAGAGGCAAGTTGGAGTTTGGTACCCGCCATTCAAAAAAGGGAAAACTGTACGTGTGTGTTTGTGTATAAGCACACATGACTCAGAGAATTATAAAGATAGCACTCTCAGCCTACAGGGACCAGAGCACACAGTGAATTGACAGGGCTCCAGCTATGCTGTGTGATGACGGCCAGTAGGCGAGGGTCAGACTTATGAGACTCAGCCATCTGCAGCATGCAGAATTCACTGGTGGGTCCCATATCATATTCCATTAGAATTGTTAGGTGCACCATCACTTGCTGCAGCGCAGGCTGATTGGTACCTAAAGGTGGCCATCTTGTACCCTATTGCATATTTTAGGAGGGCTCCTGGGACAGAGCTGATTAACTCTACAGCAGAGGGTGCACCACAGAGCACTGTTGATTGAACAGCAGTCCACTTTGATCCCAATGTGAACCACACAGGTGCCTTTTAGGGCTTGGAGCCCTGGGAGTTATGCTCCTGTAGTACTATAGATCTTGTAAAAATACAAGAAATCCCAACATGGAAATACCATATTCAAAACGTATATGTATAGATAAATTACATTGAGTATCGAAACTCACAACATGACAACACCAAATGACACACTTTAACACAAAAGACAAATAAGAGCTTGGAATGAACATATAAAACATGATACTAGTGTATTACCCTCAATACAGGAGGTGTGTACCAATGAGAAAGCTTGGAAAAATAACTATGATTCAATTCTCACTTTCAAGAAATCCCAAACAGGCGCATCTGAATTAGAGATGGTAAAGATGACAGACCATATACATCCAGCCTGACTCACTAAGTATTGCCAATCTCTCATGCGCAAGATGACTAAAGTGGACAGCTAACGCATTATCATGTTTTTGTTTTTTTTACAGACAAAGATATTACATATTACATATTACATATAAGAAAATCCCAAATTGTGGGAAAATAAGGCCCCCTTACAGAGTGAAAAATGTTACCATGAATTGTAATTTGCAAAGTCTAGAAAACTCAGCATTTCCACAACCAGCCATACACAGGATCACTCCTGCTGTGTAGATGGGTAACACCTTACACCATAAAAGAGGGCACACTGCATAAAACTCTAATGAGTTTCAACCCACTTAGGTCATTGTGAATATGCCAGATAGGAATATTGGATGTTCATTAAACATAGCTAAAGAGAAAGACAAGTAGTCTAAAAGACTGTGCACAGGATTCAGAGAATTATAATATCAATTCTTATTTGTTAACCAACCTATAAGAGAAGATAATGGATGCATATATTCAAATGCAGAACATTCAAACGAGTGGTTGGAGGTGCGCTATTAAGCAAACAACAGTAGCAATTCCAGAAGTTGAGGCAAAAACCACTAGTGGGTTTTAGCCAAAGAAGGCTTAATGTGTGGCGCACTCTTTTTTTTATTAAAAATTAACTTTTATTTCTATATTTCTAAAAAAGATTCCTTAATAAGAAATACATATAGGACAGTCCATTGTAAATCTACAATGAAACACCTATATTTAATTGGTGTCAGCAAAGTGAAAATATAGGTAAACTAATTATAGGTCTGTATACCATATTGTAGAGATCCTTATAGTATACATTTTGATCTCTAATCAACCGCTCCCTGCTGGGCATCTCACATAATAAATTATGCAATAGAAAATAGTTTTTATAGTAAATTATGAAATATATTTAAATATAATTTAATATAGCAGTGCACTTCTTTACCAACTAACATGAATTTAATTATAATTAAACCTGTAAGTGACAAGGTAAGTACTGTATCTTCAATATATCCTCTTATTGCATTGTGCTCATATCAAATATGAAAAAACACTTGAAAATTTAGTGTCCACAAGAACAATTCAGCTGTGAAAACAAATGTTATACTACTTCAATAGTATACACAGAGGGGTGTATTTACTAAAATGGGAGTTCTATTTAAGATGGGATGTTGCCCATAGCAACCAATCAGATTCCAGGTATTATCTTCTAGAAGGTGATAAATAAATGAGAAGTAAAATTGATTGGTTGCTATGGGCAACATCCCATTTTAAATAGAACTCCCATCTTAGTAAATTTACCCCAGAGTATCAAGTATGGATCTCAGTTTACCCACTGATCAGAGTAAAGGCCTTGATTTACTCTGATAAGTGAGTAAAGAGCTGAATTGTTCTTGTGGATACACCAATCAAATATAGGTGTTTATTTTCAGATTTACAATGGACTGTCCTATATATCCTATATGTATTTCTTATTAAGGAATATTTTTTAGAAATATAGAAATAAAAGTTAATTTTTAATAAAAAAAAGAGTGCGCCACACATTAAGCCTTCTTTGGCTAAAACCCACTAGTGGTTTTTGCCTCAACTTCTGGAAATGGTCATTAAATAGCCAACTGATTACTTCACAAGCCCTCTTAATTGTACAAATCTAAGGGGTCAATCTAATTATCCACAATGATCTCATGAGTGTGAATCATTGCGGTAGTGGGCGCACTTTACAGCGGCTCAAATTTACACAAAAGTGCTCGCCACCACGTAGAGCTCTGAGCAATTTTGTGCGAGTTTGGGCTCAAACCAGACCGCAAAGGTTACAAGATTCGGGTGCAGTTACTGGCACTGAAACACTACGGCAATAGCACATTTCACCCTTCCCACCTAATTGGATTGACCTCTAAGACTTTGTAGAGCTGTCTTATCATCATTATTTCTTAAACTGTTGATAAAAGGATTTAACATTGGAACATAACTTGTATAACGAACAAGAATATGGACATACTAAGGTCTTGGAAATTTGAGACTCCTAGAATAATAAATGTGCTCATACTGCATTTTACCATTGCTCTATAACAGAAAGTGATAACTTATCACTCGATAACAATAAAACTATATAATGTGCTCTTTCTAAAACCATGCAGCAACCAACAAGATATTCTCTGTGCCTGTCCAACTTACATTCAATTAATCAAAGCTAATTACTAATTTGTTTCTATGGGTTACTGCACAGTTTTTAAAAATGCTAATTGAGCATCTAAGTAGTGTGGTCCTCCAAGATATGGACCGCAATGAAAATGAGTCATAAAAGAGATGAAATTGACCAGCTAGGAGCTCACTATATAAAGAAAAACATGTAACCATTAATTTATATGATGAAAATACTTATATATAAAAATCATAAAGGAACATTCGTAACAGTGTATAACTCTGGGCAACCAACACATGAAGATTACACTACAGTACTCTATATACAGTAGTCCCAGAAATATGTGAAAACTCCTAACCCAGCTAGTAACTAATGGTAGTTATCAAGTGTCTTGAAACTACTGAATGTAATTAATAAATAAACTTTATTTAAAAAATACATTTTGTAAAAGGACACGTTGGGCCAGTTATAATGCAGTGCGAGATGGCGGAGCGCCGAGATTTTGGCCAAACTTGTTTTTTTTAAAGCGGAAATAATTTACAAAACAAGACCAACTCGCATTGCATTATATCCTGGTTTTGCCTTGTAAATGATTGCCGCTTCAAAAAAAAATTACGAGTTTGGCGTGAATCTCGGACCTTTGGCCGTCTCGCACTGCATTGCATTCAACCCTTTATATATATTTAGTGTGATTTAGGAAATTCCTATCTTTGCACACATTTATTGTGGATATACTCTCTCTTGTTTAAACAGCAGGGAATCTCTAGGAGGCATCATATCCCTGAATGAAAAATATAAAAAAACAACTGTATTGAATTCAAATATTTTGCAGCTTAAAAAAAGCAACTGACTCTAAAAACCTGCACAGCAGACTTGTGCAAATACAGTTAGTAGCAACCCAAAACCTGCACAGCAGACTTGTGCAAATACAGTTAGTAGCAACCCAAAACCTGCACAGCAGACTTGTGCAAATACAGTTAGTAGCAACCCAAAACCTGCACAGCAGACTTGTGCAAATACAGTAAGTAGCAAACCACTCTGCATTGTGCATTCTATACATTAGCCTTCAAGCAAACAGGTTTTTGCAGCTCCATATTGAGAAAAAATAAAAGCTCTTATAACAAGGATTAAATGAATTGCCAGCAAACGGATGTATTTATTTTCTTAAACTTTTAACTGAGAAAAATATGGCAAGTATTCTGTGGGGGCACAGCTTGTGTTTCACAGACTTATGAAGAGTACATAAAAAAATGCAGACATTGCCACTGGAAAATCCAGGTACAATTAGTCACTGAACAATACGTCATTAAAGTAGAAACGGTGGATGATTTATGAATACCTACAGTATATGCTGGTTCCTAGTTATATTTTGCCTCTTCAAATCTATTAGTTATATTGTTAAAAAATATTATTAGCAGTAAAATGTGAATTTAGGTTATTGATTTGTATATTATTTTAGTAATACATTTTGGTGTTATTAATTACTGGACAAGCAGAAAAGTATCCATATAAATTATAAATAAAAAATGTGCAATGCAAGAAAATGTTAAACTTTCATTTAGTTCTTCTTGCAATATGAATTCATTTATATTTAGGGACATACAGTATTTATTACAGGCTACCATCAGCACTGTCACCAATAATAGCTGGGTATTTTCCCTATTTCTTAAAAAATACAAATACTATGTATCATTACCAAATCAAACTAGTTAAATATAGCATTTTCACACTGTTATATAAAAAAAAATATATATTCTACTATTTTTCTAAGTATTTTATTTATATTTGTTTGTATAATAATAATAATAATAATAATAATAATAATAATAATAATAATTATTATTATTATTATTATTATTATTATTATTATTATTATTATTATTATAAACATTTTTTAATCAAAATTGGAACTGATATGCCAAGTCTGGTATCAGTTAGTTTCTTGGTGACATTCTGTTCATAAACTGGGTGAAACTAGATTGTTTTACATAAGTAGAGATATAAAACCTGTGTTTTCACCGTGGCTTAATGAATGCATTGCTTATTATTTTAAAGGAACACCAACATTTTTAGTATATTTTGTGTTCTATTGATAAATCACTACTGCATTTCTAGATTATATTACCGTTATTTAGATTACTTACACATTGGTGTCAACATATTAGTAATTTCTCTTCTGTGGTGTCTTTCCATATTCTCTCTAAATGGGGGAGATTCAATTGTTTGAAAAGTCAGTTTGGTATCTGTTTTTTCTTATCTAATAGACAGGAAATAAACAGACATCCAACCGACTTTTCAAACATTTGAATTCCCCCCAATATGTCTAAATACACATATGATTATCTTACAGTATATACAGTATCTTGTGAAAATGTGCTGTTTCTTCATCTACAGTCTTAAATAAAATCCTCATGCACACTGCTTATTTCATGGCAAGTACTGCACTTCATGTTATAATTGGTAAAACAAAAGACTCATCATCCAGTATAAAATATTTTTCTTTTCACACTTGAACTTGATCTCTGCCATGACTCATTATTTCCACTTTCTTACTTGAATAAACTATTATGTTCTTTTAATATACTAACCTACAGTACTGTACACATTCTTTTCTAAAGCATTCCATTCATTTGCAGCTACAGTACTTACATCTCAGACCTCAACGTCTTCACTTCTCAGAATCGCCAGCCGTTACTGCCAATATTGAAAAGACCATAATATTTCATACATGTCTCATGTTACCAGCTGGTTTCATATCTGACCTGAAATGCTACTCCAGTATTACATTTGTAATAACGCAATTATGATTTGCTGAATACTGTATGACACTTTCACATGTCACCTGTCTGTGTTTTTGTCTCCAAATATATAATTAGACTGCAAGTTTTTTTTGGCAAGGACCCCATATCCATTCTAATGGTTGTATTTGCTCACTGCTATTACTACAGTTTATCCTAAATGTTATAAAATCTAAAATAAATATGGAAAGATAGAATATATATTAACATGTATGCTGCGCAAATTGATTCAATGTGTCAGCAAATTAATCTCTCTATAAAATGCCACCTATCTGATTATTTCTCTGTAAACACAACCCCCCGCGCGCACACGCACACACACACACACACACACACACACACACACACACACACACACTTGTTTGGTTCTTAGGTATTGAATCAAAGATGAAAAGTAAAGGATTGATAATAAAACTATAACATTGTATTACATAACAGGGATGCTATCTTTCATCCACACATTGATTTATGAGTTTACCTGTATTATATAAAATAAATGTCCCACTTTATTATAGAGGTTTATAAATGTTTAAGTAAACGGAATTCTGATCATGTCAAATCAGCTTTTCAAAACTCTGAGGCGTCTGTTCATTAAGCAGTGAAAAGTGTGAAGAAGTGAGCCAGTGGAGAAGTTGCTCATGGCAACCAATCAGTTGCTACATATAATTTTACAGGATGCACTTTATAAATGTTACCTCAACAATGTTGGGTTGCCATGGGCAACTTCTCCACTGGCTCACTTCTCACTCTTTTCACTGCTTCATGAATAGACCCCTCAGTGTGCAATGTCTGGTGAATACCAGATGGATGATTATACCGCTAGGTAACTTTATTCATATGAGTGATTATACATCTACATGATTCATTCGATTTAAGGGATCTATGTAAAAATCTCTTTATTTATATTTTTGAAGTGAGGAGGAAAAAAGCTTATACTGCTCCATGCATGCACCGATCAATATCTGGGTTGTCAGGCCAATGCTGCTTCAGGAGGAGGCTGGAGAAGCAGGAGCTTGCTGGGGAAGCGGAGATGAAGAGGCAGATAGTGGAGAAAAGTAGGAAGGGAACGCCTCTTCCCAGCTTTTCTCCAATTCATAACGCTGGACTTGCTTCTTTCATCTATATAAATATAATTCCTGAACAGCAGTGATTTCTCTGCACTTTTAAGTAATTAAATATAGAGAAAGCATAAGTATGGCTTCCTCCAGCTAAAATGCTGGAGAAAAGCTTGTTTTAGTTTATTCACTAGAGACCTGAGGGGGGTATCCAATTACCCAATACATTTTTTTTGTACAAAAATACTGTAGATTGGCTTTTATTGCAATTTTTACCCGATGGTCATTATCGGGCTATCCTATTAGAGCCCATTTTCTCACATGAAAAATGGCCCGTTTTCATGTTCATGGTGAAACACACAGGTTCCAGGATAAGTACCCAGACCTGCGTGTTTTCACGGGTCATTTACAGGTATATGGGAATTGTTGTCTCCTGCCTTGGACAAGTGAAAAAAAATAATGGGGGTCATTCCGAGTTGTTCGCTCGTTGCCGATTTTCGCAACGGAGCGATTAAGGCAAAAATGCGCATGCGCATGGTTCGCAGTGCGCATGCGGTTAGTATTTTAACACAAAACTTAGTAGATTTACTCACGCCCGAACGAAGATTTTTCATCGTTGAAGTGATCGGAGTGTGATTGACAGGAAGTGGGTGTTTTTGGGCGGAAACTGGACGTTTTCTGGGAGTGTGTGGAAAAACGCAGGCGTGTCAGGGAAAAACGAGGGAGTGTCTGGAGAAACGGGGGAGTGGCTGGCTGAACGCTGGGCGTGTTTGTGACGTCAAACCAGGAACGAAACTGACTGAACTGATCGCTATTTGTGAGTAAGTCTCGAGCTACTCAGAAAGTGCTAAGAAATTTCTATTCGCAATTCTGCTAATCTTTCGTTCGCTATTCTGCTAAGCTAAGGTACACTCCCAGAGGGCGGAGGCCTAGCGCGTGCAATGCTGCTAAAAGCAGCTAGCGAGCGAACAACTCGGAATCACCCCCATAGTGCAAACTCTCTCCACCTAAGGAACTCTTCTGCAGTACCTACAGCAGCTCTTTTGCTCGCTAGGTATTGCTGCTGTTCCAGCTGGGTGTGGGTGTGTCAACCCTAATTAGTTCGGTCGTCAATTGTCGACATGGAAAAAGGTTGACATGGAAAATGTAGACAATGGAAAAGGTCGGCAGATACAAAGGGGCGTCACATGAAATGGTCGACGTGGAAAATGGTTGACACAAAAAGGTCAGCACAACTTTATTTTGTTTTTTTCAATGTCTTTATTGCCTTTAAAGCACAGGGAACTCCAATTAGCGTAACGTGTCCCTTGAAATAGGTGGAAAAATGCAAATACTGTTAGTTAAAAAGTTGTGTCGACCATATGTGTGTCGACTATTGTCATGTCAACTATTCAAACTTGTTGACCTTTTGTACCTGTCCACCATAAGCTCTTATCTTTTACATGTCAACCTAATGTCTATGTCGCCCTTTTGACCATGTTGACCTAATGCATGTCGACCATTAGTGTTTGACCTATTGACTATCAACATTTTCACTGTTTACCTATAGTCTGGATACCATTCCTGCTTTGTTATTGACTTCTGCAGTTCCTCTACAGCTTGACTCTGTAACAAACACTGAGGTAAATGTTTGAATAGTCGATAAGGGAGAGGCGAAGTATCAGCACACACTATGCGCCCCTCAGTGGCACTGACCATTCCGCCACCTGCAGCTATCGATTACAACAGCTGCAGGTGCAGTGGTGGATTGGGATGGAAAACCAGCCCGGGAAACTTATGGAAAGAGCCCTAAATGGGGGTGCGGTCTGAAGAGGAGTTGGGGTCTCTTGAGTGGGGTGGGATCCCTCCTCATAGGGCCTTATTGTGGCAGAATTGCTGTACTGCAGAGATGAAATAACAGAATGCATGGGGACAATGCAATGTACTGAGTGCAGTGGGATGCATGTCATGGGGGATGGTGCCACTTGACAACACACAAAACAGGCTCCACAGACATGCCAGCCTACCAGGAATCTTCCTGGTGATTCCTATGGCCAATCCGCCCCTGTGCAGGTGTCATTGCCCATTCACCACAGCACTGTCCCTGGCTGTCAGCTCCAACATGCGTACAAAAGAACAATCAAGTTTTTTATTATTCCTTCAAAAGCATGTGCAGAGGCTCCACCAGCACCAGTCACAGGTCAATAGAGGGAGAGTGGAGTTTGCCAGGAAAGTAAGTTAACACTCTCCCTCTTCAACACTGCAGGCCATCCATCGTTATCTGAACCCACTTCACCGCGATCCGGAGGTGAAGCAGGTCTGCTTACATAGTGGATGGAGCATGTATTGTATGTTAATACATCTCCCTCACTGTATTTCTTTCACTGGTGTGCTGCAATACCTAACTCACTTATTTCTTTGCTAAGCTCTTATACATCCTACTAGAGCATGTCATATATTTCTCGCGGTCACTCTTCAAGCCAGCTCTGGATAATTCTAGGGCTTGTGCTGCTTACACATGTCTCAACCTACAGTAGTATCTAATGCTAAAAGGCACACTGGCAAATTGCCTTAAGAGTCTATCACTGGTATTAACTCTTGCATTGCCAGAGGACCGTGAGTGCAAGTAGCATGGGTTACTTATTTATGTTAGAAATATGTGACTTTATTAGGCTTACCATACTATCCCTTTAAACTAGAGATGAGTGGGTTAGGTTCCCAGAGAACCGAACACTACCGGACTTCCCTACCCGAGCTCGGATCCGAGCCTGGCTCGAGTTTTCCCACCAGACTCGGAAACCAGAACAAGGCAAAATGTCGTCACTCCCCTGTCAGATTCTCGCAGAGTGTGGATTCCATATAAGGAGAGTGTAGAGAGAGGATGTGTCTCTGTCCTCCGTGTCTGTGCGGGAGGGAGAGTGGGGTGGATATTCCAGTGCTGTCTTGTGCTGCTCAGTCCAGTTTAGTGTCTTATGCTGCATCAGTCAAGTCACAGTGGTGGTGTCCTCTGCTGCCATATGTCCAGTGTAGCTGTATAAGTCCAGTGCAGTGGTACTGTGTTGTCCTGCATCAGTACAGTGGTAGTATCTTGTGCTGCATCAGTCCAGTCACAGTGGTGGTGTCCTCTGCTGCTATATGTCCAGTGCTGACGTATAAGTCCAGTCCATTGCAGTGGTGCTGTGTTGTACTGCATCAGTACAGTGGTAATGTCTTGTACTGCATCAGTCCAGTCACAGTGGTGGTGTCCTCTGCTGCCATATGTCCAGTGCTGCTGTATAAGTCCAGTCCATTGCAGTGGTGCTGTGTTGTCCTGCATCAGTACAGTGGTGTTGTCCCTGTACTACTGTATAAGCCCAGGGGTACTGCCGTATAAGTCTTGGGGTACAGCCGTAAAAGTCCAGAACAGTGGTGCAGCTGTATAAGTTCAGGGATACTGCCATATACGTCCAGTACAGTGGTGCAGCTGTATAAGTTCAGGGGTCCTGCCGTATAAGTATTGGGGTAATACTGTATAAGTCCAGTGCAGTGGTGCAGCTGTATAAGTTCAGGGGTACTGCCGTATAAGTCTTGGGGTACTGCCGTATAAGTCCAGTACAGTGGTGCGACTTTATAAGATCAGGGGTACTGTCGTATAAGTCTAGGGGTACTGCTGTATAAGTCTTGGGGTACTGCCGTATAAGTCCGGTACAGTGGTGCAGCTGTATAACATCAGGGGTACTGCCATATAAGCCATGGAGTACTGCCATATAAGTCTTCGGGTACTGCCATATAATTCCAGTGATACTGCCGTATATGTCCAGTGGTACTGCCGTATATGTCCAGTGGTACTGCCATATATGTACAGTGGTACTGCTGTACAAGTCTTGGGGTACTGCCGTACAAGTCCAGTACAGTGGTGCAGCTGCATAAGTTCAGGGGCACTGCTGTATAAGCCCAGGGGTACTGCCGTATAAGTCCTGGGGTACTGCAATGTAAGTATATGGGTACTGCCGTATAAGTCTAAGGGTACTGCCGTTTAATTCCAGTGATACTGCCATATATGTCCAGTGGTACTGCTATATAAGTCCAGTGATACTGCTGTATAAATCGAGTGACACTGCCATATACAGTATGTCCAGTGGTACTGCCATATATGTACAATTGTACTGCCGTATAAGTCTTGGGGTACTGCAGTATAAGTCCAGTACAGTGGTGCAGCTGTATAACTTCAGGGGTACTGCCATATAAGCCATGGGGTACTGCCGTATAAGTCTTGGGGTACTGCCGTATAATTCCAGTGATACTGCCATATATGTCCAGTGGTACTGCTATATAAGTCGAGTGATACTGCCATATAAATCCTGTGATACTTCCGTATATGTCCAGTGGTACTGCCATATATGTACAGTGGTACTGCCGTATAAGTCTTGGGGTACTGCAGTACAAGTCCAGTACAGTGGTGCAGCTGTATAAATTCAGGGGTACTGCTGTATTAGCCATGGGGTACTGCCGTATAAGTCCAGGGGCACTGCCATTTAAGTCTAGGGGTACTGCTGTATAATTCCAGTGATACTGCCGTATATGTTCATTGGTACTGCTATTTAAGTTCAGTGATACTGCCGTATAAATCCAGTGATACTGCCGTATATGTCCAGTGGTACTTCCATATATGTACAGTGGTACTGCCGTATAAGTCTTGGGGTACTGCCGTATTAGTCTTGGGGTAATGCCGTATAAGTCCAGTACAGTGGTGCAGCTATATAAGTTCAGGGGTACTGCTGTATAAGTCTTGAAGTACTACAGTATAAGTCTTGGGGTACTGCCGTATAAGTCTAGGGGTACTGCCGTATAATTCCAGTGATTCTTCTGTATATGTCCAGTGGTACTGCTATATAAGTCGAGTGATACTGCCATATAAATCCAGTGATACTTCCGTATATGTCCAGTGGTACTGCCATATATGTACAGTGGTACAGCTGTATAAGTCTTGGGGTACTGCCGTACAAGTTCAGTACAGTGGTGCAGCTGTATAAATTCAGGGGTACTGCTGTATAAGCCCAGGGATACTGCTGTATAAGTCTTGGGGTACTGCCGTATAAGTCTAGGGGTACTGCTGTATAATTCCAGTGATACTGCCGTATATGTTCATTGGTACTGCTATTTAAGTTCAGTGATACTGCCGTATAAATCTCGTGATACTGCCGTATATGTCCAGTGGTACTTCCATATATGTACAGTGGTACTGCCGTATAAATCTTGGGGTACTGCCGTATTAGTCTTGGGGTACTGCCATATAAGTCCAGTACAGAGGTGCAGCTGTATAAGTTCAGGGGTACTGCTGTATAAGTCTTGAAGTACTGCAGTATAAGTCTAGGGGTACTGCCGTATAATTCCAGTGATTCTTCTGTATATGTCCAGTGGTACTGCTATATAAGTCCAGTGATACTGCCGTACAAATCCAGTGATACTGCCGTATATATGTCCAGTGGTACTGCCATATATATATATATATATATATATATATATTGTCCTCTGGACCGGCACTCACCCTTCAACGTTGTATGGCTCCGGTGCCCTCTGGAAACATTGCATATGCATCCCTCATCAGACAAGCAGCGGCACTCGGAGACTTTGTTATGGTGAAAAATAAAGTGCAAATGTATTCCATATTACAACAAGGCCAACGTTTCGGGGCTCGTCTGCCCCTTTGTCAAGGTGAGTACTCACCTTGACAAAGGGGCAGACGAGCCCCGAAACGTTGGCCTTGTTGTAATATGGAATAAATTTGCACTTTATTTTTCACCATAACAAAGTCTCCGAGTGCCGCTGCTTGTCTGATGAGGGATGCATATATATATATATATATATATATATATATATATATAGTGGTACTGCCGTATAAATCTTGGGTATCTGCCGTATAAGTCTAGTACAGTGGTGCAGCTGTATATGTTCGGGGGTACTGTTGCGTAAGCCCAGGGGTATTGCAGTATAAGTCTTGGGGTACTGCTGTATAAGTATTGGGGTGGGTACTGCTGTATAGGTATAGGGTTACTGCCGTATAATTAAAGTGATCTTGCCATATATGTCCAGTGATGCTGCCGTATATGTTCAGTGGTACTGCCGTATATGTCCAATAGTACTGCTGTATATGTCTAGTGGTACTGCCGTATATGTCCAGTGGTGCTGCCATATAAGTCCGGTGGTCCTGCCTTATAAATCCAGTCCAGTGATACTGCCATATATGTCCCATGGTACTGCCGTAAAAATCCATTGGTACTGCCATATAAATCCAGTCCAGTGATACTTCCGTATAAGTACAGTTGTACTGCCGTATAAGTCCAGTGATACTGCTATATAAATCCAGTCCAGTGGTACTGCCGTATAAATCCAGTGGTACTGCCATATAATTCCAGTGATACTGCCGTATATGTCTAGTGGTACAGCCATATAAGTCCAGTGATACTGCCGTATAAAACCAGTGCAGTGGCACTGCCGTATCATTCCAGTGATACTGCCATAAAAGTCCAGTGGTACTGCCATATATGTCTAGTGATACTGCTGTATAAATCCAGTCCATTGGTGCTGCCATATAAGTCCAGTGGTACTGCCATATAATTCCAGTGATACTGCCGTATAAATCCAGTGGTACAGCCGTATAATTCCAGTGATACTGCCGTATAAATCCAGTGGTACTGCAGTATAAATCCAGTCCAGTAGTACTGCCGTATAAAACCAGTCAAGTGGTACTGCTGTATAAGTCCTGTGGTACTGCCATATAATTCCAGTGATACTGCCATATAAGTCCAGTGAACCTGCCATATAATTCCAGTGATACTGCCGTATAAATCCAGTGTTACTGCCTTTTAATCCAGTGATACTGCCGTATTTGTCCAGTGGTACTGCCGTATAAGTTCAGTGGTACTGTCCTGTGCTGTATATTAATTACTCCAAATAAAGGGGTTATTAAAATTTAACCCAAATAATTTTTACAGGGTTTGCCCTGTGTGGTGTAGTGGTGCGCTCGTCTGTGCTGCATATTATTATAATAGCTCCAAATAAAAAGGTTATTATTATCCAAATTAATTTTATAGGCTTCGCCGTATGTGTGTGGTTTAGGGGTACGCTCTCCTGTGCCACCAATATTGTGCATGTATTACATCTGGGCAAATTCCAGCACGTCCCATGTTGTTTGTGCTGCACACTTGTGTCACTTAGCTTAGTCATACAGCAACCTTGGTGCACCTCTTTTTCATCTTTGCATCATGTGCTGTTTGTGGCCTATTTTTTAAATCTGCCATCCTGTCTGCCACTGCAGAGCCACTCCTAGATGGGCCAGGTGTTTGTGCCACACACTTGTGTCGCTTAGCTTAGCCATCCAGCTACCTCATTGCAACTCTTTTTCTTCTTTGCATCATGTGCTGTTTAGGGACTATTTTTTAAATCTGCCATCCTGTCTGCCACTGCAGTGCCACTCCTAGATAGGCCAGGTGTTTGTGCCACACACTTGTGTCACTTAGCTTAGCCATCCAGTGACCTTGGTGCACCACTTTTTTTCTTTGCATCATGTGCTGTTTAGGGCCTATTTTTTAATCTGCCATCCTGTCTGCCACTGCAGTGCCACTCCTAGATGGGCCAGGTGTTTATGCCACACACTTGTGTCGCTTAACTTAGTCATACAGCCACCTCGGTGCAACCTTTTGGCCTGAAAACATTATTGTGAGGTGTTCAGAATAGATTGGAAATGAGTGGAAATGAATGTTATTGAGGTTAATAATACCGTAGGATCAAAATTACTCCCACATTCTGTGATTTTAGCTGTTTTTATGTTTTCCCCAAAAAAAATCATCCAGATCCAAAACCAAAACCAAAACACGAAACGGTGGTTTTGGCAAAACCAATCCAGATTCAAACATGAGCGGGGATCCAGAACCAAAACCAAGACACAAAAGTGCCCGCCGCACATCTCTACTTAAAACTGGGACACTCACGAATTACAAAGATTCTGTGGCAAATTAAAACTAGGTGAAATTAGTCTTGAAGTCAGCCAGCCACCGAACCTGTGTAATTCGTGAGGGTCCTGTGTTAAAGGGATAGTATGGTAAGCCTAGAGATTATGCTCTATTTTTTGTGTACAGATAGCATACCCACTTTACTAGCTGTATATTGTACTGAAATACTTCAACTTTAGGTTATACTGTATATGGGCCCTCATTCCGAGTTTTTCGCTCACTAGCTGTTTTTAGCAGCCATGCAAACGCTAAGCCACCTCCCTCTGTGAGTGTATCTTAGCTTAGCAGAAGTGCGATTGAAAGGATCGCAGCTCTGCTGCTAAATATTTTCAAGCAGTTTCTGAGAAGCTCCAGACCTACTCCTAGCTTACGATCACTTCAGACTATTTAGTTCCTGTTTTGACGTCACGAACACGCCCAGCGTTCGGCCAGCCCTGCCTGCATTTCCCCAGGCACGCCTGCGTTTGTATCTGACACACCTGCGTTTTTACACACACTCCCCGAAAACGGTCAGTTACCACCCAGAAACACCCACTTCCTGTCAATCACTGCAGCCAGCAGTGCGACTGAAAAGCTTTGCTAGACCTTGTGTGAAACTTTATCGTTTGTTGTGAAAGTACGCCGCGTGTGCGCATTGCGTATCATAAGCATGCGCAGAAGTGCCGAATTTGAGCCTGAGCGCTGCGCTGCGTACAACGGCAGCTAGCGATCAACTCGGAATGACCCCCCCATGGTATAGAAAACAATTATCAGTTACATGCTTTATTAGATACCCCCTGTGGTAAATGGTGTGCTAGCAAGAAGCCAGTTCACGAAATATGTTTATTAAATCACTTTTTCAGGAACCTGATACTAAAATGCAGTAGGGCAAAGGGTTGGAAAAGTCAGGTGTATAAGAGTTTAAATCTATGGAAAGTGGTAGAATATTCTGTTTGTTACTGGCTGTTTTTCCATTGGATCAAATGCTGTGAGTAGTAGCAGATGTTTAAGTTCTATCGGGAAATAATAACTGTCAGTTGGCCTGCTCAGTCTACTGGCGGAGCTTCTCAAAATTTTGGAAGTTAAAATACTGCTACAATGCTAGGCTAGGAGGGTAAACATATATATATATATATATATATATATTTGATATGCAACACTTGTATATCTCTGAATCTGCAAACAAAGTGCTACATGCTACAGAGCTTCAGACGTTACTTTTTTCCATGCCAAGTTCCAATATACAGACTTAGTCACCCACTGAAATGTGTTGTATATCAAATTTATCAGCAGAGTGCATCTTAGTCACATTGTGTTGTGACTCAGATGCATGTTTGGCATAAAAAGATACTTAACACTAGCAGAGTTGTACTGGACCTGTCAGCTCACTAACACCAAGCATTTCTTGCTGCATGGTATATTGAGGCTAGATGTATGAGAAAACATCTGTATACCTGTGCAGTGAAGACAATACAATGCAATTTATTTTCAAGAACTTTCCACTGCTCTTCAACAACTGCTCTCACCTATTTCTACATTTATTTCTCCTGAGATGGCTGTATTACACCTGAACCAGACTCTAGAAATAGACCTTGATGAAGTGGCTCCAGCTACCCAGAACACTCCATGGAGGCCTAGATGTCAACTGTGGCAAATTAGGGATGAACGGGTTCAAACTAAAACAAACCGCCCCACCTACTTTGGAATCCGATCCGGGATCCAAGTCCGGTTCAGGACTTTCTGCCTTCCTCGGATCCCAAAATGATGCAAAACATTATCATCCCGCTGTCAGATTCTCACGGGTTTTGGATTCTATATAAGTCCCCAGAGATTGGCTCCATCTTCACTCCGGCATTGGAGAGTGTACTGGATGGTCGTGTCCATCTGAGTACTGGGTTGCGTGGTGTGATGCGCGTGCTCTGTCTGCTGTATCTGAAAGGGGTGCTCTGTCTGATGTAACTGAAAGGGGTGCTCTGTTTGCTGTATCCGCCAGGGGTGCTCTATCAGCTGTATAAGTCCAGTGGTGCCCTGTCTGCTGTATAAGTCCTGGGGTGCCCTGTCTGCTGTAGCAGTTCAGAGGTGCCCTGTCTGCAGTATAAGTCCTGGGGTGCTTTGTCTGCTGTATCAGTCCAGGCGTGCCCTGTCTGCCTTATAACTCCTGGGGTGCTCTGTCTGCTGTCTCAGTCCATTGACACTGTGACACTGCCAGTCATACCACAGTATATTTTTTCCTACTCATACATGTATTGTGTGAAGCTGTCGGTGAAGTTAACCGCAGTGTGTAATTATTATTATATATATTTCTGACTCATTTGTATGACACTGTAACCACCAGTGTGTGATATAAAAAATACTTCTACATATTTCTGACTCATTTGTGTGATGCTGTCGGTGAAGTCAACCGCAGTGTGTAATTTACAATATACATTTCAGACTAATTTGTACGAAACTCTCGGTGAAGTCAACCACAGTGTGTAATTATTATACATATTTCTGACACATTGTGCCACACTGTCAGTGAAGTAAACCGCAGTGTGTAATTATTATATATATTTCTGACTAATTTGTGCTACAGTGTTGCTGTACCCCACTTTGTGTTGATAGAAATGGAGGACAAACAATTAAAAGATCAGGAATACTTCCTACTACTAGTGCTGAAGCTGCTGCCACTAGGCATGACAATGCAATTCCGCCAACGTCATCAGCTAAGGCCTATGCCCAATGGGATAGTGGGCATGTAAGATCAAAGAAGCAATATTTGACGGTAATTTAAAAAAAGTAAAGTTACCTGATGAGAAAATGTAAAATTCACTGCATGAAGTGGCAAGAAAAGGCTAGGGCCCTGGCCTGTGTTTTTGACTGGTTGTTCTGCATCTTATAATGATGATGTAAGCCCTTCTCCCTGTAGAAGTGTTACAAAATATGAAACATGTTAATGCACAGAAACCAATCCCCGAACACAGTACAAGTGTGTCTGCGGTTGCGATGTATAAGCCTTACCTTTCCAATACTGTACGGGAAGAGGAGGCTTATTCAACCATTTGCACGCCCTCTGCTAGTGTTGGGAGGAGCAGCACCAGTCAACGTGCTGACACTGAGATTGAGGATGTCACTGTAAAAGTACACAAGGAGGAGGAGGATATTGGTGTAGCTGGTGTGAATGAGAATATTGACAATGAGGATTCTGATGATGGGGATGTAATTTGTTTAAATAAGGCACCAGTGGAGACAGTTGTTGCCCATGGTGTGAAAAAGCCCATTGTCATGCCTGGGCAAAAGACAAAAAAAGCCACCTCTTCTGTGTGGAATTACTTCTCCCCACACCCAAACAATTATTGTGTAGCCATCTGTAGCCTTTGTAAATCCATTGTAAGTCGAGGTATGGACCATAATCACCTAGGAACCCCTTCCCTGTTATGCCACAAGTTGTTGAAACATTCAGAATCTTCGGATAAGAACGTAACCAGTCCAGTGACACCTGGCTCCTTTCTCTCTTTTGGATCCAAGTGCCTACAAGCCCGTTCACAAGATATTATGGAACCTTTATTACCTGCCCGGTTTCATGTGGGAATATTTATAGCAGCCCACACTTTGTAGTCCTGTTTCCTGCCAGACCATGCATCACCTACTTTAATACTATTTAAATTGCAGGTTTTGCATTACACGCTGGCCTTGTGGGGACCTCCTCTTAATTTAGAATATGTAAACTTATAATTCTATTTATTTTGACCTAAATTTGTTACATGAATGTGAGGTCACTTCCTGTATACCTCATTTGTGGGTGCCCAGATAAATAGCATGGGGCTGCACAGTGCCCACATGTCTTGAGGAAGGCTCCTTGTAGAGCCGAAACACGTCGACAATACTGGGCACTGTGCAACCTCTTCTACTCCAAATAGTTAACCTTTGAGGTATTTTATATCATCCAATGCATTTTATGAAATTTTGGATTTTTTATTCATTTTTATATTTTTTTTGGTGCTATTCATGTTTTTATCTGAATTTTTTCATATGAAGTAACTCAGTGATTTTCTATGCATGTGTTTTTTGTTTGCCAATAATGGGATGTATGTTATGAATTAAATCTGTCAAAAAAATTAGACTGATTGGCACCATTATTATTTTTTCGATTTGGAACTGCCAAACCATCGACTGTTTTTTTTGAAGTCCGAAAACAGCTGTGGACTCAAAAGATACCTTGATAGGAATACCTTAACTTCATGTCTTGTGACTGTGGTACGCACCTTTATTGACACAACAATATAGGAGAAAGAAAGAAATATTTGAAGGGGACTTATCCTGCGCTTCTTGGTAAGATCACCGTCACACTAGGCTCCCAGAAGTGTTTGGGCTCATATGGATGGCATATAAAAGAGAATATCGTATATAGTGACGTACAATTTTACTCATCCATATAACAAATAACAATACAGTAACAATATACACAGGTTAAAAACATTCCGTATTTGGCATAAAAATAGCAGCAATGGTTAAAAATGGCTCAATGGCCTGGACTGGATTAAGAGGAGAAAAATGGAAAATTACCAGAATGATTTGAACTGCATGAGCAGTTCAAAAACAGCTTGCGGGTTTTTAGTGGGACAGGGGAACCCGGGAATCCCCTATACCTCGCTGTACTGCACTGGTCAGTCCTCCGGCACTCCTCAGCTCACTGTCCTGTCTCCACCAACGCGTTTCAACCTCATACAGAGGTCTTTTTCAAGGTGTAAAGTGATTTAATGTGCTGCTCTTTCTTAAGAGGCGTCGCGTCACTTCCGGTTACGGACATCAGCGCAAATCCTCCCCAGTCAGCAGGTAGATGATCTCCAGGTTGATATTTATTATCCTCTCAGTCCTGTGACTCCTATCCTTGTCCAACCTCGGTGAATCAGAGAGAATACAGAAAATGTGATGTGTAATAAAGACTCCGTTCCCCACAGCTGGAGTTCCTGATCTCCACCTGGTGGAGATCAGGAACTCCAGCTGTGGGGAACGGAGTCTTTATTACACATCACATTTTCTGTATTCTCTCTGATTCACCGAGGTTGGACAAGGATAGGAGTCACAGGACTGAGAGGATAATAAATATCAACCTGGAGATCATCTACCTGCTGACTGGGGAGGATTTGCGCTGATGTCCGTAACCGGAAGTGACGCGACGCCTCTTAAGAAAGAGCAGCACATTAAATCACTTTACACCTTGAAAAAGACCTCTGTATGAGGTTGAAACGCGTTGGTGGAGACAGGACAGTGAGCTGAGGAGTGCCGGAGGACTGACCAGTGCAGTACAGCGAGGTATAGGGGATTCCTGGGTTCCCCTGTCCCACTAAAAACCCGCAAGCTGTTTTTGAACTGCTCATGCAGTTCAAATCATTCTGGTAATTTTCCATTTCTCCTCTTAATCCAGTCCAGGCCATTGAGCCATTTTTAACCATTGCTGCTATTTTTATGCCAAATACGGAATGTTTTTAACCTGTGTATATTGTTACTGTATTGTTATTTGTTATATGGATGAGTAAAATTGTACGTCACTATATACGATATTCTCTTTTATATGCCATCCATATGAGCCCAAACACTTCTGGGAGCCTAGTGTGACGGTGATCTTACCAAGAAGCGCAGGATAAGTCCCCTTCAAATATTTCTTTTTTTGCATGTACACCACTGGGTGAAGGAATTGGGAACCTTCTACTGAAGGGGGTGTGTCCAGCTGCTATATTAGTGCGCACTAAGAATTTTCCTAAAACTCTGTTTTTTAAATATAGGAGAAAGATACCTTTATATACCTGAATCTTTCCACTTTAGAGTGAGTTTAGGTATGCTCTTCCATGCATACCACATGGTGAAGGACACACAAAGAGGGTGAAAAAACGCCAAAAGAAACCTTTCCGTGCACTCATTTGTCCTTTTTAGTGTGAGTTGGGGTACGCACTATATACATACCCCCTATTTATATCAGCGTCCCTTTCTTCTTTGATAGGATAAGGACGACTCTATCCATCTAAAGGAAACAGGGTATATAACAATACTACACATTGTATATTTTTCTTCTGTCCCCTATAAAACCACTGGGCATCTACTGCTCCTATTGAAAAATACGTCTTGAGCCATCGGTGTTCAGAAGTCAGAAGTGTCTGTGGTCCTTAAAGATACCTTGATAGGATTGTCTCCACTTCTTGCACTGTGAGTGCGGTACGCATTTTCATATGATACAGCAACAATAGGATAAAAGATACCTTTATATATTTGACCCACTCCCATTTTAATGTGAGTTTAGGTATGCTCTTTCATGCATACTTTCTGGTGAAGGACACACAAAGAGGGTGAAGAAACCTAAAGAAACCTTTATGTGCACATATCTACCCCTCCTAGTGTGAGTTGGGGTACACATTGTATATAGAACTCCTCCTTATGCTATTGCCTCCTTCTTTCCTGATGGGAAAGGAAAACTATTACGCAAAACATTACTACACATTGCATGTTTGCTTTTTCTTTTTTCATATTAAACCATTGGACATTATCGACATCAATTGAGAACGATCTCTGAACAACTGAGGATTAACCTACAGAGAATATCTCTAAGGGACGTATATAAATATTTTTTTATGCTGGCGCTTATACTGAAAAAAATTGTCTTTTTCTTGTGAAACCAAGTGCCTACAATGCCCACCACCAACACCCTCATTGTCAATTTTCTTCTCAATCAGGATCGGAAGTACAGATGGAGCTGCATTCATCCAGTGCGGCTCCATTGCAGGTGTGCACTCCCGGTATGACTAGGAGATCCATCCACCTAGCCCTACTGGGAGTACACAGAGACGCTTTCCCATTCTAGTAAATGGGCACATCTCTGTCAGTGTCTCTGTCACGGATGCGTGCGCAACCCAGACGGAGACACTCTCCCATTCTAGTGAACGGGCATGTCTCTGTCATGGGCATGCGTGGTCGCGCGGTCGGAGATGCTCTTGGCGTTAGGCGTTCCTGTGTGGACGTGCCCAGGCAAAGACGGAGCCACAACTAGTGTGGCTCAATCTGTAGTCCTGTATCTAATTCCACCGCAGGATCCTTGAGTGCTACACCTACTGCTGCTGCTGTTGCTGCTGGGAGTTGGGCTTTATCCCAGAAGTGGACCAGGAAGACTTGCAAGGAAGATGAAGTATGACAGTCACCCAGTTGCAAAGGGGATTACTGAGGCCATAACAACTATGCTGGTATTAGACATGCACCCAGTATCCGCCATTAGTGCAGTGGGACTTAGACAGTTGATTTACCTACTGTGTCCCCGGTACCAAATCCCATCTAAATAACACTTCACTAGACAAGCAATTCCCAGCCTGTACAAGGACAGTGTAATTAGTGTCCTCAGAAATGCTGTTGTACCCACTGTCCACTTAACCAAGGACATGTGGACAATTGTAACAGGGCAGACTAAAGACTATATGACTGTGACAGCCCACTCAGTAGATGTATTGTCTTCTGCAGCACCAACATCATCATCAGCAGCATCTCTCAAATGACAACTCATGTATCAATGGTTTCAGTAAGAGGCACACCGCTGAGAACCTCTTAGAAAAAATCAAGGAAATCATTACACAATGGATAACCCCACTTGGACTCTCCTCAGGATTTGTGATACCTGACAATGCCACTAATATTGTGAGAGCATTACATCTGGGCCAATTCCATCATGTCCCATGTTTTGCTCACACAATTAATGTGCTCCCATTTCTCAGCTCCCTTGCTTCTCCAAGCTACTTGAGAGACTTGCCTGCACTTGCCTCACACACTTTTTGAACTCACACTACTTATTGGTCCCATTTCAGTCAGGCTTTCATTCCGAATAATCCACAGAGACAGCACTGACTAAAGTAGTGAATGTTCTGGTCACTGCTAAGTTTAAAGGCCATTATTTATTTTTTATTCTTATATATATCAAAGCTGCTTTTGACAGTGTTGACCACTCTCTTCTCCTACAAACACTGCAATCCTTAGGTCTTCAAGACACATCCCTTTCTTGGTCCTCATCCTACCTATCTAATCTTCCCTTCAGTGTCCACTTCTCTGAATCCATCTCCTCTTCGCTACCTCTTTTAAGTGGAGTACCGCAAACCTCAGTACTAGGTCCTCTGCTTTTCTTAATCTATTCCACATCTCTTGGTGAACTAATCAGCTCTTTTGGATTTCAGTATTATCTGTACGCAGATGATATTCAAATATATCTATCCTCCTCAGATTTGTTACCATCCGTATTGGTCCGTTTCACTGAATGCCTTTCTGCTGTTTCATCTTGGATGTCATCTTGCCACCTCAAACATATAGGCTCACTTATCAATGAGTGATAAATGTCACTGTGATTTACAAATTGCACCAGCAAATCAGCTACTAACTGTCATTTTTCACACACAGCCTGTGACATGGAATTTAGGAGGTGATTGGCTGGTGCAATTCATCAGTGATAAATTAGCCTTTTAATATTTCCAAAACAGAGTTAATTATATTTCCACCAGCCAATAGAACTTACAAACCTGATATCTCTATCGCTGTTGAGAACTCAACAATCAATCCTACCCTACACACTGCCTAGGTGTCATCCTTGATTCTGAACTGTCCTTCGTTCCCCCCATACAATCTGCCTCAAAATCATGTTACATGCATCTAAAAACATATCCAAAATTTGACCATACCCTGCACAAGACACTGCAAAAACTGTAATCCATGCTCTCATTATCTCCCGCATTGATTATTGCAATAGTCTTCTTACTTATATTAACAAAAAGTGACTCTCACACTACAATCCATTCTGAATGCAACTGCGAGGCTAATCTTCCTCGCTTGATGTTCATCTTCTGTAGATCTACTCTGTCAGTCCCTCCATTTGTTACCTGTATTCTACCATTTCCAACATAAAATACTTTTACTCATACACAAGGCCATTAACCAAACTACACCAATATACAGTACATCTCTTCACTTATTTAAAAATACCTCCCAACTCACTCTTCATAAGATCTACGTCTCTCATGCACACTCATTATTCGCTCCCATTTACAACTGCAGGACTTTTTTTGGGCTGCACCCACTCTGTGGAATGCCCTACCATGCACCATAATACTCTCCTCTATTCTGTAAACCTTACAGCGTTCCCTGAAAACTCCCCTCTACAGGCAGCTTATCAAATTCTAGAACCGCTGACATAACCTTCATACGCTTTCCTATCCACTTACATCCCCACTGTACATATTTTCTCTTTTTTCACTTTCTCTTCCTCCTGACCCCAGGCCAACATCGCTGTGTGACCATATTATGCAGCCCACCAAGAACCTGTGCAATCTGGGGAACCATTATGCAACAGGTAGCACCTATCCTAGTGTATCAATGAACATTTCCCTATAGATTGTAAACTTGTGAGCAGGGCCTTCCTGCCTCTATGACTATCTGTTATTACCCAGTTTTGTTTTATCATTGTTCTTTCCAATTGTAAAGTGCAACAGACTTTGCTGTGCTACATAAGAAACTGTAAACAATTAAATAATTAATAAAATATTGCCACCATTCCTGGCTAGTATTGCAATTGTTTGTATAAGATTCTGTTTTTTTTATGGAAGGGATGAACTGTTGTTTATATATATTTTTAAATATATTTATATGATCATCATCAGCGGCATGCATGTAGCTTACTCCAGGCATATATGTACTTTGCTTCAACCTCTACATAGGGGGTGATTCAGACCTGATCGCTACTGTGCGTTTTCGCACAGCAGGTGATCAGGTCATAACTGTGCATGTGTATGCACCGCATTGTGCAAGCGCATCAGCAGGGCCGGTTCTAGCCCTTTTTGCCCCCCGGGTGGAAAATAGGGGCATGGCTTCATACAGGGGGCGTGGTAAGTTATGCCCCCTGTAGAGTTGTGCCCCATTTGTGCACCGCTTACTCACACAAAAAAAATTAATACTTACAATCCCTGCTCCTGATTCCCGACCGCTGCAGACCTCCGCCACTCTTCTCCTCGGATCTATGGGAGAGACGTCATGATGTCTCTCCCATAGGGCAGCATAGACAGACACTAGAGGTCAAATATGACCCCTAGCGTCTGTGTCAGTCCCACAATGCTGTGCAGTGCGCGATGATGTCATCGCATACCGCACAGCAAAGGTCCTCTCCACGAAGGGAAACTAGACGTGTAGCGTTTAGTTTCCTTCACAGCGGGGGACCAGTGGGGGACACAGCGGGACACAGCGGGGGGCACAGTAGCGGATCTTGCCATGGTGCAGTGCCCTCTGGATGGCGTCGGCACCATCCGGAAGGCGGCGCCCCGGGCAAAAGTCCTGCTTGCCTGTGGCAAGATCCGATACTGCGCATCAGACGACAGCAACGGGCATCGCCGGGCAGCTATGGTGTGAAAATTCTGATTGCACGGACGTTCCCAAGGTGATTAACAAGAAGAGGCCATTTGTTGACGGTAACTGACCGTTTACTGGGAGTGTAAACTTTTAGCAATTATCCTTGAAAGCAATCTATTTGGATTCTGATATATCTCTATATCATATGTCCCATAAAATAATAACCATATCATATATTAATTTTATACATTTACTAAAATTCAAAAATCAAAATACATTAAAACTAAGACATAATTTACAGCATATCACAATATACAATGCACAATGTTGAAGTTGCTGGAGATCAGGTGTAATTTTAATCTCTGTTAGTATGGACTAGAACCTTTTCCATATTGTTCTAGATGGTACTTGTATCCTTTGAGGTTTTAAACAGAGTAATATGCACCATTTTCACTTTTTCAATGTGTTTGGTCTATTAAAGACTTAATCAGGGGATCAACCAAAATATTCTATTCCATCCTAACAGAACAAAATGTTCTATTCCATCCTTACAGAGGTTAAAATGACACCTGATCTCCAGCAACTCCAACATTGGCCCTCATTCCGAGTTGATCGCTCGCAAGGCGAATTTAGCAGAGTTGCTCACGCTAAGCCGCCGCCTACTGGGAGTGAATCTTAGCTTCTTAAAATTGCGAACGATGTATTCGCAATATTGCGATTACAAACTACTTAGCAGTTTCAGAGTAGCTTCAGACTTACTCGGCATCTGCGATCAGTTCAGTGCTTGTTCCTGGTTTGACGTCATAAACACACCCAGCGTTCGCCCAGACACTCCTCCGTTTCTCCGGCCACTCCTGCGTTTTTTCCGGAAACTGTAGCGTTTTTATCCACACGCCCATAAAACACCGTGTTTCCGCCCAGTAACACCCATTTCCTGTCAATCACACTACGATCGCCGGAGCGAAGAAAAAGCCGTGAGTAAAAATACTATCTTCATTGTAAAATTACTTGGCGCAGTCGCAGTGCGAATATTGCGCATGCGTACTAAGCGGAATTTCACTGCGATGCGATGAAAATTACCGAGCGAACGACTCGGAATGAGGGCCATTGTGTATTGTATATTGTGATATACTGTATGTTATGTCTTGGTTTTAATGGATTTTGATTTTTGGATTTTAATAAATGTATAAAATGAATATATTATATAGTCATTTTATGGGACATATGATATAGAGATATATCAGAATCTAAAAAGATTGGTGCAATATTTCTGAAATGTTGATTTGAAGGATAATTGCTAAAAGTGTTTTAGGTTATAGCGCACTTTTGATTACCATACAAACAATAGTATCTTTCAGTACCTGTACTGGTGGGTTGTTATAAAGAAGTGCAGCTTAAAGTATTCTTATAACATTTTTGAAAATATTTTGGAAAAATGAAAACTAAAGAAAAATGCATTGGGACTATCTACATATTGTATTTCATATATACAGTATATCAGTGTTGTGCGGTGGAGTGAGGCAGGTGAGGCCGAGCCCTTCCTGTCATACTAACATTTGCACCAGAGTTTTGACTGTGTAAAGTATATGACATATAAGTATATATATATATATATAGCACAATCCAAACATGAAAAGTTATATAAATAGGTTTATTAATATTTGAGATCTATTTTACAAGAAAATCAGACTATATATCAATCACTAATCAGGCAGGTTATCTGACCCCTTGATGAAGTCTGTGTGACGAAACGCGTTGGGCAACCTGGCAGTGACCTATACCCAGTTAAGTTATAATCCTTTTATCTATTTTTAACTGGTAACATACTTAGAATTGTGTTAATTGTTTTTATCCCATTTTTTAAAGAGACCTGTTATTAAGATATTTTTATGTGAAAATCTTTATGTGAAAACTTTATTTTATGTGAATAAATTGTTTTTATATTTTATACCTTTATTGTGAGTTTTTAAAGACACCGCTGGTCGCTATTTCCCCCTCCCCCCCATTTCTTATAAATCCTTGTACATCGCAGGGAATTACCATCCCTGTCTGGGGGTCAGCTGACACCCTTTTGAATTTTTAGGGAGTGTCTATTTTAAACTTCACTTTTTTATATATATATTTCCTATTTCTTAATAATTGTCAAACACAAGTGGCGCAATAACTCCTCCATTTCCATATATATATATATATATATATATATATATATATAGCACAATCCAAACATGAAAAGTTATATAAATAGGTTTATTAATATTTGAGATCTATTTTACAAGAAAATCAGACTATATATCAATCACTAATCAGGCAGGTTATCTTGACTCATGAAGTTTCAGTTAACACATTAATCCAGTAAATGGCTCACCAAGACAAATACTACATGCCATGTTTATGCATAATGCAAGTTGGTATATATCATAGAGTCGCTGGTCATGTTACTCACAACTTTTCAGTGTTATGTTAAGTAGCATAAGATTTTTTTTATCTATAAGATATTATTTGTTTGACTAAAATTAATTTATTCTGGACTGTGATATTGATTGCCCCTTGATTTGGATTTTGCTGTTTAGATTAAAAATAAATATAAAACTCTGGATGATGATCGACATGTTGCAGGGGCAAACGCTCAGAGCTGCAGGTGTAAACCAGCTGCTGCTTCCATGAGCAGCTTTATGCAGCTTGCTCATGACTTAGTAACCCCAAGCATCTTTTTGTGTTAATTCCAACAATATTAGATGGCACTACTGTTTTTGTAAAATAAGTTCCGCTGAGCAATAACAAGATATTCATGTGTGCGAAACCACAGATAAATGCTAGTTGGGGCAGTACGGATGGTGTAATGGTTAGCATTACTGCCTCAGAGCACTGAGGTCATGGGTTAAATTCCCAGCATGGCCCTCACTGTGTGGAGTTTGTATATTATCCTTGTACTTGCATGGGTTTCCTCCGGGTACTCCGATTTCCTCCCACAATCCAAAAATATACTGGTAGGTTAATGGGCTCCCAAGAAAATTAACCCTAGGGTGAATGTGACTGCGTGTGTATAAGATAGGGAATATAGAATGTAAGCTCTACTGGGGCAGAGACTGATGTGAATGGCCAAATATTCTCTGTAAAGTGCTGCGGAATATGTGTGCGCTATATAAATAACTGGTAATAAATAAATAATAAATAAATAAATAGTTGCAAATAAACTTATTCTTTAAGGGACACAGGAAAGTTTCAAATAAACTATATTTTTCATAAAAATTAAAACTATACAACTAAAAAAAATAATAATCCTGAAACTCTTAAATAATAATTAGAGATATGAGGCTCATTTCTTTAGAAATCTGAACCCACCCAAAATTTGCTGATTTGAACTGAACCGAGTCCTGGTTCAGATCTTCACAATTTTAAATCCAAATTCCTGGTTTTGGGATGTGAAAAGAACATGATTTTAGCTGTTTTAATCCATTTTCAAGAAATCCATTACCCAAGTGACTCATTTTGAATCCGAATTCCGAGTTGAGGGTTGTTTTTTACAAAACTAAAAACAAAACATAACAATGAAATGAAAAACCAAAACAAGGACTCCACGCACTTCTTTAATAATAATATTTGCATAACAATGCATTATATGACCAAGTTGCACTTTCAAATTGTCCATTAAAACAAGGATTGTTTTTCTAAATGTTTATATTATTTTATAAGATCTTAGTACAGAGTTAATTCAAAAATTCAAAGTTTTCAAAATGTTATTGATCATGATTTTTTTCCATGGAATACTGTTGCCATAGCTCTTCGGATGTCTTTATTACGCAAACTATACACTAGGGGGTTTAGCATTGGAGACAAAGTAGCAAACATCACTGATAGGAGCTTGTCTTGCTCTTGAGAATATTGCACGTACAAGGTTATGGCTGAGCTAAAGTACAACACAACAACTGTTAAATGGGAAGTACAGCTTGAGAATGCCTTGCGTCTCCCCACCAGGGACTGAATTTTTAAGATGGTGGAAATGATGCAACCATAGGAAGTCAATATCAATGTAAGGGGAGCAAACCCAACTAATACTGCATCGAACATAATGCATTTCTTTAAGAATGTGGTGTCACTGGAGGATATGATAAGCAAAGCTTTTAGTTCACAAAGGAAATTGTTGACTTCAATAGAATGAGAGAAGCGTAAGCCAATTGCAAACCAAGTAAATATTAAAGCATTGATGGCAGCGATAAACCATGCGGGGAATGCCAGTAAGGCACAAACTCGTTTACTCATAATGAGCCAGTAATGTAGAGGGAAGCATATTGCTACATAGCGGTCAAAGGCCATTGTTGTTAGTAAGAAAATCTCTACATCAGCAAAGAAGAGGAATAAACATAATTGAGTTATGCTGGCAATGTAGGATACAGCATGGTCACCGGTGTAAGTAATATACAACAGCTTGGGGAGAGTTGTAGAGACATAAAAGATGTCTAATATGGACAGATTACATAGGAAGAAGTACATGGACGTGTGTAGCTGGGACACAAGACACACCAGTACAATAATAATAAGGTTACCACTGAGAATTAATAGATAAGTCAGTACAATGGCTAGTAACAGCACAATTCTACCATTTTCAGATGTGGAGAATGCCAGGATGTAGAATTCCATCTCTGAGGTGTCATTTAATATTACTCCATCCATTTTTAGGCTTGGCAGAAATGTCCTGGGGTCTGGGGACAAACACAAAATAAAATATTTCTGTTACTCGTAGTCGGAATATGTATTCGTGTCGTTTGTAAGTCTATGGGGGTAATTCCAAGTTGATCGCAGCAGGAATTTTTTTTAGCAGTTGGGCAAAACCATGTGCACTGCAGGGCATGCAGATATAACATGTGCAGAGAGAGTTAGATTTGGGTGTGTTATTTTGTTTCTGTGCAGGATAAATACTGGCTGCTTTATTTTTACACTGCAATTTAGATTGCAGATTGAACACACCACACCCAAATCTAACTCTCTCTGCACATGTTATATCTGCCCCCCTGCAGTGCACATGGTTTTGCACAACTGCTAAAAAATGTCCTTCTGCGATCAACTTGGAATTACCCCCTATGTTGGAACTAATTGTGAATAAAACATGCCACACAATGAACAAAGCCATGCAGCATCTAAATGGCAACTATATTAAACTTTCTACAGAGGACAAGTGAAGGCGTTACCCTCAGCAGCCAATCAGATTCAACGTATCATTCTAAAGAATGTACTATATAAAGGATAGTTAGGAGAATATTTATTAAAGGTCATTATTACTCGATTTTTAATCTATTTAAAATAGATTAAAACCAATGTATTTTGACCTTTAGTAAATATGACCCTAAGAATCTGACTGGTTACCATTAGAAACTTCTCCACTTGTCCTTTTTAGAAGACTTTATACATTTCCCCTCCATAGAGACAGGATTTGTTTTTGGCTTTGCCAGCGAATGGCACAGTATAGCATAGCGGTAAGTAAAGATTGGACATGGCAAATATATTGTTACAAGGGTCCTCTCCAAGTTTAAAAGCCATTTTGTTTATGATGCTGAGTGGCTTGAAATCAGGATCATTAGTTCATGATGTGATTTGCTGCAATGGACAGCTTCTCCACTTTATCTCACTCAAAGGTTTGAAACATCTCCCAAAAAGTTAGGTTTGTCTTACAAACAATGACAATGGGTTTATGGTAAGAATGACAATGCCCCATACAAATAGGATCAGGCCCTTTGATTCATGTAGAAATCCTATTGCAAAGATAATATTAAAAACAATATTATAGACATGGATATATAAAGATGACAAATGATTCATACAGCCACACAGAGTTTTCAGGCATGCAGTCAGTCTCTTCAATACTCTGCAAGGTCAGTTTGAAAAGAAGGCAAGTCATGGACCCATTTCTCCCAGAGGAAGGCCCAATAGAGGCTGAAACGCATTGGAGGCACTACTGACTTTGTCACCTAATCTACATTGATTATCGCTGCACAGAGCGCTCATTGCTGAACAACTGAGAAAGACCCAATCACGTGACCAGGAGATCCAGAAAGCACTCACGTAACCTAGCAACCGCCAGACGGAGGACGAAGGAGGAAGCCGGTGACTGAGCTCGGTGATCAGCTGGAGAGGATGGCAGGTGAGTGTCCGTACAAGGTGGGAGTCACACAGCGGGCAGCTCTGCAGAGCGCTCTCTTGGTTTCCCCTAACCTTAGACAGGCTTCACTCTAAGACCTACCGGCGCCCAGGGGGCGGCTGTAGCAAGACGCACCACGGGCAGCTGGGGCGAGAGAGGAGCTGCCAGTCCGGAACCCCTTCTGATTTCCTACTCTGTGCTGTTACACCTGAGGCTCTTCACACCGTGAAGACCCCAAGGACTTACTAGAGCATAATTCCAAGTGTTACTGTGTGCTAATAGACTTGTGTCAAACACAGATATTTGGGACGCTGCAATCTGAAAGATTGTGATAGACATTTTAAAGGACATTTTTTCAGAGGACTAAATCTTGAATCACTTGAATAAAAGAGCACACGGCAGTGCTTAAGAGAATTTACATTGGTCACCATTTATTTTCATTATTGGTTTCAATATTACAAACAAATAATGGATTTGGTCTCATCAGTAAACATTTGTAGAAGTACCCTTAGATCATTTGCAGGGGATACATTAGATCACACATTTATGAATGATATAAAGGGAACAGCTAGAGTATAACATACTCATCATAATCCACCTGTAAACAAACAGCACAATCCATCTATAAACAAACAGCATATAACCCATTACATTCAGTATTAGGATTGAGCGCAGCACTATAATCTGTATTATTTGTTGTTTGATAGGCTGGTCACCTTTAAGTGCAGCAGCTCATCCGAACAAGAAGGGACTCAGTGCGCAGTTAACCCCAATTTTCCAAGTCATGGAGAATGACCATTGATTATTTAGAGCTAAACAAGGAGGCCCAGCAACTTGTCGCTGCCATACTGGACATAATAACCATTGTAGAAAGTATGGACCAGAAGGTAGGTAAGTGGCATGCCATATTGGATCTGGCAACTCTATTATTTTCCATTTCATAGCTCCTAAATCACAGGATCAGCTTGTGTTCGTCTGAGAAGGTAACAATACACTTTGGTGATGTTTGCACAGAAATATTTGCATAGCTGCATAATTCATCATGGACTTAATGCTAGACACTTGTAAAAGGCACTACCTTTAAAGAGAACTGTATTCCATTACATTGATGATATTATGATCTCTGGGAAAACATGTGAGGATGTGCAGCAGGTACTGTATTGACTTTTCTGACATCTTATCTACAGGACATAGGATGGTTTATCAACACTAAGATTATGGAGGGACCTGCACAGACAGTATCGTTTCTGAGAGTGATTTAACAGCCAGTAAGAGGCTCTTTCACTGCAATTACCAAGTGGATATAGTATCTACAGGAAAGTATAGAGTATAAGAGTCAAGAAAACTGGGCAAATGTATACTCTGGCAGGGTTAGTTGACTACAACAAGGGCACACCAGAGAAATCAAAAGTCCTGAAACATAGAGCCTCTCTAGTGGAGTATGCTGGCTAGGCTCGCTTACAACTCATTCATGAATGAACCAGCAACCTTCGTGACAGAGCATAGACTATTGGAAGTGGCAGCTTTCCAGTACACCACATGGATTATTTTGCAGGAAATCCATACTGTGCATTCAAGTACAGTATACGGAATTGATGCTGCAGAAATTGTGTTGAAACAAATACAACCTTTATATAGCTGGACTTTGTTTAAAGGCTTTCTTACTTAGATGTCCAAAAGGAAGCAGAAGAAATAGACAAGTGTTTCTTAAACTAAGGGTGCCCAGACATTGAATGATGTTGGCTATGATCCAATCTTGCTAAAGATTTCACTTGAACTCCTGAACACTCCTGGACAAACGATACTGTGCATACATATGGAATGATTGTACAAACGATCAATGGATATAGATGGGTTAATGACTGAAAATCATTAACGATATATCATTTGGCAGCAAAAACCCTCATGATGCATTTTAAAGACTTAGTGGAAATGGTGGATGGGAGTATCCAGGAAAAGTAAGGCAGAATTGCTTGTTGTCAATGATATCATCCATGTCTACAACATGTGGAACAATGTGTTCCAAATCATGAAAGACAGGCTGTGATCTTTCTGCATGTAGAAGAGATCAGCGAACAAGACCAATAATCAGCAGGAGTGGGAATTGCCTCATTATCTTGCCCACACACGGACAGATTTTAAACGATATGTCATTCTCAGTGGTCGTAAATGGCAATATAATTTAAAAAATCTTACCATGTATGGGACCTTAAATCCTCATGGAACCTTAACAGTGTATGTTTTCAAGCTATCCTCAAGAATAATTAGTACCACCTATAGATCTATTGTGTTAGTCACACACCTTTGGTCTGGCTAGATGATCTTTAAATTCACTGTTAGGGTTCCATTAAGTTTGAGAAACAGTGAAATGGTCAGTTTTGGAAGGAAGCAATATATGTGAAGACATATATACGGCTTAGAAGAAAAACAAATATCAAAATAAATAGCTGATGCTTTGACAAGGGTCTATATTCCATTTGCGGAAAAATGTGGGCAAAGTAGAGGTTTTGTTATGACTAATTAGATGTCACATGAGCAGTGTGGGCACAGAGGAGTACAACGGGGATACCATTAGGCACTAGGGTACTGCATTCCAGCTACCTAATCCACATAAAAGGCATGGCTGCACATCCATAATGTCAGGGGCAGCAGTAAAGTGACACAACAAACCTCCTCATCAGGACAGGTGCCTATTGGAGACACATTCCTGCAAAAGTTGTTTGTTAAATATTGTACACTGAAAGAGCCAAATCTTGTCACCATTATATGTGGTGATAATAAAGAATATTTTTTATGGCCCTACTGCCTCCAATATTAAATATACCCCAACTGCCTGAGCTTTAGCAAAACTAATAAAGCTACTACTGTAGCACCATTTTAGCTTTATAAAAGCAAAAAGTTAGAAGAAGTGAAAAAAGATTGTTTTGTGTTTGGCTGTGCTGTCATTTCAGACACTCATGACTAGTGTGTAGGTGAACTACATGAGTTGTAAATGAAAATTATACAAGATAATAATTTAAATTGGCTTGGAAACTGCTAAAGTACTGTTAATAATTGTGACTAATTGCTGACTGTTTAAATCTCTCTTAAAAAAGCTTGGAGAAGAGATGCAGGTGTCAGCTGATGGGATGGGTCAGCACTAAATGTGTCCTTAGGCCCCAACCCTCATTGCAAAATGCAGAGAACTGCAAATCTGAGAAGAGCTGGTGCTAAATTTATGCAATTATGATAGAATTGCATCATAATTGGTCTTACCGTTTCTCCGGATTCAGTATAATATCATGGCTGATGACATGCCGGCTGTCAGGATCCTGACAGCTGCATCCCACATGTCAGAATACTGGCAGCTCACCACATTCGGGCCCAGTGGCGAGCTTCACTCGCCACTGGTTCTATTTTCCCTCGGGTGATGGTACCACGTGAGTGGAAATACACGGGAGTGGTCATTTTACTGGTGGCTAGGATTGCGGCGTCAGGATCCTGAATGCCGGGATCCCGACAGACAGCATATTTACTACATTCCCTCTCTCCACGTATTGTGAGTACTATTATTCTATCCCTTTTGCCCACTTTACTAGGAAGTGCAAGGGGATATGGAGAGGCCACACACTATTCTAGGAGGATTTTTGGAGGTTCTAAGAGAGCAGCAAGTGTGATGTATGGTCATGACCAAAAGTACTGATTTTTTTCTAGTAATAAATAATTTCTGTCAGAAAGTAGTAGAAAATAAAGAACGTTTTGCTATCCACAAATGTATTTTTTTTTGGTTCACTTTATTACACATAGAAATGCTTCAATGTCCCAGATACATGTATTTTGTCTTTTGGAAGCAACTAGAAATAATTATCCTGTGGGCACCAAGTGTGCTTTTTTTATTATCAATAAATGTATTGCATTTACAGTACTTTCAAATTGCATAAATGTAAATTGATTTTCTCTCCCTTACCACCCATTACCTTACAATTCATCTTGTATTGCATATTATGAATTGACTTTTTTCCTTGTTACTAATTACCTTACGACTGCATGTCATATATGCACACACCACTCACACAGTGAACAGCACCATACGTATGACATACAAACTTTCTTGCTAGAAATAATTAGATTGCAAGCATAGATTCTCCTTCACTGTTGAACTCAATTTACTTATTTTCCTTCCACCCACTCCCCGCATCCTACACATCAGTTGCAGCAGACACTGTGGGCTGCATGGGTGCCCATTGCAGCCAACACCATTAAGGGACACAGTCAGATGCTAGAGGTCCCACTTGACCTCTAGCATCTGTCTCCCTGCTCTCCAGATGCAAGAGGTTCAAGTTGGACCTCTAGCATCTGACTGTCTTTCTCAATGGTAGTGGTGGCAGCGGGTGCCCACGCAGCCCACAGTGCCTGCTTTAGCCGGTGTGTGAGGTGCAGCTTCTATGAAACCTTATAGAACAAGCATCTGGCATCACCTGTAGCAATCCCCTTTCCCATAAGAGCATGATGTGCTCACCAGCAGTGCCAGATTAAACCCTGTGGAGGCCCCTAGGCAATCGAAATCTTGGGGGCCCCCTCGCAAATAATCTCTTAATATGTTTTTCATTTTACCAACCAACAATCTACAATCTGGAATCTGGAATGTAAATCTGATGCCTATGGTTTATGTATTTTAAGTTGTTAATGGGTACATACAGTACTTTCTCTATAGAAATGTAGAGTTTTTGTTTCTTTGAGATAATTAATTTTTCTCTCTTTTGGAAATAATTTAAGAAAGCTTGACCCAAATGTATTATTCCTTAAAAAGTTCTAAAGTGGATGAAGAAAAAGTACCAGCCAATCAGTTCCTAACTGCCATGTTACAGGCTGTGTTTGAAAAATGACAGTTAGGAGCTGGTTGGCTGGTACTTTATCTCTCTCCCCTTTATCACTTCTCCGGGCTTAATACATCTGCCACCTTAATTGTAATTTTCTTTAAAGGTCAAATCAATATTATTTTGATCTGTTGTCACGGCACCCATAGGTCAGTGGCTACTCTGGAGAGAATAATGGGAGCGCATATACAATTGTAAAATTAACAATATTTTTAAACAGCACATTTAATAAAAACACATATTAATTACAATAAAAATAAAATGGCTTGACCCCTCCTGTGGAGATTATTATACAGTTCTTTATATCCGGAATTGATTTAGTGTGGAATGATCACAGATATCTCACTGACAACCAAGTGTATGATAGATCCATAAGCAGCCGCACTGGAGTCATGAGATGACTTTTCAGCAGGCCCAACTCTGGCGTTTTAATCCAGTAAAATTCAAGTTTATTGATGTTTTTCTACGTCATCACCAACAGTTTCATCAAAAGGTCAAACTCCAGCATCCTGTGTCTTATTGAATTTGTTTACCAAAATTGGGGTTGTGCCTCAATCAGACTTGCCACTTATGTCTACAAACTCTCTGATATATCAATTTTACCGTGTATAGCCTTTTTTGACAGCTCTGCTGGAAAGTCATCTTGCTGCTTCAGTGCTGCTGTATATGGACATACAGTATCTGTCTAACTGCTGGGGATAGGTCAATCTCACCTTTGCAGCTAACATAGATTGCTCTACATTGATTACCACCTTGAGCTTGTTTTACACTCCTATTGGAAGATCTGTTACTTAAGGTTACAAATTTCATCCACACTTTAGATTGGACAGAACATACTGTACAGTGCCTTACATAATTCCTTCTTACTTAGTCATTATTTTCATTGTTACTTACTCTGACTCACCGTTCTGTCCATCTGAATTGCTGATATTGATGATCACACTTCAGCTAATTTGTAATGTCTGCTAACAGTACTTCTAGTGAATTTAATGCCTTATGAATTATTTTAATTTCACTATTGCTACTGTAATTATTTTTATATTATGCATATTATTGTTACTCCCAAACCCTACAACAGCACCTGACACTTGGTTTCTGACACCCTGATGATTGTTTCAGTGTCCTGTCTCCTGATGCAGAAATGTTTATATACCATTGTTTTCTTGTTTTGCTTGTTTGTTTAGGTACTTTGTTAAGTAATGAGAAACCTTTGTGGCACCATATACATAAACGATTATAGTAATAATTACCATTGTAATGCATTTACTAATACACCGCTAGTAATAAAGGAATTTGATACACATCACTGCTTGTTTTTTTCTTCTATTTTGAGAAGGGGATTGTAATAAAACACCATTGTGCTTTTTTGCTTTTTATTTTTGGGTTCACTGATAAATAATATCTTATTTCTTTAACAATGTCTACCATCTTTTCTCACTTCCTTGTCTTCTCTTACTACTTATAACCAGTTTTTCTAACTAGTTTTCACATCCTGTGAGCATGTTTGCTATTATCTGCTTCTGTTTTACTGTGATGTGACATTACAGCCCCTACTTAGTCTAAGTACTGCTTACTAGTTTCCTAATTGCCATGTTCTGGGTATGTCACAATTTTTGGTTTACTCTGGGGAAATATATGCTGCTGTACATTTCTACTTTCCAACAAGTTTATACATTACTTAACATTACAGGAAAATGTACTGTAATTCTCAGTTAGTATTTTAATAATGCACATTCTGACAGACTACATCAAGATACCAATAACAATTAATTGCAAAACAAAAACAGATTAAAAAATTGTATTGAACTTTGCATCTCTAAAAAGGTAATATTCTCCTTGAAACTCACATTGGGAAGTCCTTTGCTGCAATTTCATTCCTCTCTACAGACAACTTCTCTCTACCAATTTTTGGTTCAAATTGCTTAAACCAAGTTTTTTGTGCTCCTATTGATCAGCTGCTTTGATCTAATTCTCTCTAGAAAGCAGTAGGCATGTTACATTGAGGTGAGGTGACATCACATGTCAAACGCATCAGAAATTTTTATATACTATGTATCCAACACTTGTACTTGCAGAAATGGGGTGGGCCAGTAAAGGGCACAAGTAATAGACTACAGCCATTCAATATCAGAGACACAAGCTTCAGCTGTTATTGGGCCATTGTAACCAATACTTTTCATCTCCATATCATACAAGGCTCGCATGGAAATAATGTTAAATATTGCCAGTAAATCATGGCTTTTGATGCCAGTATGTAATGGACCTTATCAGTGGCGGCTCCAGAGGTGGGGCTGCAGCACAGTCCAAAATTCAAATAGGGGCGCTACACCAACTGCCAGTGAGTCCTCTATTTGAATTTTGGACTGTGCTGCAGCCCCACCTCTATAAGTGCCACTGGTCCTTATGCTACACAAGCTTTTTGGCTGTAAATCCAACCTTACTATATACATGTGAACTGTGAACATGCTTATTCAAGACCAATGCCATAGTAATGTGTCTTCTATAATGCACAAGTTAATCTCGTTAGCTGATTTTGGTGTATAAAATGTAACACCTTAAATGGGGCTAAATAATATCCTGTATAACTATCACTTTGCCTAATGAACAACCCTCCACCCCTCTTTACTCACTTTATATGAGCTGTGCACATAAGAAAAGTAGAATTGTCCAATAAAGTAGTTTCGATGTAAAAGAAATTTGATTTATTTTAAATTACACAGTTTATATGATATAAATGTCTTAAACTTGTACATTCCTACAACAGACAATGACTAAATTAATAAAAGAAAACAAAATACTGTACATTTAATTAGGCTTTTAGCACAAAAAAGTAAAATAATAAAAACAGAATGAGTCTGACTTATTTGGAATCTTGCAAAATGCCTCACGGCTCAACTTCCTCAGTTTTACTTTTTCTTTAATTGACTTGGATTTAAAAGTGTTTGCATTTATTATATGACTTTTTAGTGTCAAAATCAAAGTTAAATATTACTAATAGAAATGTAACTATGCACTCTAATTAGTATAATGTATTAATTATATGAACAGTACAGTACTCTAATTTGTTCATTTTACCTGGATTTAAGTGTCACTTTGAGGTGCTGCTCTCCTCAATTTTGAAACCAGTTGATTTTTTTTTTAAAAATGACTTGCTAATTTTTAATAAAAGGTCATGAAAGACGACAATTTGAAGACAAAAGCTAGAATTCAATTTGTAAGCAGGGGTGTATAAATGAATAAGTATGTGCTATGCTAAGCCTATTTAATGCATAACTTAACAGTATAGCAACTAAAAATATTTTTTTTATGAATTGCAAAGGAATCAGGCCCAGTGAGTTGCAATATATAAAAATATTAGGACAGTTAGAAAAAAGAAAACTAAACACCAGTACAGCATTATTCTTCATACTATTACAGGGGGCATAATTAAACAGACAATATTGATTAATTGTCTTTAAAATAGACATAAGAATAAGTGTGAGCACTAGCAGATTCTTACCTTTCAGAAAGATTGTGAAAGATGTGTATAATCCACGTAATCAGATCAGAAACCCCCAACTCTACAGTTTATCCTCTTACCCATCTTCTAAAAAGATGTTTATATATGCAAGTTGTTCCATAATTTACACAATATACTCAATAATTGAATTTACATATCCATTTAGCCATTCATAATTATGTTTTTAACCTCCTAAACATGTACAGATAACCACACCAGTAGTTGGCATCCAGCAACAAGGTTTCAAAATAAACTGTACTCTATCTGCACAGGTAAATATTATATATAGCTGTATGTTAAATTTCATAAACTCAGCCTATTATTCAATTGTTTTTAACTAAATGAAGTTGATATACAACATACAGGGGTATATTTACTAAAAGTCGAATTGGGTTAATGTTGATCGATTTTTGGTCGATGTTTGGTAAATTTTTGATCAGTTTTGTGTTTCAGGGTTTAAATCACACATTTACTAACAGATGATTTTTTACTTTTTATTTTAAATTTTGTCAAAAATCATCTGTTAGTAAATGTGTGATTTCGACCCTGAAAAACAAAATCAGTCAAAAATTTACCAAACATGAACCAAAAATCGATCAGCATCGACCCAAAATGACTTTTAGAAAATATACCCCACATTCTGCAATGGTTTGAAAAGATTAAAAAAATAAAAATCTTTCATACTGTATGTATCCCATTATAACAGTGCTTACTGAACCACATTGTAAATTTAAATTAAACTTTAAGGGTACAAATAAAAATAGACAGATGTCATAAAGTGTATGAATCTGACCCTAAAATGTTTGTATTTTTGTGATTAATCATTCCACATATCAGAAATCCTTAATGTTATCAGGCTGACAGATGTTATGTTTGATCCATCCTACCATGTGCTGCGCTCTCCACATACAGAGGTCCTGATTTGCAATAATAGGAAGATAACACAGAACTTTCCTTTTTATGATATTCTGGACCATTAGGGAGTTTATCCTAAATGACATGTTTTGAGAGTATTTTATCATGTGGGAATCACTTACACACTGCTGCTAATTACTGTAAATAGTAGAAAATTTCAGTTCCAAATCACAAAAGCTGTATTTATCAAGCTATCAGGAAAAACACGTAAAACAAATTAGAATTTGTGTTTTATTGACCTGTGTGATTGATATTATAATGTATCTTGTCACTGATTAACACAGACTGTCGTATTTCTATGGTACAATTTATTTAAGTCATATCCCTGTCATAGGCAAAATGAGTAATAAGTTAAACCCAGCAGTGTTCATAGGGTCAGTGCAGGCAGATAACAAGCAAAGTCATAAGCATCAGCCGATTGACAAGACTTTTATAGATATTTTGAATAGAACAGAGATTTTTAACACAGAATGGTTATCTGTTGCTCCAGCACAGTCATAGGAAAGAGACAATATTTATAGGAACTTTAGCCTGAAGTGCAGCATAGAAATTGTGCCTGAACATACAAGCCAACATACAACTAGGTGCCACAATGGAAACAAGTGCTTGAGCGCATACCAAAGATGTGAGATAATCAGGAAATGTAACTTCTACAATGAAAGTGCCAAACTTTTACCAGATATACATTTTTTTATGGCAAGTAAATGTGCCAAAACCCGTACCTGATATACTATGAATTGGATGCGGTCAAGATGCCAGCTGTCGGGATCCCTGCAGTCAAAATGCAGATGCCAGAATCCCGACACCCTTTAGAATCCTAATGCCGGAAATATGAAAGGGCCAGGACCAGGGGCATATCTAGAGAGGAGGATGCTCGTGTGCATGCTCCATTTGGGCCACCTCCTCTCTAGCCAGGAGTGCTGTAGCTCTGGGTACTAGGGTTCCTAGGGGGCCCTAGCGCTGTCCCGGAGCCTAGCGCGCATGCGCAGATCTCCAGAAAAATGGAATGGCGCCCAATTTTCCAGTGATTCTCCTACTGTGCCGTTTTCCCAGTGATTTGGGGGCTTAGGATTAGACACCTCCTAGGGGGTGGTTAGGGTTAGGCACTAAGAGAGGGATAGGGGGTAGGGGAGAGGGGAAAACAGCTGACACTCACTTATGGGCTTAATATACAGTACCTCTCATCAGTGGATTTTTGTAAACTGTGTCAGTCATTGTAAGGTGCTCACCAGAAAGGGGCACATCATTTGAAAGAGAAGACTACCCTCTTTTAAATACTGGTAACCACATGTGTGTATGGGCCAGTATGGGGGATATAGGTCACATTATTATCTGATAGTCACCAGAAAATGTCTGCAGAGGGAACACAGCATTTTAAAAGGAAGATCCCACTTTGATTTGCTAGTGTCCCCAGCTTTACCGGTGTAATGAAGGGTGTTATAGGGCATATAATGTCCTCACATGGATATACAAAAAATGCTTGTTTATGTAGTACAGGGTAATATTGTCTGATGATTACAGGTGATCCCTACAGTACAATAAGTAACATCTAACCAATCTGAATATGTCTGTGCGTGTGTACCTTTAGTTTAATTGTTTACATGTTTCTTTTATTTTTAACATTATTAAAAAAAAACACCAAAGGCATTTTATTATTGTAACTAAACCAACCTATATATATTGCTAAGAAAATGTCTCAGTTTTTGCTGCTTGTGGCAATAATCTTATTTTGCTTTTAACATTTTATCTACAGTATTTCTTACATGTATTTCTATCAATTAGAACTATTGGATATGGAAAAAGTGATGTTCCACTACAATAATCATACAAATAACAAGGATTACAAAGTAAAACTATGTTTGTAGCCTCAAAGCGTTGTGGTTTGTGGAATTTCATTGTTTGTTACATTACTTTAGGGCTAAAAGGTCAACGATTAACCCACACAAGAGTAATATACAGTAATCGTTTACTCTAACAAAGTTACTATACCCATATCAATAACCAACATAATTGGTTAACAATTAATACCGTGGGAGGTGCTCCCTAGAATAAAGTTACAGTAAGTATCAAACACACACAAAGATAGTGTTATCTACAGTGGGGCACTCAGTAGTGATAGTTTTAAAATATAACTTTTATTAATTATCCTAATAAAACAAATTCTAATAAGTAAAGTGTGAAATTGAAAAAAGATTGAATATGAAAATTATTGATGATCTGTTCAAATACGGGCATCCAAAATACTGGTATGATACCTAGATTCCTTAGAGAAAACAATAAGCTGCTCGTGTATTTACCACAAAATGTCGAAAAGGTTTGGTCTATCTGTTTATTTACCGCAATAGTGGAAGATTTCTCATCTCCCTATATCTTCTATTATCAGTAGTACCCTGTGAATATAGCAGCAACATAACTTTGATCTACTGTAGAATATATAGCAGTGGTTCTCAAACCATGTGCCGTGGCACCCTGGGGTGCCTCAGGTTGGTGGTCCAGGACAAATTCAAACTATTTATTGTCAATGCAATAGGTAAAATTAGTGCTTGCGGCTGCCAATTATAAAATATGTGGACAAATAGAAGCAACTCTTATCCTCATCACATGATTGATGCTAAGGTTGACATATAAACATAATTTACTTAATTTCATATTTTTTTTTCTAAATTTCTCAATAAGATACTTTTGGGGCTAGGGGTGCCATTTAAAAAAATTCTCATACTCAAGTTTTGGGAAAAACCGATATACAGTATGCATGCTAGCTGATGATTTACAGAACTGAATAACACAGAAAAACCAACACCATACTTTCTTTATTTGTATCAAATAAAGTAATAGATTGAGAAAAGTAACTATTATCTTCAAATACTGTATAGGGGGGTACTCATGGAGTGATAATCTAAGCAATCTGACTAGATTGCTTAGATTTTCAGCAAGATCTCTCCGTGTGTACCCCCCACAGCGATAGCGATGTGTGGCCCCGCATGTCGCTATCGCTGCTGCTAGATTGGCCTAGCAGCAGGTCACCCGCTGGGTGAAATGAGCACCGCCCCCCCGCACGCTCAGCGGGGGGAGAGATGTGTGCTGAGTGGTTCGCTCAGCACACATCTCTCCCCTGATCTGCCAGTGAGTACTGGCCTTATGTTGCTAAATCATTCCTGTTGCTCACAGCTGTAATCAGCTCATACTGAATACTGGATTTGCCACAAAGCAAAGGTCAACTCAATTGATGTCTTTATTTGTTTGGGAGTTATTTTCTACAATAGTAGAGTATTTCTTATCTTCCCATATTCTCTGTTATCAGTAGTACCCTGCAAGTATAGTAAAGCAGCGATATCACTTTGATGTACAATATATTCATGCTAGCTACCAATTAACAGGACTGAATATCACATCAAGACCAACATAATACTGTTTTTCATTTTATCAAGAGACAAATTGATATACTGTAAGTATCTACTAATTCTTTCTTGTTGATGATGTGGTCAGCTTAGAGTGTATTTTCTTATAGCTGCAATCAGCTCATGTACTAACTGCAAAGGTCAAATCAATTAATGCCTCAGAGTCTTTTATTCTGTGATTAATTGAAATCTCTTTTCATGTGTTATCTGGTACTATATATGGCTCTATCTAATACAGGTTGAGTATCCCATATCCATATATTCCGAAATACGGAATATTCCGAAATACGGACTTTTTTGAGTGAGACTGAGATAGTGAAACCTTTGTTTTTTGATGGCTCAATGTACACAAACTTTGTTTAATACACAAAGTTATTAATAATATCGTATTAAATGACCTTCAGACTGTGTATATAAGGTGTATATGAAACATAAATGAATTGTGTGACTGTAGATACACTTTGTTTAATGCACAAAGTTATAAAAAATATTGGTTGAAATGACCTTCAGGCTGTTTGTATAAGGTGTATATGTAACATAAATGCATTCTGTGCTTAGATTTAGGTCCTATCACCATGATATCTCATTATGGTATGCAATTATTCCAAAATACGGAAAAATCCCATATCCAAAATACCTCTGGTCCCAAGCATTTTGGATAAGGGATACTCAACCTGTATCTAAAAATGAAAATTTGTCCTTCTGTCCTTCCGTCTTTCTATACAAATCGACAGTTTACAAGCAAAGATCGTGAAATTTCACATACAAGCGTATTAAAACATGGCGGAGGCAACTAAAACAATTTGAAATCCCTAGCACCCCTTAGGGGGCAGACAGCAGCACAGAGTATATCAGGAGACAGCATAACTCCGAAATTGCTGGAGCAATGTACTCAAAAACTGGTACACATATGCCTTACAATCTGGCAACAGACACTGTGGGAGGAAGACACCCCTAGCATCCTTAGGGGTGAGGCAGCAGCACTGAGTATTTCAGCAGAAATTTACAACAAACTTGGTACACATATGACTTACACTTTGGAAACAACATTATGGGGGTCAGACACCCTTAGCACCCCTAGGGGTGGAACAGCAGCTCAGAGTATGTCAGCAGACAGCAAAACTGTTGAAGGCCTGGAGCAATTTACACCAAACTTGGTACACATCTGACTTAAAATATTGGAACAAACTCTGTGGGGGTTAGATACCCCTAGCACCCCTAGGGGTGGGACAGCAGCACATAGTATTTCAGGAGGCAGCAAAATGGTGGAAGGCCTGGAGCAATTTACACCAAATTTGGTACACATCTCACTTACAATCTGGGAACAAACTCTGTGGTGGTTAGACACCCCTAGCAACCCTAGGGGGTGGGACAGCAGCACAGAGTATTTCAGTAGACAGCATAACTCCCGAATGGCTAGACCAATTTACAACAAATATGACTTACACTCGGGAAACAAACAATGTGGGCGTCAGACACCCCTACCACCCCTAGGGGTGGGACAGCAGCACAGAGTATGTCAGCAGACAGCATAACTGTGGAAGGCCTGGAGCAATTTACACCAAACTTGGTACACATCTGACTTACAATCTGAGAACAAACTCTGTGAGGGTTAGACACCCCTAGCACCCCTAGGTGTAGGACAGTGGCACATAGTATTTCAGGAGACAGCATAACTCCAGAATGCCTAGACCAATTTACAACAAACTTGGTACACATATGACTTACAAGCTGGGAACAAACACTGTGGTGGTAAGACACCCCTAGCGCCCTTAGGGTTGAGGCAGAAGCACTGAGTTTTTCAGCAGACAGCATAACTCTTGAATGCCTGGAGCAATTTACACCAAACTTGCTACACATATTACTTACACTCTGGGAACAAACACTGTGGGGTTAACACACCACTAGCACCCCTAGGGGTGGGCCAGCAGCACAGACTATATCAGGACATGCATGATATGTCAGTGATGACAGTGCTGCATGTGACAGGGGCAGTGACATGATGTGAGGAGGGGAATGAAGGTAGCATGAACCCACACACTGAAAGTTATATAGTGGAAGTAGCACAGTCCCCAATCAGCACATTGGGTTTTCATTTTATTGATGTTTATAACATTTTACATACTTTTTTATACTATGTTATTTATACTGTGTGTTTAATATTTAAATTCATTTTTGTAAACAAACATTCTTAAAATCCCAGGCAATGCCGGGTACTCCAGCTAGTTGCTCAATAAACCAAACATTAATCATATATCTGTTCACTGGTAACTTTGTTGATATCAATGTTATATGTATTACACTTGCACCACAGGGGGAAAATGTAATAGGGTCCAAGTTACCTGCAATCATTTACAAGGCAAAACCAGGTTGGCTTTAAAAATATGGGCATTCTCGCCTGAAGTCCTGCACCCCCGGCAGCTGGAACCCTACTTACTCCCCGGGTGACTTTAGGAATAATCTCTATCTTGAGTATAAAAACCAACTAGGTTTTAAGTAATATTGGGAATTTGCTAATAATCTGAAATGCCCACTTTAATATCCATATTTTATTGAGCCAAATCCCGTAATCTCCCAAATGATTGCTCAATACAGAAAATCCCGCTCCAAGGTTTACCTGGTTCTATATTTACTGGCCACTAAAGCTGTATATAGGGCAAGGTAGTTGGTCTTCAAATGGCATTGTCCAACATGGTTGATCTCATACACTTTACATACAGATTAATAATACCACAGTAATGTGTTGATATCAAACAGCCAAATATGTCAGTATGAGTGTAAGTGTCTTACAGTATACAGTATACTGGCAGACTCTAACCATATCTATGATACCATAAACGGCTTTGTCAACAAAATGATCTTATTCAGTTCCAGTGTACTGTACCATAAGAGCAAGGGCATAGCTACCATAGGTGCAGGGAGTGCAGTTGCTATGGGGCCGAGAGCTGAAAGGGGCCACCTTTCCTGTCACTGTTACATGTGTTATATATATTTTTCATCATCAGTAGATACATAATGGCCCTTACAAACATTTGCCCTGGTACTGATCACTGTAATGTGGTATAAAATGGACTGGAGGGCATTACAATGTTACATAATATAAACTAGGAGCAGCACTGAAATGTTGCATAAAATGAAATGCGGACCCTGTATGTCATAATGTGAATTGGGGGTACTGTGTGCATAATATGTACTTGCAGCCCTACAATGTGACATAATGTGAAATAGGGCACCACTATGGTTCAGAAAATCAACTAGGGCACTATTAGGGGGCATACAATTTACAACTGTGGAGAGGTGTATCGCTAGAAGCATTGGGACAGGGGCCCCTTCAAAATGTTGCTATGGGGCCCCACAAAGTTCTAGCTATGACCCTGTAAATGAGTGTAATATATGGATCGGCATAGAACACCTGTATTCAGTGTCTCTAATGCCGTGCAATGCAACACCATGTAATGTGTTACTGTTTATATAGGTAATCCATAACTGACTCGATATGTTACTAAGGCCCTAAATGGCTTAATAAATAATATGCCAAGGTTCAATCCACATGTTTCATATATGTGCAGTGTACAGTATTTGGCATATATTCCTCATAGACTGGCATTCAGCTTCTCAATTCAGATCACCCAATCTCAATCACTGGGTACTGTATGCAAGCTGCACATCTTTATCTTGTCCTGGTACAACTACAGTAGCACATTATATATACAGGTGGGAAAAGTGACCTCAGCAACTTATAAAAATAACAATGACTTGCTAAACTGCCTATCAAACCTCGGCCATTAATTATTCTATGGTAACATATGAATGCCCTCAAATTTGTTTATTTAATGTACTGTACATTTCACAAAAGGAAATGCTTTGTTAATCAAGGTCTCAATATACAACATGTTTCATTTCACATCTTAGTTTTTATAATTCACTTTTTTGGGATAATTAATAATAGTTGCATTTTAAATGTCACTACTAAACTGAGAATCCCACTATAGAATACTATATTTGTGTGTGTCTTATCACTATAGACCTGCCATCTATTAAAAACAGTGAAACTAGTTGCTGCTCTGAGGATCACCTTTGGGTAAATCTACAGTTTATCTTACGTCTAATTATCAGCAAATAGATGGAAATGAACATTTATTAAGGGGTAGACATTTAGGGATCTATTCATGAAGCAGAGAAAAGAGTGAGCCAGTGGAGAAGTTACTCCTGCCAACCAATCAGCTGCTTAGAATTTTATAGAATGCATTTGACAGATGTTACTTAAAAAGCTGATAGGTTGCCACGGGCAACTTCTCCATTGGCTCACTTCTCCACTGTTTTCACTGCTTCATGAACAGACCCTTATGTTTTATAAGTAAAACACATATAGTGTATATACTAGGCGCTTGACCTGCATGGAATCACATACATGTGAAAGTATGCTTGTAGGTATGGAGGACCATATGGTAAATCATACTGGTAAAATGGTGGAGGAGCCGCAGGTGGTATTTTAGTATTTATTATTATTACATTTTATTTATAGGGCGCCACAGGTGTTTTGCAGCGCCATACAAAGGACAGTACAGGGAGACAAAACTTAGCATAACAGTAAATAAATAACAAAAATGGAGTGCAGGTAACAAAGAGCACCACAATTCTCAAAACATAATACAGCTTAGATGTAAGTAGCAAGGGAATAATCATTGTACAACTTGGGGCTGGCGGCCATAGATAGAGAGGAGCCTTTACCAGTAGGAGAAAAAGCAGGTAAAGATGGTTGCTGAGTGAAATGTGTCGAGAAGAGGGCTTAGACAACAAGAGGAAAGAGGGCCCTGCTCTGAAGAGCTAACAATCTAGTGGGGAGGGGCGACAGACAGATGACATGGGTGAAAGCAAACAGGAGGAAGCCTGATGGTGGTATGCAAGCAAAGCAGAGATGTTCAAGGCATGGGGCAGGGGGATGGAGGAGCAGCCTAAGGACTAGGTTATGCAGTGGAGGGGTACGCTTTGATAAATAGGTGGGTTTTCAGTGCCCGTTTGAAGCTTTGCAAGGTTGGGGAGAGTCTAATGGAGCGGGGGAGCGCGTTCCACTGAAGGGGTGCAGCACGGGCAAAATCCTGAACTCGTGCATTGGAAGCAGTGACCAAGGCAGAGGAGAGGCGACAGTCATCAGCTGACCATAGTGGGTGGGAGGGAGTATGAAGGGAGAGTAGGTTGGAGATGTAGGGAGCAGTGGAATTAGAGATGGCCTTGTATGTGAGAGTGAGGAGTTTGAAGAGAATTCTGTAGGGGAATGGGAGCCAATGTATATTTTGGCGAAGGGGAGTGGCAGAAGTGGAGCAGCGGGAGAGGAAGATGAGCCTAGCTGTGGAGCTGAGGACAGATTGGAGGGGAGCGAGGTGGGAGCAAGTGAGGCCAGTGAGGAGAACATTGTAATAGTCGAATCGTGAGATGACCGGTGAGTGGATAAGCCCTAGTGTCTGAGGATAACCTACTATTCATGTAATGAGTTATTTGTGTGGGTAGGTAATTTGTGTAGATACTGTAGGTAATAATTTGTGTAGATAGGTAATCTACAATTGAATTGCTATGTTTGTAAGCTCCTAAATAGCTTAGTAAACAATATGACCTGGTTCAATCTTCATGTTTTATATTTGTGCAGTGTCCTGTATGTAGTCAGGTACAGTAATTGGCACAGGTGCAGAGCCGGCCTTAGCTATAGGCAGGCTAGGCATTTGCCTAGGGCATTCAAGCATGTCTAGGGGCATCCAAGCATGTCCCTGCAGCATCTCATGCTGAGAGGGACAGTCCGCAAACTAACTGTTACTTTCCAAATGTATTCAATCAGTACTTGTATACACTGCTGTTTACATTTGTCAAAAAAAATGCACACTGTGCCTTAAACTTCCTCCGACATGCTTGAATGCCCCTGACTTGTGAGAACTCAGATAGACAGCAGAAGCCCAGTAAATGCAATTCCTGGACCTGTGACATTTTTACTGACTATATAAGGTTATTACTAGATGGCTTCTATAACACATGTGTATTTTAGAAGACTGCTTCACAGAAACCTGACATCACCTATACTGCTTGTGCACATGGGGGAGGGGGACCCTGCCATCCTGTGTGTGTCCCTTATCCCTGTGCAAACCCCAGGTGTCTGCAGGGACATAACATGGGCAGTGTTCTCCCCACACTTTATTTCCTAGTCAGTCCAGGCCGTAAAAGTCCCCTGCCACCCAGCACTGTAACGTGGTCAGTAAGTTGCGTTGTGCTTTTCTATATGAAACATCAGTGCAGCGTGACTTTCAGACACATCAGACTTGAGGGCAGAGCATATCACTCCCACAGTATAAAGTAAAGGGCATGCAGTAACCGACACCAGAAAACACACTGAATAGTGAAGAGAATGGACAGTTTCTACATGTTTGATACTG